>NC_079195.1:184023451-184335618 GCF_029499605.1 Hyla sarda
CCGCAACCAATAGCTAGAACGAACCGGGAGATGAGCGCACTAAGACAAACTTACAATGTAAGCATATGAGATTGTCCTGGTCAGCCATGCTTTCCTCCCCTCCTCGTTCACTCAGACCACAACCGATCCAAACTTTTGACATGCCCCTTAGATTTTTTTATTTTTTTTTTAAAGTAACAGGTACACTTTAATGTCTTTAACCCTTTTTTTTTCAGGTGAAAGGTTCTTTGGGTCTAAACATTATTACTGCAATCGTAAGCTTTATCGGTTTTATTTTGACCTGTGTGGATTTATTTGTCATCGATAATTTCCCTGACTATGAGTACTATATCAATGGCTCACGTGTGAGTATTGTAGCATTTTTATTTATTTTTTAATTAGAAGTTAAAAAATTTTGTTCAAGCATAAGATAATTGGTATCATCGGAACCATACCCGCCCCCCCCCCCCCCCCCAATAAAGATAACATAGTCGTGGGGGATATACTAAGACCATTTTTTATTTAGGAGGGGCCTGTAGTCGTTTCTAAAATCGCTATGTACTGTGTAATATGTACTATTTAATGCTACGTATAGGTTCCTTATGGGGGGCTGATCACAAATCTTTTTAGGCTTTGTTGATTAACCCCCAGTAATGAAGTTATAATGTGTTTTAAGCAGAAAGCGCTGCATTCTGGTGCATTTGCGGCTCATGCACATACAGCAGATGGCATTCCCTCTGTGTGAGCCACATCTGCGGCCTACACAGAGAGGAGACGTGACCTCCGCCCCTATGCAGCATGCAGTGCAGGCGCCGATGACATCACTCATTGGCACCTGCACTGTGGAGGAAGGAAGACGCGGGTCCTTGCTGCGCTCCGGAGGAGAAGATCGCTGCGTGGGACATCAGGTGGGCATAAATTTTTTTTCTTTTTCAACCTGGGAAGGGGGAGGGGGGAACTCTGCTGCCTACACCTACTGTGGGGGGATCCTGCTGCCTACACCTCCTGTGGGGGAACTCTTCTGCCTACACCTACTGTGGGGGGAACTCTGCTGCATACACCTACTGTGGGGGGAACTCTGCTGCATACACCTACTGTGGGGAGAACTCTGCTGCATACACCTACTGTGGGGGGACCCTGCTTTCTACACCTATTGGGGGGTGGGAACCCTGCTGACTTCACCTACTGTGGGGAGACCCTGCTGCCTACACCTACTCTGGGGGGACCCTGCTGCCTACACCTACTCTGGGGGGACCCTGCTGCCTACACCTACTGTAGGGGACCCTGCTGCCTACACCTAGGGGATCCTGCTGCCTACACCTACTGTGGGGAAACTCTGCTGCCTAGACCTACTGTAGGGAAACTCTGCCACCTACACCCACTGTTGGGGAACTGTGCTGCCTACACCCACTGTGGGGGAACTCTGCTGCCTACACCCACTGTTGGGGAGCTCTGCTGCCTACACCCACTGTGGGGGAGCTCTGCTGCCTACACCCACTGTGGAGGAACTCTGCTGCCTACACCTACTGTGGGGGGAACTCTGCTGCCTACACCTACTGTGGGGGAACTCTGCTGCCTACACCTGCTTCCTACACATACTGTGGGGAACCCTGCTAACTACACCTACTGTGGGGAGACCCTGTTGCCTACACCTCCTCTGTGGGGACCCTGCTGCCTACACCTTCTGTGGGGGGACCCTGCTGCCTACATCTACTATGGAGGGACCCTGCTGCATACACTTACTGTGGGGGACCCTTCTGCCTACACCTAGGGGATCCTGCTGCCTACACCTACTGTGGGGGAACTCTGCTGCCTACACCTATTGTGGGGGAACTCTGCTGCCTACACCTATTCACCTATTGTGAGGGAACTCTGCTGCCTATGCCTCCTACACCTAATGGGGGGAAATGTGCCGCCTACACATAATAGTGGGAACTCTGCTGCCTACACCCACTGTGGGGAGCTCTGCTGCCTACACCCACTGTGGGGGAGCTCTGCTGCCTACACTTACTGTGGGGGAACTCTGCTGCCTACACCTATTGTGAGGGAACTCTGCTGCCTACACCCACTGTGGGGGAGCTCTGCTGCCTACACCCACTGTGGGGGAACTCTGCTGCCTACACCTACTGTGGGGGAACTCTGCTGTCTACACCTATTGTGAGGGAACTCTGCTGCCTACACCTACTGTGGGGGAAATTCTGCTGCCTACACCTACTGTAGGGAAACTCTACCACCTACACCCACTGTGGGGAAGCTCTGCTGCCTACACCTAATGTGAGGGACTATCTTCTATGTTCCTGCCTAGCCAATATGGGGACAAACTACCAAACTAATAGGAGGGCTACCTACTACCTACATAGGGGGTTTTCATACAGAGAACAGCTATCTTGGGGATTTACCTACAGGGGGCATGACTACCTACCTGTGGATCATTAACTACTTGGGGGCATGATCTACTAGGGGCCACTACCTCCTGTAAACATTACCTACCTGTAACTTCTATAAACAACACCTTATTTTCTGTCCACTAACACAAAATACTCTGACTAGACTCTGGATCCGCCACTGGGTGGAGGGGAGTGCTGGTTACCTACTTGACTAACTACTTGGCTACCTAACTTACCTGGATGCCTAACTACTTACCTACATACCTGGCTATCTAACTACCTACATACCTGGATGCCTAACTACCTACATATCTTGCTACCTACCTACATACCTGGCTACCTAACTATGTACATACCTGTCCTTCATACATGGCTGCCTAACTACCTAGCTAATAACCTACCTACCTGGCTAGTCACCTACCTACATATCTGGCTTCCTCCTGATCTACCTACCTAGTTACCTATTTAACTGGCTACCTACCTACCTGCCCTTTTACTGAGCAGGATACCAAAGAGGGCATTATTACAGTTTGAGGGCCTATAGGCGGAAAGATTATGTAGAGGACAGGAGGGCACTGGAACAATGCAGAGTCTGACATGTTTGTCCTGCTGATGGGAAGAGATCGACATGGAAGTCTGATCCGGACAGAGAAGAAAAGGAAAGAGGATTCAGAAAAGACATAATTGTGAGTCCCTTGATGTAACTGTAATCACTTATATGGTAAACACATCGGCCCAGATTTATCAAAGTGTGTGAGAGAAAAAGTGGAGAGAGTTTTCCACAGCGACCAATCACAGCTCAGCTAACAAGCTCTGGTAAAGTGAAACCTGAGCTGTGATTGGTTGCTGTAGGAAATTCTCCCCTTTTCTCTCCCACAGTTTGATAAATCTGGGCCAACCTGTGTACAGCTGATATCTACCGCCCTATGGTCCTGTATATAATCACTTATATTGTATGCAGATCTCTGTACGGCAGGTATCTACCGCTATATGGCCCTGTATATAATCATTTATATAGTATACAGATCCTGTATAGTATACTGGTCTGTGTATAGTGGTTATATTTAGTACAATATGGCGGTATTATTCAGTTATTGTGTGGTGGTATATATTTACTCCTTGTATACTGGTATTATTGATCATGGAAAATAATTTTACCTCCCTTAAAGTGTTTCTTATATATAAAATTTAGTTTATTTTGTGTGTAGGGGTGGTGGAGGGATTTGGGTGGAATAGGGGTAGAAGTGTGACCAGTAGCAGAGCATCGCAGGGGGCCCTTGCTTTGTTTGGTCTGGGGGCCTTGAGTGTTGTCAGTCGGCCCCTGCTGCAATATAGCGAGGGGAGTGCATACTGCAGGGAAGTAAGTTATTCATGCCACAGGCCTATATGCCCACCCATTCCTCCAGCATATCATAACTAAGCATGTCCATTTGACCGATTCAGGAATGTGTCAGATGAGAATAAAAAACTGTGTAACTCCGAGACGGAGGGTAAATCGGCAAAAAGGTTTGTGATCAGCCTCCCCTAAGGCATCTAAGTGCATAGTGATTAAAGGATACTCCGGTGGAAAACAATAATTTTTTTTTTTTTTTTCAAAATCAACTGGTGCCAGAAAGTTAAACAGATTTATATATTACTTCTATTAAAACATCCTAATCCTTCCAGTACTTATTAGCAGCTTTATACTACAGAGGCAATTATTTTCTTTTTGGATTTCTTTACTGTCAGTCCACAGTGCTCTCTGCTGACACCTCTGTCCATGTCAGGAACTGTCCAGAGCAGGAGAAAACCCCCATAGCAAACATATGCTAAAATGAACAGGTGTCAGCAGAGAGCACTCTGGACAGACAGAAAAGAAATCCAAAAAGAAAAGAATTTCCTCTGTAGTATTCAGCAGCTAATAAGTACTGGAAGGATTAAGATTTTTTTTTAATAGAAGTAATTTGCAAATCTGTAAAAAAAATTTGCATACAGCAGCTGATAAGTACTGGATGGATTAATCATTTTTAATAGACGTAATTTACAGATCTGTATAACTTTCTGGAAACAGTTGATTTGAAAAAGAAAATAAATAAAAATCCTACCAGAGTAACCATTTAAGGAAAAAAAAAGTAATGAATAAAACAAATAAGTGATTGGTGGCATAATTTCTGTATTTTACCGTTCCAACCAAAACTTGTCCTGCTAAAATGTGTGATCTTCCACAAATGAGTTAAGAAAAATAAGCTGTGACTTTTGGAATAATCCTATAACCCACATATATTTGATATGGCCAGATATAACACCCAGTAGAATGATGTACAGTTCACAAATATTATTATGTACAATCAGAGTATAGAAAATACGGGAAATGTGGTGGAATTGCTTTTTTATACCCTTCTAAACATAAATAAATAAATAAAAAAGGTTTTCAATAAAGTTTAAATTTACTTACTGAAATTTCTTATTTCCATGAGTCCCATAGGCAGTACACAAAGGGATATAGGGGGAGATTTATCAATACCTGTGTAGGGGTGGAGTGGTGAAGTTGCCCAATCAGATCGCTTCCTTTATTCTTCAAAAATCTTTTTAACAATGAAAGCAACAATCTGATTGGTTTCTAAGGGCAACTGCACCACTCTTCCTCTACACAGGTTTAGATACGGTAAATCTCCCCCATTGTGCTGCTCTAGGGACGATAGGGAAAGCTTAAATTTACTTACCAAAATAATTTTTCCATGCG
The DNA here is from genome assembly GCF_029499605.1 of Hyla sarda. Classification (NCBI taxonomy): domain Eukaryota; kingdom Metazoa; phylum Chordata; class Amphibia; order Anura; family Hylidae; genus Hyla; species Hyla sarda. The sequence goes on from NC_079195.1 coordinate 184,028,540, forward strand.
TCCTGAAGGCAGCACAATATCCCTTTGTGTTCTTTTGTAGGGACCATAGGGAAATGTTACCGACTTCAAAATGGTCTCATTGAAAAATCCAAGACTTAAAGGGGTATTCCAGGCCAAAACTTTTTTTTTTTAATATATCAACTGGCTCCGGAAAGTTAAAAAGATTTGTAAATTGCTTCTATTAAAAAATCTTAATCCTTCCAATAGTTATTAGCTTCTGAAGTTTTCTGTCTAACTGCTCAATGATGATGTCACGTCCCGGGAGCTGTGCATGATGGGAAAATATCCCCATAGGAGCTGCACAGCTCCCGGGACGTGAGTCATCAGAAAGCAGTTAGACAGAAAAAAGCAACTCAACTTCAGAAGCTAATAACTATTGGAAGGATTAAGATTTTTTTAATAGAAGTAATTTACAAATCTGTTTAACTTTCCGGAGCCAGTTGATATATAAAAAAAAGTTTTGGCCTGGAATACCCCTTTAAAGGAGTACTCTGGTGCAGAGTATTCCTGCTCCGTCCTGCCCGGGCTGCAAAAAAAAATGAAAATAAACCATCTCTCACCTTCCTGGGTTCCCGCGGAGCGCCACTACAGCTGATCGGTCCTCCGGTGCATCTCCTTCATACTTCCATGTGTAACGAAGCGTCATGTGGCGCTCAGCCTATTATGGGCCGAGGCTGAACATCGCGGCGGCCGGCGATAGGCCGATCGCCATGTGACGCTTCGTTACACACGGAAGTATGAAGGAGATGGACCGAAGGACTGATCAGCTGTAGTGGCGCTCCGCGGGAACCCAGGAAGGTGAGAGATGGTTTATTTTCATTTTTTTTGCAGCCCGGGCAGGACGGAGCAGGAATACTCTGCACCAGAGTACTCCTTTAACAAATTAAAAGTTACGTAAAAAATGTAAAGTTATGTGCCTTGGTGGGTCTTGAAATGTGACAATGATGAACTGAAAACACTGCTCAGTCCTTAATGCAGGGTTTCCCAATGAGTGTGCCTTCAGCTTTTGAAAACTACAACTCCCAGCATGCCTGGACAGCCGAAGGCTGTCTGGGCATGCTGGGAGTTGTAGTTTTGCAATAGCTAGAGGCACACTGGTTGCGAAACCGTGCCTTAGAGGAACACTAAACTTAGAAATGTTTGAGTTTTGCAACAGCTGGAGACATACTGTTTGGAAAACAATGGCCCTGATTTAATAAGAGTGTTGTGTAGTTTTATTTGTGGGTTTTAACCCCTTAACCCTTTAAGGACCAGGCCCATTTTATTTTTGCATTTTCGTTTTTTCCTCCTCACCTTCTAAAAATCATAAGTCTCTTATATTTCCGTCCACAGACCCATATGAGGGCTTGTTTTTTCTGTCACCAATTGTACTTTGTAATTACATCACTTATTTTACCATAAAATGTACGGCACAACCAAACAAATATTATTTATGTGGGAAAATTGAAAAGAAAAACGCAATTTAGCAAATTTTGAAAGGTTTTGTCTTCACGCTGTACACTTTCCGTAAAAAAGACAGGTTTTCTTTAATCTGTGGGTCAATACGACTAAAATTATACCCATGTTATATGCTTTTCTATAATTGTACCGCTTAAAAAAAAATCTCAAACCATTTTAACAAAATAAGTATGTTTGAAATTGCCCTATTTTGATCACCTATAACTTTCTCATTTTTCCGTATATGGGGCGATATGAGGCCTAATTTTTTTGCACCATGATCTGTAGTTTTTATCATTACCACTTTTGCTTACGTTTTACTTTTTATAAATTTTTATAAATTTTTTTTTTTAATAAAATGTAACAAAAAAGCAGCAATTTTCGACTTAAAAAAAAAATTACGTTTACGCTGTTCACTGTATGGGATAATTAACAAAATATTTTAATAGATCAGACTTTTATGCACGTGGCGATATGAAATATGTGTATGAATTATTTTTTTATGCTTTTTTGGGGGTAAAATGGGAAAAACTAACATTTTACTTTTTTATTGGGGAGGGGATTTTTCCCTTTTTTTTTACCTTTATTATTTAAAAATTTTTTACTTTTTTTTTTTTTACATTTTTTATGTCTCCATAGGGGACTATTCATAGCAATTAGTTGATTGCTCACTGATCAGTATTATTGGTGATCTTCTGCTCTGGTCTGTCGATCTCAGACCAGAGCAGAAGACCCCAGGAGACAGCCGGAGACAGGTGAGAGGACCTCCGGCCGCCATTCTGGATGATCGGATCCCCCGCTTTGCGAGCGATCAGATCATCCATTTAAAGTACCGCACTGCCGCAGATGTAGTGATCTGTATTGATCACGGCATCTGAGGGGTTAATGGCAGACATCTTCGCGATCGCGGATGTCCACCATTACCGGCGGGTCCCTGGCTGCTGATAGCAGCCCGGACCTGCCGCGCATGACGCGAGCACCGCTCCGATGCTCGCGATCATGGCGGCGCGTAAATCTATGTCATGGTGCGTTAAGTACCACGTCACCATGACGTACATTTACATCCATTGTCGTTAAGGGGTTAACGACGCAGGCCGTCATGCCCCCTCCCATAGACTTGCATAGCGGGGGCAGGGGGTGACGTCACACAGGGACTGAGTCTTGACGTCACGATACTCCGGCTCTGTGGTCGCCACCCGTCTGTTTGTAAGCTGGCACCGCGGCGTGCAGATCAAACAGGTGGGTGGTGAATATAAGATTGCGGGGGTCCCCAGCGGCAGGACCCCCACGGTGAGACATCTTATCCCCTATCCCCTATCCCCTTATCCCCTATTTTGCTTGTTGTTAAATATTTTCATGGAGTTAGACAGACTGTGGTATGTGACTATGGGTGGTTAGATATATCATGTATCTTCGTGATGCTAGGGTATCGTTAACCTACACGGTCCGAGGATATGACGGCTTACGGATGCCAGGTAATGGATAACTGTCTTTACTGAGGCAGGAGTAGATTTTTTACTTTACTTGTTGCAGGCTTGGGACTTTAGACTTATTTCTGAGGCTTCCCACACTGGCTATGGTTCTGATAGTATCCAATTAACGCTACATCAACAGGGTATGAACTAGCTCTGTGTGGCCTGTCGACTCACCGACTCTTGTGCTTCTACTGTCATGACTACAACATTTACACAATATAATATTTTTTGCTATCTGGACCTTTAAAATGTTAAAGATGTTAAGCTATATATTTGGGCGATGCTAGGCTCTAAATAGGACTGCATTGGGATCCCGCAGTATTAGGAATGTTGCGAGTGTTCACACACTATACCTGTGGGTTCTTCACCACAGAGAAAGTCCTTTAGTCTGTTATATGTCCGAGCAAAAACGTCAAGCTACTTTCCCTTATTTTACCTCTCACGCCGTCCAGAGCGCAGCAAAACTAAGTGTACCTGTCATCAACAAAAACTTTTGATATAATGTAGATAATATCATTATATGTATATTTGTAATATACTTTAGTTAAAATTTTTTATATATTTGGGTAAAAAAAAATGCTGTCTCTGAAGCTATTGCATTTTTGTCTCTCTGAGGGGTCCAAACACAGTAAATGAGGGCAGGATAAGCAGGGCTCTGTTCAGGCTACTGGCTTTTTAATCATCCTGCTGAGTGAGTGGCCCCCACTCACTCAGCAGGATGATTAAAAAGCCAGTAGCCTGAACAGAGCCCTGCTTATCCTGCCCTCATTTACTGTGTTTGGACCCCTCAGAGAGACAAAAATGCAATAGCTTCAGAGACAGCATTTTTTTTTACCCAAATATATAAAAAATTTTAACTAATGTATATTACAAATATACATATAATGATATTATCTACATTATATCAAAAGTTTTTGTTGATGACAGGTACACTTAGTTTTGCTGCGCTCTGGACGGCGTGAGAGGTAAAATAAGGGAAAGTGGCTTGACGTTTTTGCTCGGACATATAACAGACTAAAGGACTTTCTCTGTGGTGAAGAACCCACAGGTATAGTGTGTGAACGCTCGCAACAATAGCCTCACTGCACAAAGCGCTGCTTTTCCTCACTGCACAGAGCCATGCTTGTCCTCAATGCACAGAGCCCTGCTTGTCCTCAGTGCACAGAGCCCTGCTTGTCCTCAATGTACAGAGCCCTGCTTGTCCTCAGTGCACAGAGCCCTGCTTGTCCTCAGTGCACAGAGCCCTGCTTGTCCTCAGTGCACAGAGCCCTGCTTGTCCTCAGTGTACAGAGCCCTGCTTGTCCTAGGTGTACATAGCCATGCTTGTCCTCAATGTACAGAGCCCTGCTTGTCCTCAGTGTACAGAGCCCGGCTTGTCCTCAGTGTACAGAGCCCTGCTTGTCCTCAGTGCACAGAGCCCTGCTTGTCCTCAGTCTCCAGAGCCCTGCTTGTCCTTAGTGCACAGAGCCCTGCTTGTCCTCAGTGTACAGAGCCCTGCTTGTCCTCAGTGTACAGAGCCATGCTTGTCCTCAATGTACAGAGCCCTGCTTGTCCTCAGTGTACAGAGCCCGGCTTGTCCTCAGTGTACAGTGCTTGTCCTCAGTGCACAGAGCCCTGCTTGTCCTCAGTCTCCAGAGCCCTGCTTGTCCTCAGTGCACAGAGCCCTGCTTGTCCTCAGTGTACAGAGCCCTGCTTGTCCTCAGTGTACAGAGCCCTGCTTGTCCTCAATGTACAGAGCCCTGCTTGTCCTCAATGCACAGAGCCCTGCTTGTCCTCAGTGCACAGAGCCCTGCTTGTCCTCAGTCTCCAGAGACCTGCTTGTCCTCAGTGTAGAGAGCCCTGCTTGTCCTCAGTGCACAGTAGAGATGTCGCGAATTGTTCGCCGGCGAACAGTTCACGGTGAATTTAGCATGTTCACGTACGCATCGCCGGGCAAACGTATGTGAAGTTTGATCCGCCCCCTATACTTTAACATTGCAGTATACTTTGACCCTGTGAGTCAGAGTCAGCAGAAACATTACAGCCAATCAGCAGCAGTCCCTCCCTTCCAGACCTCCTACCTCTTGCACCCATTTTACCCTCATTCAGCATGCTTCAGGCTTAGGAAGTGGAGGGTCAGAGAAGCTGCTCCTGCTGTATAGGGAAAGCGATAGCTAGGTTGCTGCTAGGTGGTGTATTCAGTGTCCAGTTTACTTCTAAAGCACTAGTGTAACATCTGCTTTAAGGACAGCACCAAAAAAAGCCCTTTTTAGGGCTAAAAGATATCCGTCCGTGTGTCTTGCAACAGCTGGAGGCACCCTGGTTGGGAGGGAACTGCTGGTTAAAAGGGGTACTCCAGTATAAAACTTAAGTTCCTTCAAGCAACTAACTACTACAGTATTCAAAGGGCTGAAATATATCAGTCCATGTGTTTTGCAACAGCTGGAGGCACCATGGTTGGGGACCACTGCTTAAAAGGGGAACTCAGCTGGCAAGCTTTTTTGCTCATTGTCACACTAGTGCAAATCACATTTGGTATGACAGTTATGCAAATTAAAAAAAAAAACTTTTTTGGCTGTTAAATAAAACCAGTCATCATTGTCAGTTCACGTCACAGTTGCCAGTTTTTTTTGCCTGCAGGGCAAATTGTGTCACCCTAGTGCAAATCACATTAGGTGTGCAGTTGTGCAAATAAAAAAAAAATAAAAACTTTTTTGGCTTTTAAATAAAACCAGTCGTCACTGTCAGTTCACGTCACAGTTGCCAGTTGTTTTGCCTGCAGGGCAAATAGTGTCACCCTAGTGCAAACCACATTAGGTGTGACAGTTGTGCAAATTAAAAAAAAAAAAAACTTTTTTGGCTGTTAAATAAAACCAGTCGTCACTGTCAGTTCACGTCACAGTTGCCAGTTTTTTTTGCCTGCAGGGCAAATTGTGTCACTCTAGTGCAAATCACATTAGGTGTGACAGTTGTGCAAATAAAAAAAAAATACATTTTTTTGCTGTTAAATAAAACCAGTCGTCACTGTCAGTTCACGTCAAAGTTACCAGTTTTTTTTGCCTGCAGGGCAAATTGTGTCACCCTAATGCAAATCACATTTGGTGTGACACTTGTTCAACTTTAACCAAAAACAATGACAGGCAGAGGAAGGGATTAGAGAGTCTTCTGGACTTTATGATATGGTAATTTAAACTTGAACTTTCAAGAGTATTAACCATTATACAAAGGAACGCTTGTTGCGTGTGATATTTTAACTTAAATTTTCAAAAGTAAAATACACAGAGGGAAGAACTCTGTTTCTTTATTTGATGAAACATTTTATTTAGAAAATAATTTCTTTGACTGTTTCTCCATCCTGCATTATAGAGTCTTCTGGACTCTTGGATATGCGCTTGTTCTTATATTTCAGCCATGTGTACATGCCTAATTTTTCTGACCTCTGGTGCTGCACTTTTTCTGCTGCTGCTGCTGCAATTTTTCTGGCCGCTGCTTTCATCTTGATTTGATGAACAATTTTATTTGAAAAAGGATTTCTCTGTGATTTTCACCGTCATGCATCATAGAGTCTTCTGGACTTTTGGATATGCGCTTGTTCTTATATTTCAGCCATGTGTACATGCCTAATTTTTCTGGCCTCTGGGGCTGCACTTTTTCTGCTGCTGCAATTTTTCTGAGCCATGCTTTTCCTCACTTCACAGAGCCATGCTTTTCCTCACTGCACAGAGTCCTGCTTGTCCTCACTGCACAGAGCCCTGTTTGTCCTCAGTGTACAGAGCCCTGCTTGTCCACAGTGTACAGAACCCTGCTTGTCCTCAGTGTACAGAGCCCTGCTTGTCCTCACAGCACAGAGCCCTGCTTGTCCTCACTGCACAGAGCCCTGCTTTTCCTCACTTCACAGAGCCATGCTTGTCCTCACTGCACAGAGCCCTGCTTGTCCTCAATGCACAGAGCCCTGCTTGTCCTCAGTGCACAGAGCCCTGCTTGTCCTCAGTCTCCAGAGCCCTGCTTGTCCTCACTGTACAGAGCGTTGCTTGTCAGTGCACAGAGCCATGCTTGTCCTCAATGCACAGAGCCCTGCTTTTCCTCAGTGTACAGAACTCTGCTTGTCCTCAGTGTACAGAGCCCTGCTTGTCCTCACTGCACAGAGCCCTGCTTGTCCACCCACACTTACTGTATTTGGACTCCTCAGAGAGACACAAAGGCAATAGCTGTAGGGACAAAACTATACACATTTTTTTTAACCAATGTATATTACAAATATACATATAATGGTATTATGCACATTATATAAAAAGTTATTGATGACAGGTACACTTTAAGAAGAGTCGGACACTAGATATTTATGATGTATGCAGGCTCTAGTATCAGATAATTGGCTATGCTGCTAACTCCTCCCCTGTTCGTAAGTGTAAAGTTAATGACCACCTGTGCCCTGTCACTTTTCTATAGTACCTGAGGGTATAGAGATGTAATTCAGGAACATGGATAGAAACGCTAGTTGAGAAGTCTCACCTAGGATTCCCAGGTTCCTAAATGGCATACAGTGGGGATCAAAATTTTGGGCACACCAGGTAAAAATTTGTATTTGTTACGCCGAGCGCTCCGGGTCCCCGCTCCTCCCCGGAGCGCTCGCTACACTCCTCTCACTGCAGCGCTCCGGTCGGTTCCACGGACCCGGGGCGCTGCGATACCGCCTCTGGCCGGGATGCGATTCGCGATGCGGGTAGCGCCCGCTCGCGATGCGCACCCCGGCTCCCGTACCTGACTCGCTCTCCGTCAGTTCTGTCCCGGCGCGCGCGGCCCCGCTCCCTAGGGCGCGCGCGCGCCGGGTCTTTGCGATTTAAAGGGCCACTGCGCCGCTGATTGGCGCAGTGGTTCCAATTAGTGTTCACACCTGTGCACTTCCCTATATCACCTCACTTCCCCTTCACTCCCTCGCCGGATCTTGTTGCCTTAGTGCCAGTGAAAGCGTTTCCTTGTGTGTTCCTAGCCTGTGTTCCAGACCTCCTGCCGTTGCCCCTGACTACGATCCTTGCTGCCTGCCCCGACCTTCTGCTACGTCCGACCTTGCTTCTGTCTACTCCCTTGTACCGCGCCTATCTTCAGCAGCCAGAGAGGTTGAGCCGTTGCTAGGGGATACGACCTGGTCACTACCGCCGCAGCAAGACCATCCCGCTTTGCGGCGGGCTCTGGTGAAAACCAGTAGTGACTTAGAACCGATCCTCTAGCACGGTCCACGCCAATCCCTCTCTGGCACAGAGGATCCACTACCTGCCAGCCGGCATCGTGACAGTAGATCCGGCCATGGATCCCGCTGAAGTTCCTCTGCCAGTTGTCGCTGACCTCACCACGGTGGTCGCCCAGCAGTCACAACAGATTGCGCAACAAGGCCAACAGCTGTCTCAACTGACTGTTATGCTACAACAGTTACTACCACAGCTCCAGCAACCATCTCCTCCGCCAGCTCCTGTACCTCCTCCGCAGCGAGTGGCCGCTTCTGGACTACGACTATCCTTGCCGGATAAATTTGATGGGGACTCTAAGCTTTGCCGTGGCTTCCTTTCCCAATGTTCATTACACTTGGAGATGATGTCGGACCAGTTCCCCACTGAAAGGTCTAAGGTGGCTTTCGTAGTCAGCCTGCTGTCTGGAAAAGCCCTGGCTTGGGCCACACCGCTCTGGGACCGCAATGACCCCGTCACTGCCTCTGTACACTCCTTCTTCTCGGAAATTCGAAGTGTCTTTGAGGAACCTGCCCGAGCCTCTTCTGCTGAGACTGCCCTGTTGAACCTGGTCCAGGGTAATTCTTCCGTTGGCGAGTATGCCGTACAATTCCGTACTCTTGCTTCTGAATTATCCTGGAACAATGAGGCCCTCTGCGCGACCTTTAAAAAAGGCCTATCCAGCAACATTAAAGATGTTCTGGCCGCACGAGAAATGCCTGCTAATCTTCATGAACTTATTCACCTAGCCACTCGCATTGACATGCGTTTTTCCGAAAGGCGTCAGGAGCTCCGCCAAGATATGGACTCTGTTCGCACGAGGCGTTTCTTCTCCTCGGCTCCTCTCTCCTCTGGTTCCCTGCAATCTGTTCCTGTGCCTCCCGCCGTGGAGGCTATGCAGGTCGACCGGTCTCGCCTGACATCTCAAGAGAGGACACGACGCCGCATGGAGAACCTCTGCCTGTACTGTGCTAGTACCGAACACTTCCTGAGGGATTGTCCTATCCGCCCTCCCCGCCTGGAAAGACGTACCCTGACTCCGCACAAAGGTGAGACAATCCTTGATGTCCACTCTGCTTCTCCACGTCTTACTGTGCCTGTGCGGATGTCTGCCTCTGCCTTCTCCTTCTCTTCTGTGGCCTTCTTGGACTCTGGATCTGCAGGAAATTTTATTTTGGCCTCTCTCGTCAACAGGTTCAACATCCCAGTGACCAGTCTCACCAGACCCCTTTACATCAATTGTATAAACAATGAAAGATTGGACTGTTCCATACGTTTCCGCACGGAGCCCCTTCTAATGAGCATCGGATCTCATCACGAGAGGATTGAACTTTTGGTCCTCCCCAATTGCACCTCGGAAATTCTCCTTGGACTTCCCTGGCTTCAACTTCATTCCCCAACCCTGGATTGGTCCACTGGGGAGATCAAGAGTTGGGGGCCCTCTTGTTCCAAGGACTGTCTAAAACCGGTTCCCAGTAACCCTTGCCGTAACTCTGTGCTTCCTCCAGTAACCGGTCTCCCTAAGGCCTATATGGACTTCGCGGATGTTTTCTGCAAAAAACAAGCGGAGACTCTACCTCCTCACAGGCCTTATGATTGTCCTATCGACCTCCTCCCGGGCACTACTCCACCCCGGGGCAGAATTTATCCTCTCTCTGCCCCAGAGACTCTTGCCATGTCTGAATACGTCCAGGAGAATCTAAAAAAGGGCTTTATCCGTAAATCCTCCTCTCCTGCCGGAGCCGGATTTTTCTTTGTGTCCAAAAAAGATGGCTCTCTACGTCCTTGCATTGACTACCGCGGACTTAATAAAATCACGGTTAAGAACCGCTACCCCTTACCCCTCATCTCTGAACTCTTTGATCGCCTCCAAGGTGCCCACATCTTTACTAAATTGGACTTAAGAGGCGCCTATAACCTCATCCGCATCAGAGAGGGGGATGAGTGGAAAACAGCATTTAACACCAGAGATGGACACTTTGAGTATCTGGTCATGCCCTTTGGCCTGTGCAACGCCCCTGCTGTCTTCCAAGACTTTGTTAATGAAATTTTTCGTGATCTGTTATACTCCTGTGTTGTTGTATATCTTGATGATATCCTAATTTTTTCGGCCAATCTAGAAGAACACCGCCAGCATGTCCGTATGGTTCTTCAGAGACTTCGTGACAATCAACTCTATGCTAAAATTGAGAAATGTCTGTTTGAATGCCAATCTCTTCCTTTTCTAGGATACTTGGTCTCTGGCCAGGGACTACAAATGGATCCAGATAAACTCTCTGCCGTCTTAGATTGGCCACGCCCCTCCGGACTCCGTGCCATCCAACGTTTTTTGGGGTTCGCCAATTATTACAGGCAATTTATTCCACATTTTTCTACCATTGTGGCTCCTATTGTGGCTTTAACCAAAAAAAATGCCGATCCCAAGTCTTGGCCTCCTCAAGCGGAAGACGCCTTTAAACGACTCAAGTCTGCCTTCTCTTCGGCTCCCGTGCTCTCCAGACCTGACCCATCTAAACCCTTCCTATTGGAGGTTGATGCCTCCTCAGTGGGAGCTGGAGCTGTCCTTCTACAAAAAAACTCTTCCGGGCATGCTGTTACTTGTGGGTTTTTTTCTAGGACCTTCTCTCCGGCGGAGAGGAACTACTCCATCGGGGATCGAGAGCTTCTAGCCATTAAATTAGCACTTGAGGAATGGAGGCATCTGCTGGAGGGATCAAGATTTCCAGTTATTATTTACACCGATCACAAGAACCTCTCATACCTCGAGTCTGCCCAACGGCTGAATCCTCGTCAGGCCAGGTGGTCTCTGTTCTTTGCCCGATTTAATTTTGAAATTCACTTTCGGCCTGCTGATAAGAACATTAGGGCCGATGCTCTCTCTCGTTCCTCAGATGCTTCTGAAATTGAACTCTCTCCTCAACACATCATTCCTCCTGACTGCCTGATTTCCACTTCTCCAGCCTCCATCAGGCAAACTCCTCCAGGAAAGACCTTTGTTTCTCCACGCCAACGCCTCGGAATCCTCAAATGGGGTCACTCCTCCCATCTCGCAGGTCATGCGGGCATCAAGAAATCTGTGCAACTCATCTCTCGCTTCTATTGGTGGCCGACTCTAGAGACTGATGTGGTGGACTTTGTGCGAGCCTGCACTATCTGTGCCCGGGATAAGACTCCTCGCCAGAAGCCCGCTGGTTTTCTTCTTCCTCTGCCTGTTCCCGAACAACCTTGGTCTCTGATTGGTATGGATTTTATTACTGACTTACCCCCATCCCATGGCAACACTGTTATTTGGGTGGTCGTTGATCGATTCTCCAAAATGGCACATTTCATCCCTCTTCCTGGTCTTCCTTCAGCGCCTCAGTTGGCTAAACAATTTTTTGTACACATTTTTCGTCTTCACGGGTTGCCTACGCAGATCGTCTCGGATAGAGGCGTCCAATTTGTGTCTAAATTCTGGAGGGCTCTCTGTAAACAACTCAAGATTAAATTAAATTTTTCTTCTGCATACCATCCTCAATCCAATGGACAAGTAGAAAGAATTAACCAGATCTTGGGTGACTATTTACGACATTTTGTTTCCTCCCGCCAGGATGACTGGGCAGATCTTCTACCTTGGGCCGAATTCTCGTATAATTTCAGAATCTCTGAATCTTCCTCCAAATCCCCGTTTTTCGTGGTGTACGGCCGTCACCCTCTTCCCCCCCTCCCTACCCCCTTGCCCTCTGGTCTGCCCGCTGTGGATGAAATTTCTCGTGATCTTTCCATCATATGGAGAGAGACCCAAAATTCTCTCTTACAGGCTTCTTCACGCATGAAGAGATTCGCGGATAAGAAAAGAAGAGCTCCTCCCATTTTTTCCCCTGGAGACAAGGTATGGCTCTCCGCCAAATATGTCCGCTTCCGTGTCCCTAGCTATAAGTTGGGACCACGCTATCTTGGTCCTTTCAAGATTTTGCGCCAGATTAATCCTGTCTCTTACAAACTTCTTCTTCCTCCTTCTCTTCGTATTCCTAATGCCTTTCATGTTTCTCTTCTTAAACCACTTATCATTAACCGTTTCTCTCCCAAATCTGTTCCCCCCACTCCTGTCTCCGGCTCCTCGGACATCTTCTCCGTCAAAGAAATTTTAGCATCTAAAAAGGTCAGAGGGAAAACCTTCTTTTTAGTGGATTGGGAGGGTTGTGGTCCAGAAGAGAGGTCCTGGGAACCTGAGGACAATATCCTGGACAAAAGTCTGGTCCTCAGGTTCTCAGGCTCCAAGAAGAGGGGGAGACCCAAGGGGGGGGGTACTGTTACGCCGAGCGCTCCGGGTCCCCGCTCCTCCCCGGAGCGCTCGCTACACTCCTCTCACTGCAGCGCTCCGGTCGGTTCCACGGACCCGGGGCGCTGCGATACCGCCTCTGGCCGGGATGCGATTCGCGATGCGGGTAGCGCCCGCTCGCGATGCGCACCCCGGCTCCCGTACCTGACTCGCTCTCCGTCAGTTCTGTCCCGGCGCGCGCGGCCCCGCTCCCTAGGGCGCGCGCGCGCCGGGTCTTTGCGATTTAAAGGGCCACTGCGCCGCTGATTGGCGCAGTGGTTCCAATTAGTGTTCACACCTGTGCACTTCCCTATATCACCTCACTTCCCCTTCACTCCCTCGCCGGATCTTGTTGCCTTAGTGCCAGTGAAAGCGTTTCCTTGTGTGTTCCTAGCCTGTGTTCCAGACCTCCTGCCGTTGCCCCTGACTACGATCCTTGCTGCCTGCCCCGACCTTCTGCTACGTCCGACCTTGCTTCTGTCTACTCCCTTGTACCGCGCCTATCTTCAGCAGCCAGAGAGGTTGAGCCGTTGCTAGGGGATACGACCTGGTCACTACCGCCGCAGCAAGACCATCCCGCTTTGCGGCGGGCTCTGGTGAAAACCAGTAGTGACTTAGAACCGATCCTCTAGCACGGTCCACGCCAATCCCTCTCTGGCACAGAGGATCCACTACCTGCCAGCCGGCATCGTGACAGTATTAATGTGCATAAAGAAGCCAAGGAAAGATAGAAAAATCTCCAAAAGGCATCAAATTACAGATTAGACATTCTTATAATATGTCAACAAAAGTTAGATTTTATTTCCATCATTTACACTTTCAAAATAACAGAAAACAAAAAAAATGGTGTTTGCAAAAATTTGGGCACCCTGCAGAATTTATAGCATGCATTGCCCCCTTTGCAAAGCTGAGACCTGCCAGTGTCATGAATTGTTCTCAATCATCATCTGAGAAGACCAGGTGATGTCAATCACAAAGGTTTTAAATGCCCAGACTCATCTGACCTTGCCCCAACAATCAGCAACATGGGTTCTTCTAAGCAGTTGTCTAGAAATCTGAAACTGAAAATAGTTGATGATCACAAAGCTGGAGAAGGCTATAAGAAGATAGCAAAACATTTTCAGATGTCAATATACTCTGTTCGGAATGTAATTAAGAAATGGCAGTCATCAGGAACAGTGGAAGTTAAAGCAAGATCTGGAAGACCAAGAAAAATATCAGACAGAACAGCTCATAGGATTGTGAGAAAAACAATTCAAAACCCACGTTTGACTGCATAATCCCTCCAGAAAGATCTGGCAGACACTGGAGTTGTGCTATACTATTCCACTTTAAAGAGATACTTGTACAAATATGGTCTTCATGGAAGAGTCATCAGAAGAAAGCCTCTTCTACGTCCTCACCACAAAAATCAGTGTTTGAACTTTGCAAATGAATATATAGACAAGCCTGATGCATTTTGGAAACAAATTCTGTGGACTGATGAGGTTAAAATTGAACTTTTTGGCCAGAATAAGCAAAGGTACGTTTGGAGAAGAAGGGGAACAGAATTTAATGAAAAGAACCTCTGTCTAACTGTTAAGCATGGGGGTGGATCAATCATGCTTTGGGATTGTATTGCAGCCAGTGGCACAGGGAACATCTCACGAGTAGAAAGAACAATTGATTCAATAAAATTTCAGCAAATTTTGGATGCTAACTTGATGCCATCTGTGAAAAAGCTGAAGTTAAAGAGAGGATGGCTTCTACAAATGGATAATGATCCTAAACACACCTAGAAATCCACTGGGGATTACATCAAGAGGCGTAAACTGAAGATTTTGCCATGGCTTTCACAATCTCCTGACCTCAACATAATTGAAAATCTATGGATAGACCTTAAAAGACCAATGCGTGACAGACAGCCTAGAAATCTCAAAGAACTGGAAGACTTTTGTAAGGAAAAATGGGCAAAGATACCTCAAACAAGAATTGAAAGATTCTTGGCTGGCTACAAAACGCGTTTACAAGCTGTGATACTTGCCAAAGGGGGCAGTACAAGATATTAACTCTGCAGGGTGCCCAAACTTTTGCAAACACCATTTTTTTGTTTTCTGTTATTTTGAAAGTGTAAATGATGGAAATAAAATCTAACTTTTGTTGACATATTATAAGAATGTCTGATCTGTAATTCGATGCCTTTTGGAGATTTTTCCATCTTTCCTTGGCTTCTTTATGCACATTAATACAAATTTTTACCTGGGGTGCCCAAACTTTTGATCCTCACTGTAACTGTTTATAGCTGTGTGTGACAGTCAGATTCTAATGATTACAGGGTCTGGAGTCTTTACAGAATCTGACCATCACATACAGCTTTCCCAGGCTCCATATCTGGTTAGTACAGCAACCACATGGATAGGTAGTCACCATTGCTAGCATCAGCACCATTGTAGGGACTATTATATGAGTTGTCAAGTGTGTCTGTGCATAAGGGGATACAAATATAAGCAGAAATACCATTCAGGAGCATGGACAAGCTAAGTCAGACATTCTCACCTAGTTTTCCTATGCTCCTAAATGCATAGATACACCTAAATTACTGGCAGCCACGTTGGTTACAGTACTAAACATATGTGCCATTTAGGAGCCTGGAAAAGCTGGGGCTTCTGGTACCTCTATAACAAGACATTAGGCATCTTTTAGAATGTTTGTGGGAGCAGGCGGAAATGGACGTGGACATACATGTTATGGGAGCGGGGCGGGAGTGGAACATACACGTTGCAGGAGCAGATGGAAATGGTCAGAAATTTATCGGGAGTGTGAAGTAGTAGGATTAAGAATACAATATGGGTAGGTTCTACTATGGTCAGCCACAGCATTTACTGTATGTATTTATTTATAACTCAATGGATATCCTTGCATTAACCAGAATGCTAAATATTTCTCACTGGTATACATTGAGATATAAGATAGATAGATAGATAGATAGATATGAGATAGATAGATAGATATGAGATAGATAGATATGAGATAGATAGATATGAGATAGATAGATAGATAGATAGATAGATATGAGATAGATAGATATGAGATAGATAGATAGATATTAGATAGATAGATAGATAGATAGATAGATAGGAGATAGATAGATAGATATGAGATAGATAGATAGGAGATAGATAGATATTAGATAGATAGATAGATAGATAGATAGATAGGAGATAGATAGATAGATATGAGATAGATAGATAGGAGATAGATAGATAGATAGATATGAGATTGAGATAGATAGATAGATAGATAGATAGATATGGGGATAACAGATCTCTAACAATGCTAAATAGTTACATGTTTTTATGTTGAAAATGTTACAAAACCACTACAGTTTTAATAACATAAATTTATTCTTTATAGGCTGGCGGGTCCTTTGTCCTTGCAATTCTTTTGATCACCAATCTTCTGCTGTTTTCTGTGTCCATTTCTGTTTCGGTGTTTGGATGTCAGGCTCTGTGTCACTCACCTAGTAATGCTTCTCAGGTAAGACGGATCAGATGTTCTTTTTACACAACACAAGGCACACTGTAAAGAATAATACAAAAAAATATAACATGAAAATTCAATGATGACAGAACAAAATGATAATGATAATAAATCCTTAGTTGACTTTAAATCTTTAAAGGGGTACTCCGGCCCCAAGACATCTTATCCCCTATCCAAAGGATAGGGGATAAGATGTCTGATCGCGGGGGTCCCACCGCTGGGGACCCCCACAATCTAGCATGCAGCACCTCCTGTAAGCACTGCAGGAAGCGCCGGAGGTTCTCAGTGTTATGCCTCCCAACCACGGGGACGGAGTATTGTGACGTCACGACTCCACCCCCGTGTGATGTCACGCCCCGCCCCCCTCAATGCAAATCTATGGGAGAGGGCATGACGGTCATCACATAACCTAGTTACAGTAGTGAACTGCTGTGCTGGCATATAACAGATGACAATGTAGAACAATTAATCATAAGTGTGCATGATTTGGGCAAAAAAAAACAGTGCTTCTCTGTAACGCATTAGAAAATCTTCTGTTTAACAATGTAATTTTATTGCTCTTTCAGATATTTTTGGTACAAAATGACACTGTGATTGCAGCACCTCCACCACCGTATGGGGTTATAGATATCAAAAGCCCTACTGTGGAATAATTCTATGTGATGGAACTATGAGAGGAGACTGTGATTATTCTATATACCATCTTAACCACACCATTACCAGGCTCAAGCATATGGATCAAAGATTGTATATCAGATCATACTTTTTATACTTTTTAAAATTCTACTGTTCTATATGATTAAAATGTAACAATAAATGTATATTGACCAAAGATTTGTTTTTGAAATATAAAGAGTAGAACTTTAAGGAACACTTCAGAAAACACATATGAGCTATTTTCTGGCATGTATTAATGAAAAAATGTATCTGTAAAATCAGGGAAAATTTGTGTCCGTTTTTTTTAAGCCAATGTAAGTCTATAGGAAAGTGGCTATCTGCATATAAAAAGGTAATATTTTTAGCATCTGCAAAAATAAGTGACATGTGACATGTGGATTCCTTTTTTTTTTTTTTTTTTTTTTTTTAAATGCAACCGCTTTTTTCATTGCTCACACGTTTTTTTCCCCACATGTGCTAATCATAAAAAAAGGCGCCTGTTTTTAAAGGGGTACTCCGGTGAAAACCTTTTTTCTTTTAAATCAACTGGTGGCAGAAAGTTAAACATATTTGTAAATTACTTCTATTATCCTTCCTGTACTTATTAGCTGCTGAATACTACAGAGGAAATTCTTTTCTTTTTGGAATGCTCTCTGATGACATCATGACCACAGTTCTCTCTGCTGACATTATAATAATAATAACGCTTTATTTATAGTTGTCCTTAGTGGGATTTGAATCAAAGTCCCCAGCACTGCAAGGCAGCAGTGCTAACCACTGAGCCACCATGCAGTCCTTAGCATACATCTGCTATGCACGGTTGCTAAAATGGACAGAGATGTCAGCAGAGAGCTTGTCTTTATAATGAAGTGGGTGTGGTTAAAGGGGTACTCCGGCCCTAAGACATCTTATCCCCCATCTTAGTCCCTATCCCGCAATCTTGCATTCGGCACCCACCTCTTTGAGCTGCGCGCCGCGTTGCCAGCTCACAAACTGCCGGGTGCCAACCACGGGGCCGGAGTATCGTGACGTGACGATACTCCGGCCCCGTGGTCGGCACCCGGTAGTATGTGAGCTGGCAGAGTGGGGTGCAGCTCAAAGAGGTGGGTGCCGAATGCAAGTATGCGGGAGTCCCCAGCTGCGGGACCCCCACGGTCCTTTGGATAGGGGATAAGATGTCTTAGGGCCGGAGTACCCCTTTAATTGGGCAGGGGGGGGAGGGGCAGGTATATGCAAGGAAGAAAACGGCATATGCCTGGCTGGTTCTTTGAGGAATTGAATGTTAAAGGTGAACTCCGGTACATAAAGAAAACATGTTTGATTGCAAGGGGTTCGGACACTGGCACCCCTCTGCAATCCCCTGCCCGATGCCCCAGCTCTCCTCATGCACTCTGTGCAAGGAGACTGTCGACCACCTCACAAAGCTGTGGTCGACACGTCTCCATGGGTGGGAACAAATGTAGTCATCGCTAGTAGCAAAAGTGAACATACCATAGTGTCAGCCCATGCAGCTGCTATGTGGCCCTTTTCCACCCTGGTTGGTTTTCTTCCTTGGGTGCAGAAATCCAGGGAACTGCATTGTCAGCACATTAAAGGAGGTGGTATTGACCAATGGTTTGCTGAAAACAATAAGAAATAAATAAGAGATCTGTCCTGGACCACGTCATTATAGGAGGCGCATATCGATATTTGCTTTGGGGCCCCCTTTCTTCTATTTACGCCACTGACTAGTAGACTAGATTTGGTGCAATAACCTTAAATAACCCCCTGTCCTGACAACTATGGATGCTGCAATATATAGTTAGCGGCTTGTATTTTCTTCATGTTTTTCAGAATTCCATTGTTAAGTTAAAGGGGTACTCCCACCCTAGACATCTTATCCCCTATCCAATTGAGGGGATGGGGCGTGACGTCACACGGGGGCAGAGTCCTGACGTCACAGACTTCCGTTCCCATGGTCGCGACCGAGACCCTCCTGCGCTTCCCGACAAGAAACAGGTGGGTGCCGCATGCAACATTGCGGGGGTCCCCAGTGGCGGAACCCCCGCGGTCAGACATCTTATACCCTATCCTTTGGATAGAGGATGAGATGTCTAGGGTGGGAGTACCCATTTAAGATGAAAATAAAGCTGGTTTCAGCCAATTAACCCCTCAAGGACACAAGGTTTTTTCAGTTTTGCACTTTTGTTTTTTTTCTTCCTCACCTTCAAAAAATCAGAATGTTTTCAATTTAACTATTGTTATAAAAAAAATCAGAACACTTTCAATTTTCCACCTATAGAGCTATATGAGGGCTTCTCATTTGCGCCACCAATTGTACTTTGTAATGACATTAATCATTTTACCAGAAAATCTAATATGAAACAAAAAAAACGTATTTGTAGTCTATACGCAGCGCACTTTTCAAAAAAAAATGACACCTTATCTTTATTCTATAGGTCCATACTCAAACTATATACCGTATATACTCGAGTATAAGCCGAGTTTTTCAGCACGATTTTTCGTGCTGAAAACACCCCCCTCGGCTTATACTCGAGTGAACTCCCCCACCCGCAGTGGTCTTCAACCTGCGGACCTCCAGAGGTTTCAAAACTACAACTCCCAGCAAGCCCGGGCAGCCATCGGCTGTCCGGGCTTGCTGGGAGTTGTAGTTTTGAAACCTCCGGAGGTCCGCAGGTTGAAGACCACTGCGGCCTTCAACATCATCCAGCCCCCTCTCACCCCCTTTAGTTCTGAGTACTCACCTCCGCTCGGCGCTGGTCCGGTCCTGCAGGGCTGTCCGGAGAGGAGGTGGTCCGGTGGGATAGTGGTTCCGGGCTGCTATCTTCACCGGGGGCGCCTCTTCTAAGCGCTTCGGGCCCGGCCTCAGAATAGTCACGTTGCCGTGACAACGACGCAGAGGTGCGTTCATTGCCAACGTACTTCTGCGTCATTGTCAAGGCAACGCCTCTATTCCGGGCCGGAAGCGCGGAGAAGAGGCGCCCCCGGTGAAGATAGCAGCCCGGACCACCTCCTCACCGGACCACCTCCTCACCGGACAGCCCTGCAGGACCGGACCAGCGCCGAGCGGAGGTGAGTACTCAGAACTAAAGGGGGTGAGAGGGGGGCTGGATGATGTTGAAGGCCGCAGTGGTCTTCAACCTGCGGACCTCCGGAGGTTTCAAAACTACAACTCCCAGCAAGCCCGGACAGCCGATGGCTGCCCGGGCTTGCTGGGAGTTGTAGTTTTGAAACCTCTGGAGGTCCGCAGGTTGAAGACCACTGAGGGCGAATGATGAGAAGAGGATGATGAAGGGGGGGTGTGGGGATGATGAAGGGGGGTGGGGATGATGAAGGGGGGGGGGGTGGGATGATTACAAGGGGATGATGAAGGGGGGATGTGTGGGATGATAAGGGGATGATGAAGGGGGGATGTGTGGGATGATGAAGGGGGGTGGGGATGATGAAGGGGAGGGGGTGTGGGATGATAAGGGGATGATGAAGGGGGGATGTGCGGGATGATGAAGGGGGGTGGGGATGATGAAGGGGAGGGGGTGTGGGATGATATGGGGATGATGAAGTGGGGATGTGCGGGATGATAAGGGGATGATGAAGGGGGGATGTGTGGGATGATAAGGGGATGATGAAGGGGGGATGTGCGGGATGATAAGGGGATGATGAAGGGGGGATGTGTGGGATGATGACAAGGGGATGATGAAGGGGGATGTGTGGGATGATAAGGGGATGATGAAGGGGGGATGTGTGGGATGATGACAAGGGGATGATGATGAGGATGTTAATGACGGGTCTGGATGATGACAGGGGGGGATGAGGTATTTCCCACCCTAGGCTTATACTCGAGTCAATAACTTTTCCTGGGATTTTGGGTTGAAATTAGGGGTCTCGGCTTATACTCGGGTCGGCTTATACTCGAGTATATACGGAAGGTTTTATTTTGTTTTACTTCTTTTTTAAAAAAAATTATAACTTTTTGTACAAAAATTTGTATGCTTAAAATTGTCCTCTTCTGACCGCTATAACTTTTATTTTTCCATATACAGGGATGTGTAAGGGTTCTTTTTTGGGGCTGTGATCTTTAATTTTTGTTTTGATGGGATTATTTGATCATGTTTTATACATTATACAATGTATACAAAGTGATCAAAAACACGCAATTCTGGACTTTGGTATTTTTTTACGTGTATATATATGTATGTAATGTTTTCCTTTTAATACTTTTTTTTATTGTACTTTATATATTCATCCTGGTCTAGTTTGTCTCTCATATAGGTACGATCTATTTACCCATCCCACATCCAACCAGTAGTGTTGCAATGGGGGTGGGGTGCGGACTGCAGCGGATGACACCCACAAATCGGGTGACACCACGAAGCGGGAAGTAATCTCACACTGGTGTCACCCCATCCACCCTTCATTTCCTATATACAGTAGTGTTTCCCAAGTAATGTGCATGCAGCAGTTGCAAAACTACAACTCCCAGCATGCAAATGCTGTCTAGGCATACTGGGAGTTGTAGTTTTGTAATAAATGTTGGCACCCTGCTTGGGAAATACTGAAATACACTAAGCGATCTCGGCCTGCTCACTCAGCTCCTCCCCCTGCATGTCACATGATGTCACATGGAGGCCTGCTGGGGTCAGAGGGAAGACACCTGAGAGCAGGAGAACAAATGATTAACACAGGGCTGTCAGGTTACATAGGTAAATGTATAAATACTGTGCCCTGGCCTCTGACATCACTACTGTGACATCACTGTGTGTATTATCCCTATACTGTGACATCACTGTGTATTATCCCTGTACTGTGACATCACTGTGTGTATTATCCTTGTACTGTGACATCACTGTGTATTATCCTTGTACTGTGACATCACTGTGTATTATCCCTGTACTGTGACAGTACAGGGATAATACACACAGTAATGTCACAGTAAAAGGATATGTGGTCTCCCGGTACAAGACCTGGTCCTGTCCCTGTCTAAAGTCCCCTTAGCAGTGGCATCTCCAGCTTTCATATTTAGGGGGGGCACATGGGGGGCCAGTGACAAAAGTGGGGGGGGGGCAATTTTAAAACGTGTGTGCGTGTATGTATATATATATATATATATATATATATATATATATATATAAAAATATATGCACAATATGATTTTTTTTCCGTTTTTGCCATAGATTTTTGGGTAAATGACTGATGTCATTATAAAGTAGAATTGGTGGCGCAAAAAATAAGCCATCATATGGATTTTTAGGTGCAAAATTGAAAGGGTTATGATTTTTAAAAGGTGAGGAGGAAAAAACAAAAGTGCAAAAACGGAAAAACGCTCGGTCCTTAAGGTGTTAAAACTTTTGGACACTACCATCAACTTTGATAGCGGCATCTAAAGGGTTAATGTCGGACATCAGCCTCATTGGTGATGTCTGGCATTAGCCGAGGGTTCTAGCTAATGATTTATACAACACAGTGGGAGCAGGCACTGTGCGTACACATACGCCTTGTGTCCTTAGGGCTCATTTACACAGATGGATCCCCAGCATATTTTACACTGCGGATCCCCCAACAATGGACCCTACAGTGCTGCCTCCATCTGTACCTGCTCATAACCGCAATCCTCCACTACGTGCAGACATGCTGTGATGTGTATACTCGCACACATCGTGGCTGCTCTCGGCCCAGCTCAGAGAGCAGGAGGAGTGGCCATGATGTGTGCGAGTATACACATCAAAGCGTGTCTGCTCGTAGTGGCGAATTGCCGTTATGAGCAGCACACATGGAGGCAGCACTGTAGGGTCCATTGTCGGGGGATCTGCAGCATAAAATACACTGTGGATTCACCCCTGAATGAGCCCTTAGGGTACGTTCACATGTACATGATCTGCTGTATATTTTCTGCAGCTGATTTTGCTACTTATTGAAGCTAATGGGTTGCAAAATCAGCTGCACAAAATATGCAGCAGATCCTGTACATGTGAATGTACCCTTGAGGGGTTAATGATAAACTAGCAGTGTGTTCACATGTTGTCCTTCCAGAGGGGTCACTTTTCCTCCTCCAGTGTCCACAGGTCTCCAACAGGTCACATTACCAGAACAATTTATGGAAAAATCGCGGCAAAAATTGCGCTGTTTTACAAAAAATCGCGGCAAAAGCGCTTAATTTTTGCCACGATTTTTCCCAAAAAATATCGTGATAATGTGGCCTGTTGGTGACCTGTGGACACTGGAGGAGGGAAAGTGACCCCTCTGGACTGCTACCATACACATTACTCAGCCCCGGGTTATACTGCTGATCAGGGGGGAGAGAGGCAGGACACGGGACATCACTCACCTCACATGAAGTGGCCGCTCTGCTGTGTGACCTGTCAGCTCTCGGCACGTCCTCTCCTGTGCTGGGGGCGGAGCCATCAATGTATCGGGACATCCCTATTTATTTTAAATTGGGGGGGCCCAAGGGGGGCACTGCCTGATCTAGGGGGGGCCATGGCCCCCTCTGGCCCCCCCTAGCGACGCCACTGCCCCTTAGCCATAGTCCCTTCACAAAGGGTTTTCCTGCAGGGCTTTGCGGTGATGATGAAGGGGGGTGTGGGATGATGACAGGGGGATGATGACAGGCGGTGATGATGAAGGGGGGGTGGGATGATGACAGGCGGTGATGATGAAGGGGGGTGGGATGATGACAGGTGGTGATGAGGAAGGGGGGTGTGGGATGATGACAGGGGGATGATGACAGGCGGTGATGATGAAGGGGAGTGTGGGATGATGACAGGGGGATGATGACAGGCGGTGATGATGAAGGGGGGGGTGGGATGATGACAGGGGGATGATGACAGGCGGGGATGATGAAGGGGGGATGATGAAGGGGAGATGACAGGGTGATGATGATGAGGGTGTTAATGACGGGGGTCTGGATGATGACAGGGGGGATGATGTCAATAACTTTTCCTGGGTTTTTGGGGTGAAATTAGGGGCCTCGGCTTATATTCGGGTCGGCTTATACTCGAGTATATACGGTAAGTACATATCACATGATGGCAATAAAGGCAGATCAAGGCTATCCAAGTGATTTAATCTAGACAAATATAAAATGCACAGAAATGATACAGTTTTGTAGTTCGCATCCCAGGATCTTAGATGAAAAATGTAGATGGAAGTTTCAGATGTTCTGGCGGATGGATTGGCTTTGTTGACCCATAAAGCCTGTAAGCTTGAGGCCTACATCTTGGAAAATGTTCCAGCCACAGCCAGAGGTGAAAAAAGAAAAAGAGACCCTCAACAATGACCAGCAAAGTATTTTATCTAAAAGAAGCCCCTCCCAGATTCTATCTATTTATTTCCTATCCATAAAACACCTCCTAGAAGCAGTCAGGCAGGTATATAACAAAAGACAGGATGTTATATTGAAAAGATGGCATTTAACTCTGAGAAGCTTATGGGAATAAAAATACAAATATAGCAAATAAAATGTATGTCATATTCATATCCATAACATACACAGTGATGTCACAGTACAGGAATAATACACACAGTGATATCACAGTAAGGGAATAATACACACAGTGATATCACAGTACAGGGATAATACACATAGTGATATCACAGTACAGGGATAATATACACAGTAATGTCACAGTACAGGGATAATACACACAGTGATGTCACAGTACAGGGATAATACACACAGTGATGTCACAGTACATGGGAACATGGATAAGGCAAGTATGGTTGTTGATTTTTATATGTTTGGGCCACTATGACCATTTAGGTGGCACAGGGGGCATTATTACAACTAGGGAGACACAGAACTGTGGCATTATAATTATATGTGGGGGAACCGGGCAGGGGTATTATTACATGTGGGGGGCACTGGACAGGGGCGTTAATGTTATGTTGGGGCACAGGACATGGGTTTTATTACATGCGGGACAAAAGGACGGGGATTAGAGCAGTGTGTTTCAGTATATTCAGAGGGCGCAGTGTGTGGTAGTTTTATATCCAGAGGGTACAGTGTGTGGTAGCATTAAATTCAGAGTGTACATTGTGTGGCAGTATTATATTCAGAGAGTGCAGTGTGTGACATTATTAAATTCAGAAGAGAGAGGGAGAAAAAGCAGAAGCGGCACTGATAGTGTGGTTATTCAGAGAACATGGGATGCAAGTTAGGATTTTGGTAGATTATGCTCACCTTTATGTGTTGTGTGGGCAGGCACAACTCTCTTTAGTGCTTGCAAAAGTATTACAGTGTCGGGAGGCAGCCGGCCGTCGGTCCCACTGAGGCAGCGGTGCAGATGCAGGAGGGAACAGCTAGAGAGAAGGCTGCCTGGCAGGGCTAACTTTTGGAACAGGGGGAAAATCCTGTTTATTGGCTCAAAGGGCGCATTCCCGGAGACTTCAGATATGTAAATCAAAGCCGTCTTTATTGGGTTAAGAATGGCAGTTTACAGCATGGACAACGCGTTTTAAAGGTTATACTAATAATGTTACAATGTGGTTACACAGAGCAATATAAGAAACAGCCAGTAGATGGCAGCAGATGTTAATGGTTTTAAGTGATGTAAGATGCATGTAAATGAAACAGTTAAGATGCTGTTGGTACCTGCGTATCTATTAAGACTTTCGAGTAAGGTAGAATGTTTTCATGTGGGAGAAATGTTGCAGGTTAATTGGTTGATGTGGTGTTTCAGTTTTCTGTTGATATTATTAACACCATAGGTAATGTTATATTTTTTGCACACATATCTATGTCTATATATATATATATATATATATGTATATATATATATATATATATACGAATTCCAATAATTAGCGGATGAGGGTGTGGGGAATATCCAGGTGGGGGGATGCATGGATAGTCAGCAGATGAGAGGTGGGAAGGATAATGGATTGAAGGTGATGGTGTCGTAGGAGTGGCGGGTTTGGTGTTATAAGAGGCGGGGGGGGGGGGGGGAGGGTTTAGATGAGTTCAGTGCCTTTGTTAAGTCCATGGGGCTGAAGAGTACCCAGTTTGAATATCCAGTATATCTCTCTTCTTGTCAGGGTTTGGGTTCTGTTGGAGATATGATGGGAAACATGGTCAATCGGGCAGATTGTAATTGGGTGGGGAGGGGGGGGGATCAGGATGTTTTTCAGTACAATGCAGTGTTTCACAACCTTTTTCGGGTCAGGGCACACCTCGGAAAAAAAAATTTCCTCGGGGCACCGCTACCGAGGTTGACAAGCAAGAAAAAAAAAAAAAGGAAAAAACGATAAAAAACGCAATGCACTATATCTATTTATGCAGTTTAAAGTGCTGCTTTATACAGCAACTCACCAATGACGTCTTCTCTATTTGCATTGTTGCCTTCTCTTCTCCATCTGGTCTGGGCCATCATCACAATTTCTTCCACACACAATTCTTCCCCTTTAAACCTGCAAAACAAATCTATTAGGCGCCAAACTTTTTTTTCTTTTTTTTACATGGGTGACAGAGGAGTGTAGAATAGTGGACATGGGTGACAGAGGGGTGGACATGGGTGACAGAGGGGTTTAGATGGGTGTAGAGGAGCGTACATGGGTGACGGAGGGGTGGACATGGGTGACAGAGGGGTTTAGAGGGGTGTAGAGGAGCGTACATGGGTGACAGGGGTATAGAGGAGCGTACATGGGTGACAGGGGTATAGAGGAGCGTACATGGG
Organism: Hyla sarda; assembly: GCF_029499605.1. Classification (NCBI taxonomy): domain Eukaryota; kingdom Metazoa; phylum Chordata; class Amphibia; order Anura; family Hylidae; genus Hyla; species Hyla sarda. The sequence continues at coordinate 184,054,797 of NC_079195.1, forward strand.
TGACAGATGGGTGTAGAGGAGCGTACATGGGTGACAGATGGGTGTAGAGGAGCGTACATGGGTGACAGATGGGTGTAGAGGAGCGTACATGGGTGACAGAGGGGTGTAGAGGAGCGTACATGGGTGACAGGGGGGTATAGAGGAGTGTCCATGGGTGACAGATGGATGTACATGGGTGACAGAGGGGTGTAGAGGAGTGTACATGGGTGACAGATGGGTGTGCATGGGTGACAGAGGGGGGGGGGGGTGACAGATGGGTGTACATGGGTGACAGAGGGGTATAGAGGACTGTACATGAGTGACAGAGGGGTATAGAGGAGTGTACATGGGTGACAGATGGGTGTACATGGGTGACAGAGGGGTGTAGAGGAGTGTACATGGGTGACAGATGGGTGTACATGGGTGACAGAGGGGTGTAGAGGAGTGTACATGGCTGACAGGGGTGTAGAGGAGCATACATGGGTGAAAGGGGTGTAGAGGAATGTACAAAGGGGTGTATATGAGCGTACATGGGTGACAGGGGTGTAGAGGAGTGGACAGATGGGTGTAGAGGAGTGTACATGAGTGACAGAGGGGTGTAGAGGAGTGTACATGAGGGACAGAGGGGTATAGAGGAGTGTACATGAGTGACAGAGGGGTATAGAGGAGTGTACATGAGTGACAGAGGGGTATAGAGGAGTGTACATGGGTGACTGCTGGGTGTACATGGGTGACAGAGGGGTGTAAAGGAGTGTACATGGGTGACAGAGGGGTGTAGAGGAGTGTACATGGGTGACAGAGGGGTATAGAGGGTTGTACATGGGTGACAGAGGGGTGTAGAGGAGTGTACATGGGTGACAAAGGGGTATAGAGGAGTGTACATGGGTGACAGGGGGTGCAGAAGAGTGTACATGGGTGACAGGGGTGTAGAGGAGCATACATGGGTGAAAGGGGTGTAGAGGAGCGTACATGGGTGACAGGGGTGTAGAGGAGTGTACAGAGTGATGTTGAGGAGTGTACAAAGGGGTGTGGAGGAGTGTAGATGGGTAACAGGGGTGTAGAGTAGTGTACATGTGTGGCAAATGGGTGTAGAGGAGTGTACATGGGTGACAGAGGGGTATAGAGGAGTGTACATGGGTGACAGAGGGGTATAGAGGAGTGTACATGGGTGACAGAGGGTGTAGAGGAGTATACATGGGTGAAAGGGGTGTAGAGGAATGTACAAAGGGGTGTATAGGAGCGTACATGGGTGACAGGGGTGTAGAGGAGTGGACAGATGGGTGTAGAGGAGTGTACATGAGTGACAGAGGGGTGTAGAGGAGTGTACATGGGTGACAGAGGGGTATAGAGGAGTGCACATGTGTGACAGATGGGTGTAGAGGAGTGTACATGGGTGACAGATGGGTGTACATGGGTGACAGAGGGGTGTAGAGGAGTGTACATGGTTGACACAGGGGTGTAGAGGAGTGTACATGGGTGACAGAGGGGTGTAGAGGAGTGTACATGGGTGACAGAGGGGTGTAGATGAGTGTACATGGGTGACAGAGGGGTGTAGATGAGTGTACATGGGTGACAGAGGGGTATAGAGGAGTGTACATGGGTGACAGATGGGTGTACATGGGTGGCAGAGGGGTGTAGAGGAGTGTACATGGGTAGCAGAGGGGTGTAAAGGAGTGTACATGGGTGACAGAGGGGTGTAAAGGAGTGTACATGGGTGACAGAGGGGTATAGAGGAGTGTACATGGGTGACAGATGGGTGTACATGGGTGACAGAGGGGTGTAAAGGAGTGTACATGGGTGACAGAGGGGTGTAGAGGAGTGTACATGGGTGACAGAGGGGTATAGAGGGTTGTACATGGGTGACAGAGGGGTGTAGAGGAGTGTACATGGGTGACAGAGGGGTATAGAGGAGTGTACATGGATGACAGAGGGGTATAGAGGCGTGTACATGGGTGACATGGATGTAGAGGAGCGTACATGGGTGACAGGGGTGTAGAGGAGTGTACAGAGGGGTGTAGGGAGGTGTACAAGGGTGATAGATGGGTGTAGAAGAGTGAACATGGGTGACGGGGGCATAGGGGTGACAGAGGGGTGGACAGGGGGTGGACATGGGTGACAGGAGGGTGGACAGGGGGTCAGAGGGGTGGACAAGGGGGTAAAAGAGGGACAGGAGTGACAGAGGGGTGGACTGGGGTAACAAAGGGACAGATGGGTGAACAGGAGGGTGGACATAGGTGACAGAGTAGACAACGGGGGTAGACAGGGGGGTAAACATGAGTGACAGGGATGGACAGGGGAGTGGACAAGGCAGACGTGGATGACAGGAGGGTGGACATGGGTGAGAGGGGGGGGTGGACATGGGTGACGGGGATGATAGGTGGGGGGACATGTGTTAGTGCGGGTGGACATGAGTGATGGGGGGTGGACATGGGTGACAGGAAGGTGAACATGGGTGACATGGGTGACTGGGGGGATGGACATGGGTGACAGGGAAGGGTGGACATGGGTGACAGGGAAGGGTGGACATGGGTTACAGGGAAGGGTGGACATGGGTGACAGGGAAGGGTGGACATGGGTGACAAGGATGTGGTCAGAGGGGTGGACAATGGAGGGTGAACATGGGTAACAGGGATGGGCAGGGGTGACAGAGGGTTGGATGGGGGTGGACATGGATGACAGGAGAGTGGACATGGGAGACGGGGTCAGAGGGGTGGACAAGGGTGACAAAGGGACAGATGGGTGAACAGGAGGGTGGACATGGGTGACAGGGTAGACTTCGGGGGTAGACGGGGGGGGGGGTAAACATGAGTGACAGGGTTGGACAGGGGAGTGGACAAGGCAGACATGGATGACAGGAGGGTGGACATGGGTGAGAGGGGAGGTGGACATGGGTGACGGGGATGACAGGTGGGGGGACATGTGTGAGAGGGGGTGGATATGAGTGACGGGGGGGGTGGACATGAGTGACAGGGAGGGTGGACATGGGTGACAGGGAGGGTGGACATGGGTGACAGGGAGGGTGGACATGGGTGACAGGGAGGGTGGACATGGGTGACAGGGGGGGGTGGACATGGGTGACAGGGAAGGGTGGACATGGGTGACAGGGAAGGGTGGACATGGGTGACAAGGATGTGGTCAGAGGGGTGGACAATGGAGGGTGAACATGGGTGACAGGGATGGGCAGGGGTGACAGAGGGTTGGATGGGGGTGGACATGGATGACAGGAGAGTGGACATGGGAGACAGGGGGTCAGAGGGGTGGACAAGGGTGACAAAGGGACAGATGGGTGAACAGGAGGGTGGACATGGGTGACAGGGTAGACTACGGGGGTAGACGGGGGGGGGTAAACATGAGTGACAGGGTTGGACAGGGGAGTGGACAAGGCAGACATGGATGACAGGAGGGTGGACATGGGTGAGAGGGGAGGTGGAAATGGGTGACGGGAATGACAGGTGGGGGGACATGTGTGAGAGGGGGTGGACATGAGTGACGGGGGGGTGGACATGAGTGACAGGGAGGGTGGACATGGGTGACAGGGAGGGTGGACATGGGTGACAGGGAGGGTGGACATGGGTGACAGGGAGGGTGGACATGGGTGACAGGGAGGGTGGACATGGGTGACAGGGGGGGGTGGACATGGGTGACAGGGGGGTTGGACATGGGTGACAGGGGGGGGTGGACATGGGTGACAGGGGGGGTGGACATGGGTGACAGGGGGGGTGGACATGGGTGACAGGGGGGGGGTGGACATGGGTGACAGGGGGGTGGACATGGGTGACAGGGGGGGGTGGACATGGGTGAAAGGGGGGGTGGACATGGGTGAAAGGGGGGGGTGGACATGGGTGACAGGGGGGGTGGACATGGGTGACAGGGGGGGTGGACATTGGTGACAGGGGGTCAGAGGGGTGGACATGGGGTTAAAAGAGGGACAGGAGTGACAGAGAGGGGTGGACTGGGGTGACAAAGGGACAAATGGGTGAACAGGAGGGTGGACATGGGTGACAGGGTAGACTACGGAGGTAGACGGGGGTAAACATGAGTGACAGGGATGGACAGGGGGTGGACAAGGCAGACATGGATGACAGGAGGGTGGAAATGGGTGAGAGGGGAGGTGGACATGGGTGACTGGGATGATAGGTGGGGGGGACATGTGTGAGAGGGGGTGGACATGGGTGACATGAAGGTGAACATGGGTGACAGGGAGGGTGGACATGGGTGACAGGGAGGGTGGACATGGGTGATAGGGAGGGTGGACATGGGTGACAGGGTAGACTGGGGAGTGGACAAGGCAGACATGGATGACAGGAGGGTGGAAATGGGTGACGGGGATGATAGGTGGGGGGACATGTGTGAGAGGGGGTGGACATGAGTGACGGGGAGGGTGGACATGGGTGACAGGGGGGGTGTGGACATGGGTGACAGGGGGAGGGTGGACATGGGTGACAGGGGGAGGGTGGACATGGGTGACAGGGGGAGGGTGGACATGGGTGACAGGGGGAGGGTGGACATGGGTGACAGGGGGAGGGTGGACATGGGTGACAGGGGGAGGGTTGACATGGGTGACAGGGGGAGGGTGGACATGGGTGACGGGGAGGGTGGACATGGGTGACAGGGGGAGGGTGGACATGGGTGACAGGGGGAGGGTGGACATGGGTGACAGGGGGAGGGTGGACATGGGTGACAGGGGGAGGGTGGACATGGGTGACAGGGGGAGGGTGGACATGGGTGACAGGGGGAGGTGGACATGGGTGACAGGGGGAGGTGGACATGGGTGACAGGGGGAGGTGGACATGGGTGACAGGGTGGGATTACATGGGGACAGGGGGAGGGTGGACATGGGGGACAGGGGGAGGGTGGACATGGGGGACAGGGGGAGGGTGGACATGGGGGACAGGGGGGGTGGACATGGGTGACAGGGGGAGGTGGACATGGGTGACAGGGGGAGGTGGACATGGGTGACAGGGTGGGATTACATGGGGACAGGGGGAGGGTGGACATGGGGGACAGGGGGAGGGTGGACATGGGGGACAGGGGGGGGTGGACATGGGTGACAGGGGGAGGTGGACATGGGTGACAGGGGGAGGTGGACATGGGTGACAGGGGGAGGTGGACATGGTGACAGGGTGGGATTACATGGTGACAGGGTGGGATTACATGGTGACAGGGTGGGATTACATGGGTGACAGGGTGGGATTACATGGCTGACAGGGGGGGGGGGAGGGTGATAGAGATGGACAGGGAGGTGTACAAGGCGGACATGGCTGACAGGGGGAGGCAGACATGGCTGACAGGGGGGGACAGAGGGTGGACCTGGGTGACGGTGGGGGGTTTAGACAGGGTTGAGAAGGTGAACAGAGGGGTGGAAAGGGTACGGTACCTTAAGCAAGCCGGCCCGCGCAGCTTGCAGTTCCACAGCAGGCACGGGAGTCCGGCGCAGGTGCAGCTTGTTCCGCCCCAGGCAGGGACCCATTTTCGGCTCCCTGCGCCGTAAGGGAGAGGGGGACGGAGGGAGACGGAGGGTGAAGGAGGGGGACACAGGGAACAGAGGAGGAATGAGGGGGAACACGGGGGACGCGGGAGACGGAGGGGAACACAGGAGACGGGAGGAGATGCAGGGGGACGCTGTGCGCGCAGTGTGCACGCAGACTTCCCTTCCCCCCTGCGCCGTTAGAGCGGGGCGGGACATTTAAAAAAAAAATTATAATAAAAAATAAAAAAATCACGGCAAAATCCCGCGGCACCACGGGCAGTGCTGAACGGCACTCACGTGTGCCGCGGCACCGCGGTTGGGAATCACTGGTACAATGTCTAGAGAGACTGTGCAGAAGGAATTTCCGTTTGATATTATTTCTATGGTGGTTTAGTCGGAAGTGTGAGTGGTCCTGCCGACATATTGTTTGCACAGATGCATGTGATGACATAGATGACAAAGCTGGATTTGCATTTGAGATAATGTTTGATGGGGAAACTTTGACCTGTCGCGAGGTTGTTGAATTGTTCTTTTTGTGTGATATGCCATGACAGCATAGGCATCTTTTTTTGCCACATCTGTATGAACCTTTGACGGTAGTGGATGTTACTGAGATTTTCTGTAGTTTTCTGCTGTGGTGTCTTAGCCTGCTCGGCGCAATCACACTTCTGAGGTTAGGGGCTCTGCGGTAGGTGATTTTGGTTTTGTTTTCAGAATGGGGTCGGTCAGCAGTATATACCAATGTTTTTCCAGTATATTGTGGACCTGGTTGTGGGCCGTTTTGTATTTGGTGATGAAATTGTGGTTGCTATTTTCTTTTTTTGTGTCATCAGTCTAATTTCTGTCTGTTTTGGTTTTTATGCAATCTTCTTTGGTTAAGTTCTTGGTTTTATTGAATGCTTCTTTGAGTAATGGCTCTGGGTATCCTTTCTCTTTAAAGCGGTAATACAGTATTTTGGCTTGGTTGTAAAAGTTGCTTTGTTCAGTAAAGTTTTTTCTGATTCTTTTGTACTGACTGTATGGTATGTTCTTTCTCCATTTTTTGTGGTTACCGCTGTTGAAGGGTAAATAGCTGTTAGAGTCAACCTGTTTGAAGTCTGTAATGGTCTTTATTTTGCCATCTTAATGTTGAAGTTCTAATTCCAGGAATTCATTTTTTTGTGATGAATGGTTTGAGGTGAGGCTGATTCCCCAGTCGTTGATGTTGATGGTGTGGATGAATTCGTCGATGAGTTCTGGGGGTCCATTCCATAGTAGGAACAAGTCATCTATGTATCTACAGTAGATTATTGCATGTTGTTTGAAGATGTTTTGAGAGGTGATGTATTGTTCTTCGAATGCCCCCATGACCAGATTTGCATAAGACGGCACCTGGATGCCCATTGCTGTGCCCAGCGTTTGGTGGTAGGTGGCATATTTAAAGAAGTTATTTGTGAGAGTTAGTTCTAGGCAGTCCACCAGAAATAGTTTTTGGTGAGGGGGTATAGTGGGGCCTTTTTCAAGTGTGGATTTTATGCAGTTTTGGCTGATGTCATGACGGATATTCGAGTATAGGGGGTTACATCCATGGTAATGAAAATGTAGATGTCTTGCCATTGAATGGGTTTCAGGATTATAATGATGTTGGCTGAACTATTTAGGTAACTGGGGAGTGCTTGTGCATAATCCTAAAGAATTAGATCCAAATAGTGTGAGGTGTGACTATTGATTCGGGATATTGTGGGTCTTCCTGGGGGTACTTCTGTATTCTTGTGGATTATGGGCAAATGGTAATAGTACGGGGTGGATGGATTGGTAACCTGTAAGAATTTTCTTTCGTTTTTGGTTGTGATGTTTTGTTCTAATGCTTCATCCAGGAGCCGTAAGATTTTGTTCTATATTGCTGGAAAAGGATTTTCTGTTATTATCCTGTAGTAGTCGGTGTTGCCAAGGATATTAAGGGCTTCTTGGTGGTAGTTGTTGTAGTCCTGGATGACAATTCCTCGACCTTTGTCGGCCGGACGTATCACAATGTCTTCATTATTCTTTAGTTCTTTTAGAGCACGTTGCTCTGTTGGGGTGAGATAGCCTTCTTTTTTATTTCAGGGTTCTGTATCTTTAGGGAGGTTTCTTAGTTCCTCTGCCACAATGTTGTAAAAGACTTTCATGTGGTGACCGTGACTATGTGTGGGGTAGAATTGCGATTTTTTTTATTTTTTTTATCAGGGGGTGTTTTCCCTCCAGTGAGGTAAAGTCAGATCTGGTATTTGGGATGTTCTGGCTAGGTAAAGAGAAGTGCCTCAGGAGGGTAAATTTTCTAGTGAACTGATGTAGGTCCGAGAATAGAGCAAAATCATCGGGATTGTTCCTAGGACAGAATGATAGTCCCTTTTGGAGCAGGCTGGTCTCATAGGGGGTCAGTTTATGAGATGAGAGGTTAAAGATTCTCACAGATTCTTCTTTCCTTAAACCCTGTTTTCTCTTTGATTCTCTGTTGTTTATTGTTCTTTTGCTCTCCCATCTTCCTCCTCTTTGTTTTTTTCTTTTTCTGGGTGTTAGGGGGAGGAAGAAATACTCAATTTTCTTCCCGATATGTATGTTCGCACCTACTCCTAAAAAATTGACACACACTCCTTTCTATCTCAATTGACCCAGCTCCATATTTGGTCCTCTCATTAACGCACTAACCCAGATATGCCAATCATCGTTAAATAATACAACCATGTCAAAGTTTATTCACCATCCCCAGGATTCAAACCCCTATTGGGGTATCCCATGCAAGCTACTACCATGCACCCTACTGCTCAGCATTTGTACTCAGCCACAGATTATACATAGGCTCTAACCAGCCTATTGATTGCAATGGGGAAATCAGTGATGTTAAAAATACCATGCAGTGAACCACAAGCTGAACGGCACCATGAGGAGAGCCACTGGGCCAAGTGACGTCACCACTGACCCTCTGTATATATAGTGTGAATTATGTACAACATGCAACTGGACCTGAAGAAGGTATAACCTTTGAAACGCGTTGTCCATGCTGTAAACTGCCATTCTTAACCCAGTAAAGACGGCTTTGATTTACAAATCTGAAGTCTCCGGGAGTGTGCCCTTTGAGCCAATAAATCGTATTTTCCCCCTGGTCCAGAAGTCAGCCCTGCCAGGCTGCCTTCTCTCGTGCTGTACCCTCCTGCATTATTAAATTCAGAGGGTACAGTGTATGGCAGGTTTATTTTCAGAGGGCATATTATCTGGCAGTATTATATCGAGAGGTTACAGTGTCTGGCAGTATTATATTCAGAGGGCACAATATCTGGCAGTATTATATTCAGAGGGTACAGTGTCTGGCACAGGTACAATAATTATTGTTTTCATATAGAGGATCAGAATGGATATAGAGAGGATCCAATACCATTTGGGAGTCAACTTCTGCAGAGGGAAGATTTAGCTGGAACAAGTCCCGGCGGTCTGTACCAGCTGAATCAGACAAAGAAAAGACTATAGAGAAGATGTCACCAGTAGTCACCGATATTATTCTGTATTCTTCTCATTATGTCCCTTCAGTGCTGGAGTAAAGATGGGAGAAACATCAACCCCCAGCATCCCCTTACCACTGCTTAGGTCATATTGGGAGCTGTAGTGTCAGATTTTTTTTTGCGCTTTCCCCTTACTTGGCAATTGGTATATTTAATTATTATACTGGAAATAATTTTCACTACACTGCACTACACCACTGGAGTCCGTCATAACAGGCTAAAAAATTACTCGGGGGGAGGGAGTGTATGGGGTGACTGCATTCAACACCACTGCATTCAACTATTAGATGGATGATACACTGAGGACTGAGATATAATTTTTTGTTTGATATCACTTTTCTTACACTTGTAAGGGGAGGGTTAACCTGATGTTTTGTAATGTGAGCTGCACCCTTTTTCTTTTTTCTGATTTGTTAATATGGGAAATTCTTTGTGTTGGCGAGCCCATCTAACCGGTGACCCCATGATCTAATCTCTTCCGGAAATGTCACAATAGATAAATATTGTGAACCTACTCAAAAAGATGTTGCGACACTTTTAATAATTGATTTACTTATCTCCGTTGTACAGTACGTGGAGTAGATAACACAATTATAATAGATGGAAAAGAGCAGATATCATACAGTAAGGCTGACACTGCATCTGGAAGGACGTGGTTAGGTGAGTAGACTCTAATGTTACAATAGACTAAACATAGGTGAGCATTCATTTATTATGTAGGAAATGAGTAAATAACAGGGTTAGACTAGACCAGTGTTTCTCAACCAGGGTGCATCCAGCTGTTGCAAAACTACAACTCCCAGCATGCCCGGACAGCCAAAGGCTGTCCGGGCATGCTGGGAGTTGTAGCTTTGCAACAGCTGGAGGCACCCTGATTGAGAAACACTGGACTAGACGAAGGGAAGCCGTGTTATAGGTTTTTGCCATTCAGAATCAGAACCGAGGGATTAGTCATACAAAGCATATTCAATGGAAAATGCCTTGTTAATGTATTTATGGAGATAGAATGCTTGCTTGCTTGGTGTATAAAAAAAAAAAAAAACATTTTCTTCATAGGTGATTATAGAATAGTTTTCTTTATAGTAGAGCAATGTCCCACATGGACAAAAAAAATGGAAATAAAGTAAGGTACCATTGACCCATGCATGAGGTTGGGGGTATTACGAGAAGACTAATATAATACATTTATGGTATATAGCTGATATTTTGTGGAAACAAAATGTCATATCATATACTGTATGTTTGGTTCTAACATCTGTTAATGGGGTACTCCGATGAAAAACTTTTTTTTTTTTTTTTTTAAATCAACTGGTGCCAGAAAGTTAAACAGATTTGTAAATTACTTCTATTAAAAAATCTTAATCCTTCCTGTACTTATTAGCTGCTGAATACTACAGTGGAAATTCTTTTCCGTTTGAAACACAGAGCTGTCTGCTGACATCATGAGCACAGTGCTCTCTGCTGACACCTCTGTCCATTTTAGGAACTGTCCAGAGTAAAAGGAAAGCCCCATAGCAAACATGTGCTGTTCCGGACAGTTCCTAAAATGGACAGAGATGTCAGCAGAGAGCACTGTGCTCATGATGTCAGCAGAGAGCTCTGTGTTTCAAAAAGAAAATAATTTCCACTGTAGTATTCAGCAGCTAATAAGTTCAGGAAGGATTAAGATTTTATAATAGAAGTCATTTACAAATCTGTTTAACTTTCTGGCACCAGTTGATAAAAAAAAAAAAAAAAAAAGTTATATTTTTACAGTTTGGACATTTACGCACACGCAGATACCAAATATATTTATTACAATAATTTACGCTATTTTAGTAAAATGGGGAAACAAGGTGATTTCAATTTTTATTGGGGGAGGGGCTTTTTCACTTTTTTTTTTAACATTTGTTTTTCACTTTTTATGTCCCTATAGGGGACTATTTATTGCTATCTTTAGATTGCTAATATTGCTAATACTAATGCATAGGCATAGCACTGATCAGAATTATCGGCAATCTATATCCCCCGTCTGCCATTTCATTACACCTTTGCCTTTTCACTACCCCCCCCCCCCTCTGCCATTTCTTTACACCCCCCTCTCTGCCATTTAATTACAACCCCCCCCCCCTTTGCCATTTGATTACACCCCCTTCTCTGCCATTTCATTACACCCCCTCTATGCCATTTCATTACATCAATCTCGGACAGCAAAGTGTCGCCCCTGAAAAGTGCCGCCTGGGACCATGGCCCCACCAGGTCCCATGGTAGGGCCGGCCCTGATCCCCATTGTAAAGCATAATGCACACTGTTTGTAAAAGAGCAGTAGGAAACAGTAGACTGAGAAACTGGAGATATGCCCTTCAGCAAGGACTAGAAATTTCCTTATTGAGTTCCACAGTACTGATATTACTCACAAAGCCAGGGGCAAAACTAGAATCCATTGGGCCCTATAGTATTGCTTGCCCAAACCTTGTTTAGAATAAGTAGAACTATAGTCATGCAAACAGCAGCAGAAATACAATACTTTAAAGGAAAACTGTAGTGGTACATAACTTATCCCTTATCCGAAGTATAGGGGATAAGTTATAGATCGCGGGCGGTCCAACCACTGGGACCCCTATAATCTCCTGTACAGAGCCCTGACAGTCTGCATGAAGGGACCGTTTTGTTCCCGCATGAATCGACATGAATCGGCAGCTGCCATGTACCTCTATGGGATATATGGGGGGGGGGGGGGGGGCTTTTTGGCCGCCGTGTCATGCTGGGGATGGACACACACCCTTCCTGCGCACTGCCAGGGCCCAGTACAGGAGATCGCAGGGGGCCCCAGCGGTCAGATGCCCTGCAATTTATAACTTAAGTTATATACCACTACAGTACTTGAATCACTTATCTGGGTGGTCCCCAGGAACTTCTCCCCACCCACCAGCCTTGATTGATGGATCTCTTTCTATTTGCAAGCAGGGAAATAAATATCATTCAAGGCTTTAAGGGCAGGAGGGACTGTCCCAATGACTCGTGGTTCAGGCAGCATGAAAGTGATGACAGCCTCCCTTTACATTTTACTGGTTTCATTTTTTTCTCTTCGCCTTTTAAACTCTATTACTCCATCTACGTGATATGTTATTTCTATTTTGTTTAAATTTTTTTATGAAAAATGGTAAATTGGGGTCATTTACACTTTGAGTATAGAGGAGGTTCATTTATATTTGTAAAACTTGTATTCAATTTTTTTAACATTTTTTTAAACATTTTTAGATATATTAGTTTTCCTTGGAGTGTTTCTTAAGGGTGCAAATTTCCACAGTTACTTAAAATTACATGTAACTATAAACCTAGATGGTTATCCTAGGGGAACAGTTATAACTGATCTGTCATCAGGAAAAAGTTCAGAGATTGCACATACATGATTGAAATATAAATCTTAGTCATACACTTGCATGATATAATATTGCTTTCATTTACTGTAAGGGCAATGGGCAAGTGTTCGGCCCTTGGTTACATGCTAGTATGCCATTTCCTGAATAGTGTCTGAATTAAAAAGTATATTCAGAGTACAGGAATACAGATGAGTCCACAAATTGGAAGATGATATCATTGCATCTATCTGTTCTTTACCAGAAACTAGCTTATTTTTTCTGAATTACAGTCTGCCAATGAAGAGAGAGAGAGAGAGATGATAGATTTAGACAGATTTAGTTGTGGGGTGGTTTCACACGCAGTACTCGGACGTGACGAAGAAGGGGGATCCCTTTGAAGCGCATTGTCCTATATAGATGAATAAAAGAACATATTATTCATATATATTGTGTTATTCTTTGGTGAAGCACTAAAGCCACAAATCAGAATTTTGAGAAAAAAGGATCCCAGCCTGGAGACCCTCATCTGTACCTGCTTATCCTGTATCCTGCACCGTTTTTTAACGGTACTGACGGCCAGCAGCTCCCAGACTTTCACAAAAACATTTTACAGTGTTGAGCCTGTTAGCGCAACATAATAATGTGAGCATTTTCATCACTCCACCATATGACATCCTTGTGTATCTAAAATAATGACACTATATAGCGCCATCTCTGCCCTTTGCCCTTTCTTTTCATATACTTCTATTTTTACATTATAAATAACATATATAATTTATATAACTAATAATTATTCATCCTTCTGTTTCCCTAGTGATTTTTTGGGAATGTTTTCACAATCGAACAACAGTAACACGAGTGAGACTACATGCCACAATCCTCCACCATATAATGAAATTTCACCTTCACCAATCTGGACTATCTCTCTAGCCCCATCTAATCAAGCATGGGATGACAATGCCTTACCACCTGCGTATCATACCCTTAGCAATGTGCCACTTGTGAATGTTCCTTTACCAGCTTCTCAGTTTAATAGTCCACCTACCAATGAACAATGGTCTATGATGACACCAAGGCCTACCTATACAAACCCTTCAACGACTCAAGCAACTGCTGTCCACAGTCAACAATTCAGTATAGAAACACCAGCACCTAGCCATAATAACAATTCAACATCCTCATGGAGTAATTATGATGATCATTCCCAGAATTTAGGGATAATACCAGAGACTCAAGGGACAACTTTATCTGTCCTTGAGAAAAGATTTCGGAGAAGAAAAATGAACATTATCGGGGTGAGTAAAGAATCAAATCCAAATAGTTCTAACATAAGGAATCATAAAAAAGGATACACCATATGACAAATTCCTAGAAAAGAAAAAAAGAATGATAGAAAACTTAGAGAATTCATATGATAAAATTCAGGTTGCCTGCAGCCATCACTAGGCGTAGTTTACTGCACACATAGTTGATTTGCTATTACAAATTTGCACCATATTTATTTTGTATTTCAGACACTTTTCCACCTCATCCAACAAAGGGGTATGGTTTGGGTTAAAAAGGGTGTGGTTTAAGTGCTGTTCAGCAGCAATTTTCCAATTTTTCACAAAATTTCCAAACTCACAATTTTTCAGGAACCAGTTAAGGTTTGAAGTGGATTTGAAGGGTCTTCATCTTAGAAATACGCCACAAATGACCCCATTATAAAAACTGCACCCCCCAAAGTATTCAAAATGACATTCAGTCAGCGTTTTAACCCTTTAGGTGTTTCACAGGAATAGCAGCAAAGTGAAGGAGAAAATTCACAATCTTCATTTTTTACACTCGCATGTTCTTGTAGACCCAATTTTTTTATTTTTACAGGGGTAAAAGGAGAAAATTTATACTTGTATTTGTAACCCAATTCCTCTCGAGTAAGCACATACCTCATATGTCTATGTAAAGTGTTCGGCGGGCGCAGTAGAGGGCTCAGAAGCGAAGGAGCGACAAGGGGATTTTGGAGAGTACGTCTTTCTGAAATGGTTTTTGGGGGGCATGTTGCATTTAGGAAGCCCCTATGGTGCCAGAACAGCAAAAAAAAAAACACATGGCATACCATTTTGGAAACTAGACCCCTTGAGGAACGTAAAAAGGAATAAAGTGAGCCTTAATACCCCACAGGTATTTCACGACTTTTGCATATGTAAAAGAAAAAATTTCACTAAAATGTGTGTTTTCCCCCCAAATTTCACATTTTAGCAAGGGTTGATAGCAGAAAATACCCCCCAAAATTTGTAACCCCATCTCTTCTGAGTATGGAGGTACCCCATAAGTTGACCTGAAGTGCACTACGGGCGAACTACAATGCTCAGAAGAGAAGGAGTCATATTTGGATTTTTGAGAGCAAACTTTGCTCGGGGGCATGTCGCATTTAGGAAGCCCCTATGGTGCCAGGACAGCAAAATAACCCCCCCACATGGCATACCATTTTGGAAACTAGACCCCTTGAGGAATGTAACAAGGAATAAAGTGAGCCTTAATACCCCACAGGGGTTTCACGACTTTTGCATACGTAAAAAAAAAATGTTCACTAAAATGTGTGTTTCCCCCCCAAATTTAACATTTTAGCAAGGGTTGATAGCAGAAAATACCCCCCAAAATTTGTAACCCCATCTTTTCTGAGTATGGAGGTACCCCATAAGTTGACCTGAAGTGCACTATGGGCGAACTACAATGCTCAGAAGAGAAGGAGTCATATTTGGCTTTTTGAGAGCAAATTTTGCTCGGGGGCATGTCGCATTTAGGAAGCCCCTATGGTGCCAGGACAGCAAAATAAACCCCCACATGGAAACTAGACCCCTTGAGGAACGTAACAAGGGGTACAGTGAGCCTTTACCCCCCCCCCCACTGGTGTCTGTCAGAACAGTGGGCTGTACAAAATGTTTAATTTGCACAGCTGTTCCAAAGATCTGTCAGACACCAGTGGGGGGTAAATTCTCACTGCCCCCCTCATTACATTCCGTGAAGAGTGTAGTTTCCGAAATGGGGTCACATGTGGTTTTTTTGTTTTTTTTTGTTGCATTTGTCAAAACCGCTGTAACAATCAGCCACCCCTGTGCAAATCACCTAAAATGTACATGGTGCACTCTCCCTTCTGGGCCTTGTTGTGCGCCCCCGGAGCCCTTTGCGCCCACATATGGGGTATCTCCGTAGTCGAGAGAAATTGCATTGCAAATTTTGGGGGGCTTTTTTCCCTTTTACCTCTTGTCAAAATGAAAAGTATAGGGCAACACCAGCATGTGAGTTAAAAAAATTATTTTTTTTACACTAACATGCTGGTGTAGACCCAACTTCACCTTTTCATAAGGGGTGAAAGGAGAAAAAGCCGCCCAAAATTGTTAGGCAATTTCTCCCGAGTACGGCGATACCCCATATGTGACCCTATACTGTTGCCTTGAAATATGACAGGGCTCCGAAGTGAGAGAGCGCCATGCGCATTTGAGGCCTGAATTAGGGATTTGCATAGGGGTGGACATAGGGGTATTCTACGCCAGTGATTCCCAAACAGGGTGCTTTCCGGCTGTTGCAAAACTCCCAGCATGCTTGGACAGTCAACGGCTGTCTGGCAATACTGGGAGTTGTTGTTTTGTAACAGCTGGAGGCTCCATTTTGGAAACAGTGGCGTACCAGATGTTTTTCATTTTTATTGGGGAGGGGGGCTATGTAGGTGTATGTGTACATGTAGTGTTTTTTACTTTTTATTTTATTTTGTGTTAGTGTAGTGTTTTTAGGGTAAGTCACACGGGCGGGGGATTACAGCGAGTTTCCCGCTGCGAATTTGAGCTGCCGCGCAAAATTTGCTGCATTGCAAACTTGCAGCCTGATACTCACTCCTGCTGTTGCAAAACTACAACTCCCAGCATGCACAGTCTATCAATGCATGCTGGTAGTTATAGTTTTGCAACAGCTGGAGGCACACGGGTTGGGAAACACTGAGTTAGGAAACAATGTTTCCCAACCAGTGTGCCTCCAGTTGTTGCAAAACCACTACTCCCAAACATTCTCAGGCATGCTGGAAGTAGTAGTTCGGCAACATCTTTAGAGCCAGATGTTGCCGAACTACAACTCCCAGCATGCTTGGAGTTGTAGTTTTGCAACATCTGGAGGACTACAGTTTGCAGACCACTAATACAGTGGTTCCCAATCTGTGCCCTTCCAGATGTTGCAAAACTACAACTCCCAGTATGCTAAAACTGTCCAGGCATGCTGGGAGTTGTAGTTCTGCAACATCTGAAGGGCCAGATGTTACAGAACTACAACTCCCAGCATGCCTGGACAGTAAGGACATGCTGAGGATGTGTAGTTTTGCAACATTTGGAAGGGCACAGTGGTCTCCAAACTGTGGACCTCCAGATGTTGCAAAACTGCAACTCCCAGCATGCCCAGATGCCAAGGGCTGTCTGAGCATGCTGGGAGTTGTAGTGTAAGGGGACCAGATGGAGCAGTCCAGATCGCTTTAAGGTGGTCTGGACTGCTGCAAAGGTCCCGCGCTGCGGCCGAAGATCAACTCACCTGTCGCCACCGCCGCCGTCTCCGCCGCCGGGATCCGGGTCTTCATGGACGAGGTAAGTACCAGGGTCGGGCCCCAGTACTCCCCCAACCCCCGCCGCGTCCTCTGGTCTTCCTCCCGTTCTCACCGGACTTCCAGGGGCCAGGCAGGGCGGGAGGAAGTAACCACCCCCCCCCCCCCCTGCGATTGGTCAGGGGATAGGAGGAGGTGGCAGGCTTGCCATCCCGCTCCAATACTTCAGCATGGTCCTGGCTGTCTGTGGCAACCGGGATCATGCAAAATTGCCGGGCGGTCGGGTCCCAGAGATCCGATCAGCCCGGTAACACGGCAGATCGCAGGGGCGATTTCCCTCGCGATCTGCGACGATCGCCGACATGGGGGGCAGACATGGCCCCCTCGGCATTTGCCTTGGATGCCTGCTGAAGCATTTCAGCAGGCATCCGATTCCGATCTCTGCCCGGCGCCCTGCAGGGACCGGAAAACGCCAGGACGTACAGGGACGTCCTGGGTCCTTAAAGCCCAGGGTGCGGGGACGTCCCCATACGTCCTGGGTCCTTAAGGGGTTAAAGGGAACCTGTCATCACTTTCATGATCCACAGGTCATGAGAGTTGCCCCCACTTTCTTTGATTATTAGATGTCTCCATAAACCCAAACAAACAAACAGACATCTATATATCAAGGCTGGTGGGGCAGGTAGAAGCTGTGGGCGACAACCTTGATTACTTGTAGTTCAGGCAACATGAAAGTGATGACAGGTTCCCATTATAAGCTCCCAAGGTTTCAACTAGTAGTGTCTATTTTCTTTTCTATGCACAGGTGGCTAAAACAATACACAAAAAGTAACAGCAAATTGCTAGGTTATACCATGACTTTATGATATGTGGAGTCAGCGAGGTAGGCCAATGCCAGAGAGCTGTGGAGATGGCTTATATTCTAGAAAACAAAAGGGTTGGTCAGTTGAAATCCAAACATTTTGAAATCCTTGGTTGAACTTGATGGGCCGTACTAACTATGTAACTTGTCTGATACTCCTTTCCCCCAACATCAATATATATTAGAGATTGATTTGGCTAAAGGTTTGGTGTCCGTTTCAGTTTGGCCAACCTTTGGCTAAAGTATATGGGCACCTTAAGGAAGGACTACATTCTGACCTCCTTCACAGTCTATTCCTGCTCTGGGGCACCTCGGCCAGCTGCTGTTTCCTGCACAGCTATGTGGCAATTGTACAAAAAATAAAAAGCTGACAATGTTGAATCAGGATTATTAGAATCCCATAGGTCAGACCCCATATGAGTCATAAACTTAAGGCATATCCCATGGATATGCCATGTTTTTATGAGATAAAAATTCCCTTAAAGAGAATAGTGCCCTGACTACATGACCTCTTTTGACAGACTTTTCTCCATGATGTCAGTAAGCCCAAAATAACTTCCTAAATGGGTAAATGATTATGATTAACATGTATTGTGTTTATGAGACATGAATGCTGAATTGAAAACAGATGGTTCTCATTCTGGCCTCATTTCCCCTCTCAAGAATCACTTCTATTAGTCCCTCCTGTTGGATACACTCAAAGCAAACATAAAAATAGAAATATCAGAATGCATTGTTCTAAGGGCATGCTTTGATGTTGTGGCTATAAAGATTTTGGACTTCTGCTAGGCCAGCAGGAGTCCAAAGTCTGTGTAAGAGAAGATGATGTGGTCTGAACATGTAGGGAGACACCTAGTGGCAGCTTTTTTAAACACAATTAAAACATAGAAAACATTTTTTTTTAAACAAAGTACAAAGTAAAAATTAGTTTTAATGACAGTGCCCATTTAAGGATTTTCACTGCTTTACTCTGAGCTTTCTTCACCCCCTTGCAAATTTACTACACACTATTAATCTGTTTCCAGCTTGTTAGTTCTTTTAATCTTTGATTCACAGTGAAAATATGAGGTCCCAAATGCGGACCATCAGGTCAAACATCTTATATCTCTCTACAATGACATTCCAACCTTCCATCCAGTTCCAGGGCGTCCATTAATTTTATAAACATATGCCAACATTGGTAAATACAGAAACCATTATCCATTTCTTCGGAATATCAGTAAGAAAGTAGGGTAGCCAGTTACAGAATGTACCATATTGCTGCATGCTCACACTAGTTTTAGACAATCTGCAACAATCTGGGATTTAGGCATCCCCAGGCTTCATTTCCTTGTGGGTAATACAGTGTAGTGAATGTGAACCCGCTAAGTTATTATCAACTAATTTGGATCAAAGTAAAACTTCTGCAGCAAGCTTAAAGTTTCTGCCTCAAAATGCTCCTTATTTTTATGTATTCACACCCCTGTTCGTATTCATTTTTTATTTTCTTGCATTCCAAACTGCCAAATGGGGACCATCTTAATTACTACCTTTACCGAGCACCAGATGATCCCAAATTTTCTCCTTCGGTACAACTGTCACACTGACTAGTATCAAGCCACCATCTTATCATTTTGTGGCCAACAATCCTGCTACTTGCCTGAGTAATTGTCAACCTATTGATCTCTAGCTTGCAAGTGGCACCTTGTCTTGGAGGATTCAGTTTCCTGTCTGGAGATGGGCTTGAATCAACTCCCCTTTGACTGCCATAAAAGTGGAGGTCTCTGTTTTTTCAAGGACCTCAACAGTGGGGTCACTTGCAGATTCTGTTGGGTTAGGGGTTCAAACATTGGTGTCACATAAAAAACCTTTGACATGTCACACATGTCAAACATTTTGATTGGTCAAGGTCTTAGTGTTCTCACCTAGGGATGAGTGAATCGAATCTGACGAATCTGAATTCGTTACGAATTTCAGGAAATATTCGATTCGCA
The DNA here is from genome assembly GCF_029499605.1 of Hyla sarda. NCBI lineage: Eukaryota > Metazoa > Chordata > Amphibia > Anura > Hylidae > Hyla > Hyla sarda. The sequence continues at coordinate 184,074,498 of NC_079195.1, forward strand.
AGGAATGCAAATATTGTGGTGATTTGATTGCGCAAATTGCTTCATTAAACTCCATTTAGTGTGGTCCGGGTATCTAAAATGGCAGATCCACATGTGAGGACATGGGGCAGGGATCTCTGGGAAGGGAAGGTGGGAAGGCGGTATGACTCTGAATCACATGCAGCATGCAGCCTATTTGCAGCCAGCAACCCCTGTGATGAAATTCATCTGGCAGAGGTCGCAGCAGACTAGGGGCGAGTGGCCGCAGGAGTCAAAGCAAGAGGCCTGAGCTCCCGATATCAGCTAGCGGTCGTGTCTCGACCAGCAACCCATCTGCCGTCATCGATTGGTTAACACGGTCATCCACTTCCTCACAAGTGACATCTGACACCCCCAGTCAACAGTCGGTGGGTTCCTCAGACACAACCCTCAGTTGGCATGGCCCGGGAGCAGTCCCTGTCCTCCCATTGCCTCTGTCCTATGCTGTTCCCTCCCCTACAGAAGTATCTTATGCTGTGGGTTCACCTCCACTATTCAGTGAGGACAATCTAATAGAGGACAATCAGCAGCTACTGGCCAGCCAAGAAGTGGAGGAGACATCCACTACTTCCTCTGCTAGGCGGGCAAGTAGTGATGAGGAGAGTGGCATGGGAGGTGGTGTTGCCAGCGTTCAGGCTCCTGAAGCAGACCCTGTTGATGAACCTGAGGAGGACATCAGTGACGTGCAGACACAACTCGATGATGATGAAGCCGATCGCTCTTGGGAGCCAGGTGCAGAAGGGGCTTCATCATCATCAGGAGAAGAGGGTTGCAGGTTGATAGGGAGGCAGCAGCTGAGCCAACAAGGTGGTAGTATGGTTGGCAGTCAGTATGGTGGCAGAAGTGGAAAATCTGGAGCCAAACGTGCCCGGGGGAGACCACCTGCTTCGCTGCAGCCTACCTTTCCGGGAGGTAGTGGAACTGGGGTTCCTGGAGTCGGCAGCAGTAGCAGTCACTTAGTGCGTACTGTTGGTGGGAAAATCAGCTACTCGGCGGTGTGGCAGTTTTTCATCAAGCATCCGGAGGAGGTTAACTTAGCCACATGCAAGATGTGTCGACAGAAGGTGAAGCGTGACCAGGGTCCCAATGTTGGCACCACGGCCCTGCGTCAACATATGCAGCGTCACCATAAAGCAGCCTGGGAGAACCGTGGCTCTGATGGGGTGGTCCGGCCTGCTGCATCACCCAGTGGCACACCGCTCCCTGTTTCAGCTAGCCAAGGCTTCACCACCTCAGCCAAAGGGATCTGTGTGTCATACCCTTCTTCTGTCGCTCCAAATGCTCCTGTTTATCCTCGTTCTAGTCAGTCATTCCTCCAGCAATCTATCAGCAAAGCCATGTTCAAGAGACAACAGTATGCGCCCACGCATCCAACGGCGCAGAAGCTGAATGTGCTCCTGTCCAAGTTGCTGGTGCTGCAGTCCCTCCCTTTTCAAGTGGTGGACTCGGCATCTTTCAGAGAACTGATGGCTTGTGCCGAGCTGAAGTGGAGAGTCCCAAGCTGTCATTTCTTTGCGAAGAAGGCAGTACCCGCCCTGCACAATTTTGTGGAAGAGAAGGTGGGCCAGTCCTTGAGCCTGTCGCTGTGTACCAAAGTGCACGGCAAAGACGACATGTGGAGCTGTAACTATGGTCAGGGGCAATACATGTCCTTTACAGCCCACTGGGTGAATGTGGTTCCTGCACAGCCACAACAGTTACTTGGACAGGTCACGTCGCTTCCACCTCTACGCTCTCAGGCTGTTGGTCCTGTGACAGTGTGTGACTCCGCCTCCTCATCCTCCATCACGTCCACTGCACGGACAAGTGTCAATGCCCCTTCAGCATGCCATTTGTACAGGGCATGGCGGTGTAACACTGTTCTTCACATGGTTTACCTTGGCGAACGGAGTCACACAGGGAAGGAACTGCTAAAAGTCATTCATCAAGAAATTGGATCATGGCTTACTCCATGAAAACTGGAAATGGGAACCATGGTAACCGACAACAGGAAGAACATCTTGTCTGCGCTGTGACAAGGAAGCCTGAGGCATGCGCCCTGAATGGCACACGTGTTTAATTGTCAAGCGTTTTCTGAAGTGTCCCCCTATTTGCAAGACATCCTTACAATGGGAAGGAAACTTTACATGCACTTCAGCCACTCGTACACCACAAAGCACACCCTCCTTGAGCTGCCGCATCAGAATGGTATCCCCCAACATAGTCTCATTTGCAACGTTTCCACACATTGGAATTCCACCCTCCATATGTTGGACCAACTATATGAACAGAGAAAAGCCATCACCGATTTCTTGATGTTCCAAGCGGATAAGGGGACTCCCATGTGTAACTTCAATGTCAACCAGTGGCAGCTCATACGTGACACCTGCCATTTGCTCAGGCCCTTTGAGGAAGCCACACTATTAGCCAGTCGCCAGGATTACGGGATGAATTACATCATTCCACTGCTTCATCTACTACAACATGTGTTGGAAACGATGGCTGGTTAGGGCACTATAGACGTCGCGTCTACATCTCATGGCTGAACTGAAGGAGGAGGGGTAGGGGCACAGTGGAGCACAGTTTAGGTTTTGCAAAAAGGGCAGTTTTACTAGTCATCTGACAGGAGAGGAGGAGCAGGAGCAGCTAGAGGAGCTAGAGGGTTAAGAGGAAGACGAGACAGAGGACCCAGACACACTGTGGCAGTTTGCAGTGGAGATGGAGGCAGGGAGTCCCTTCGAGTCACTTGCACAAATAGCACGATGCATGCTCAGTTGTTTGTGTAGTGACCGCCGAATTGTCACCATTCGGCAGCGGGATGACTTCTGGCTCTCCCCCCTTATTGAACCCTCGCTACCGGCACAAAATGGGGACCTTTTTTACACCCACTGAGAGGGAGGACAAACTGACCTACTACAGAGACATCCTGCATAGTCAGTTGGCCGATGCCTATCTGCGCCATCGTCCATCCTCTCGCAGGTCTGACTCGGGGGCCCCTCTGCGCTCACCTTCCACTGTCATGGCTGCTGGGTAGGGATGGGGTGGCAGGAGCAGTACCGGCTCCATCAGCAGCCGCCTGAGTCTGCAGTTGTTGATGAGTTGCTTTCTTTACCTGCATAGTGAAGCAACTCATCAGCAGCAGGTAGACCTGGAGCAGGACCTGAACCAGCAGGTGATGGCATACCTTGATATGCCCATGCCAACACAACTTGAAGATCCGCTGGACAGCCAGACTTGATTTGCCAACAAGAATAGTTTGCCCTGAAAAGCTGTCCTGCCTGGCCAGTAGTGTGCTATCAGAGCGGGTGTTTAGTGCGGCGGGGGTCATAGTAACCCCAAAAAGAACTCGTCTGTCCATGAAAAATGTGGAGAGACTGACCTTTGTGAAGATGAATCTGGCATGGATCAGCCAGGATTTCCACCCACGCATTACGTAAAACGTAACTTTTAATAATATTCTTAGAATAAAATATATGTACCCAAATTTTTTTTTTTTTATCGAACAAAAGGAAACGTGAACAAAATTCACCATGTGCCACCTACACCACCAAGTATTGTTGTGATGGAAAGACCTCTAAAATGTAGAAGGGAACGACGTATGGTCCATTTTAATGGTTTGGGGCAAAAACTTCCCCTGTAAAGGCCCTACTCTCGCATTATTAATTCCCTTCTTGGCAAGTGTTACTCTCCCTAAAAAGGGCGGCCCCACACAGGAACCTCTCCCTATTTCCCCCTACGAACATTTTCCAGGGTTTTTAGGTGGAAATAGAGTTTCCTGTGTGGGGCCGCCCTTTTTAGGGTGAGTAGCACTTGCCAAGAAGGGAATTAATAGGGCGAGAGTAGGGCCTTACAGGGGAAGTTTTTACCCCCACCTGCTGCAATGGACAATACGTTGTTCCCTTCCACCTTTTCGAGGAAAGTGTTACCCATCTTAAAAAGTGCGGCCCCACACAGGAGCCAGTGTTTATCCTTCCAGTACTTATCAGCTGCTGTATACTACAGAGGAAGCTGTATTGTTCTTTTCTGCCTGACCACAGTGCTCTCTGCTGACACCTCTGTCCATGTCAGGAACTGTCCAGAGTAGTAGCAAATCATCATGGCAAACCCCTTCTGCTCTAGACAGATCCTGACAGTATTGCAAACCCCTTCATGGCCAACCCCTTCTGCTCCAGACAGAATTGGCAAATCTGTTAAACTTTTTGGCACCAGTTGATTTAAAGGGGTACTCCGGTGCTTAGACATCTTATCCCCTATCCAAAGGATAGGGGATAAGATGCCTGATCGCGGGAGTCCCGCCGCTGGGGACCCCGGTGATCTTGCACGCCGCACCCCGTTTATAATCAGTCCCCGGAGCCTGTTCGCTCCGGGTCTGATTACCGGCGACCACAGGGCCAACGGCGTATGACGCCACGCCTCCGCCCCCGTGTGACGTCACGCTCCACCCCTCAATGCAAGCCTATGGGAGGGGGCGTGACAGCTATCACGCCCCCTCCCATAGGCTTCTATTGAGGGGCGGAACGTGACGTCACACGGGGGGCGGAGGTGTGACGTCACACGCCGTCGGCCCTGTGGTCAGCGGTAATCAGACCCAGAGCGAACACGCTCCTGAGACTGATTATAAACGGGGTGCCGCGTGCAAGATCACTGGGGTTCCCAGCGGCGGGACTCCCGCTATCAGGCATCTTATCCCCTATCCTTTGGATAGGGGATAAGATGTCTAAGCACCGGAGTACCCCTTTAAAAAAAATGTTCACCCCTTTAACAAGTCTTCTACAGCAACTTTGAAGATCTTGAAGTCCTCCCAACCTATCACTGTGGATTTTGCTGCACAGGGCTATGGTAAAATCCGCAAATGCAGTTTGTAAATTAAATGTTTTTTTAAGCACTCTGTAGAAAAATCCACAGTGACAAATCCTTTCCAAATCCACATCATTTAGAGCCCATTCACACTACAGCATTTCCGAGCAGAATTCCACTGAGCAGCAGCCTCCTATAGTTTTCAAGGGGATTCTTTTGCACTGTTCACACTGCAGAATTTTTGTACCCTGGACCCACTGTCAGAATGAACAATTTCATTATTTCTATTGCCGTCTATGGAGGCTGCACATGTCCGAGTGGTCCTAGCACCACTAAGTCGGCCCCGCAGCAGATGGAATCTCCACCCAGAATATCTCCTGGCAGAAATTCTGTCGTGTGAATGGGCCCCAAGGGTACGTTCACATGTACATAATCCACTACAGAAATACTGCTTTAGTTTTTTTTGCAGACCCATTGAAATCAATGGTTAGCAGCATAATCCACTGTGGATTATCTGATGTGGATTATGAACATGTAAATGTATGCTGAGTGTGAATTTGCTGCTGCAGATTTAATTGCAAACTTTTACATATTTACTGCAGAATATTTTTGCAATGTCTGAACTATCAGTAGTGCCACAACAATTAAATGACAACATTCTGGTTAATTCTAGATGTCTCCAGGGGAACACACTAAATATATATTTATGCAACTTCTATTTGAGTCATTGGAAGCAGTGTAAGTCGGTATGTAGTATGTAGTAGAAGCCTTGGCAGATAACGTGCCTGCTCTGTTGGAAGGTCGAGAGACTCCTGGACAAGCAGGGAGAGCAAGAAAGCAAGTGATAGAACATACAGATTTTAATCACAGAGAGAGACAGAAAATAAAATGAAAGGGCAATTTGCTTAAGTAGCAATAGTCATATAGAATCTGTCAGCTCTATTTGCTGTTAAGAGCTGCATTTACCATTGGATATTTGTTAGAGTATAAAAGAAAACTGTTGAAAGCCTGGAACTGATGGCCAAACATACAAAATCTATTTTTTATTTCCCAGCCAAGTGTCAAGGAGGAGGAGCTACATCTCGGCACACCTCCTTCTCTTCCTTGACCTCCCAGGCCCTCCTTGACTGACATACACAGATCTGTACATCAGTCAAGGAGGGTCTGGGAAGTAAGGGTGAGTGAGGAAGTTTAACAGGCTATGTGACACTGGAGCAGTTTGGCTCCACCTACTTGACGAATGGCTGGGGGGAAAAAGGAGATTTTATAAGTATGGCAATCGCCATCAGCTCCAGGAAAGGTACGGTTTTCTTTTATATCCTACCATCTGTACAAGAGAGTCTGCAGGTCTTAGCAGCAAATAGAGCTTACAGATTCCCTTAAAGGGGTACTCCGGTGGAAAAAAAATTTTTTTTAAATCAACTGGTGCCAGAAAGTTAAACAGATTTGTAAATGACTTCTATTAAAAATATTTACCTCAGAGAAAATTCTTTTATTTTTTAATTTATTTTTTGTCTTTTAGACAGTTCTCTCTGCTGACACCTGATGCCCGTATCAGGAACTGTACAGAGCAGGAGAAAATCCATATTGCAAACCTATGCTGCTCTGGACAGTTCCTGACACAGACAGAGGTGTCAGCAGAGAGCACTGTGGACAAGACAAAAAAGAAATTAAAAAAGAAAAGAATTTCCTCTGTAGCATACAGCTGCTAAAAAGTACTGGAAGGGTAAATATTTTTTAATAAAATACATTTACAAATCTGTTTAACTTTCTGGCACCAGTTGATTTAAAAAAAATAAAAAAAATGTTTTCCCCGGAGTACACCTTTAATGCCACAATACTATGTAGACAAGAATGACAGTCACTAAAAGAACAACTGCTGAGACACCACGATGATCTTTGCATACTTGTTAAATTAATATATGTCTTCAGCTCTGGTGTATAATATTTATTATCCATTTTTCTTTTTAGGGTTCAATTATTTTAACAGCCGTTGCGCAGATTATAGTGAGCTTGTCTTTGTTGTATAATACTGAATCCAAATTAGCATCATATGGCACTGCATACTGGACATCAGCAATTGTAAGTATTACATATATATATATATATATATATATATATATTTGTATTTCTTATATGTCAAATATATTGTATGTAGAATAGATTATCACATACATATACCCCTTTCAGGTGGTCTGTGTTAACCCACCAGAAGAAAATATACAACAGGGGGGAACAGGGGATATAAGGAGCAAGAGTAGTGTTTTAAATCAGTGGGTTCCAGAGAAGGGCTCCAGCATGGAGGACATCCTACAAAGAGACAATTTTAGAAGTAAATATTAGGGAGCGCTACTAACTGAAGCAAAATAAATCAGCAAGAAAAAATAAAAATATATAATAAGATGTTATGACTCACCCAGTGTACGCAGCGACCCCCAGAATAATAGGGTTCACCACAAACACCCTGGAGCCATGTTAACATAGAAAGATACAATCTTATCCTCCACCAAAAAGGTATCCCATAACAGCCAATAGGAGAGCGCAGGAAATAAAATCTGGATGTACTCCAAGCAGATCTGTGTGTGATAACCAATATAAAAGAAAAAAACATAAATACCAGTGCTCAGAGGAATTAATGATATAGTGCAAAATTCTCAACTCTACATACCCCCCGCCAAGTAGATATGTCACATCACATCCAGGACCTAGATATGGCATCCTCCAAAATTCCAAAGAACTCGCTCCAGTCAATCCAAATATACAGAAAGAGTATTTAAGGTGACGCGTTGAGGCATGTTAAATAAATGAACATTAATAATATATATACACACATGTATTAGACATCTTATCGAATTTCTCGCCGCTGTTCCTGCGTCCTGGCCGGCATCTCGCGGAATCTTGCATACTTCCGGTCAGAGGGAGCAGGTCACTGGCTGAGCAAAGAGCTCCACTGGGTTGGTAAACAGAGGTAAATACAAGAGTAAAGACATATGACATTGAGAGCTTTGTAGACTAGTAGTAGAATTAGTCAATTTATTTTTCTTGAGTGCTAGTGATGTTGATTTTAAACTCTTCACTATCATAGAACATCAGGGTTGTTACTATTAACCTCTCATCTAGTCCACAAGGGAACACATCATCTCCCTTTCACCCATAGACCTCCAGAGAGCCATCATTTTGTCTGTAGATTACCCGGATTAAAAGGGGTTATCCACCAAAAGGTGATTTTAGTACGTACCTGGCAGACAGTAATGGACATGATTAGGAAGGATCTGCGCTTGTCTTGGGGCTAAATGGCTATGTCATGAGATTACCATAATACTGTGGCTAGCTATTTATGAACTTGTATTTCCAGTTTGAGTTTTCTTCTTTGCCTACAAATCCCATAATTCCATTTTCCTAAAACACATCAGCCACCCCACCCATTGAAACATAAATGAGCTGCATCCATTCAAAAGACCCATGGTTTTCAATCAGGGTGCCTACAGTTGATGCATTAGTTGCAGATTGATATCTCTCCCACTAAGCGATCCCTCCACCCATTGAAGCAGACAGGCTCCCTGTCATCAGCTGACTAGTGAGTCAGGTCTCGGGCGCATTGCAACCTGGGAAAAATTTGATACAGCAGTCATTTTGTATGCTGGTAAAAATAAATATTAGGGTGAAAATCACAGAATAATTGCGAGAAAACCGTCACACACAGGTACAGACACTATATTATGAACTACACTAACTTTACAGCCCCTGTAGCATAGTCAAATAAAAAAAAAACTGGAATACCCCTTTAACTACATGTTGTAAGCAACATTTATGTGGACTCTGTATAAAAGTGATACATATGGCACAGTGAGTGGCTGTTTTATGGATTCTTATTTAAGTGTTATATGCAATGCAACTTAGAGGATATAATGCCTAGTTCCCTAACTATCTTGCACACTAGTTATAAAAGCTTAGAGGAAACACCATACTCCATTGATTTTTCAATGTCTCTCGTAATCACTGAGAAAATGTACTCTACTATCATGCCTCCTGGCATTTCCAAAGATATTGTATTACCCAGAAGATTAAAGGGGAACTCCGGTACGGAACATCTTATCCCCTATCCACAGAATAGGGGATAGATGTAGGATTGCTGGGGAGTGTATGATTGCTTGGACCCCTGTGACCTTTTAACTGGCACCCGGCCACTTTGTGCAAGGATTACTGTCAACCATGGTACAAAGCGCTGGCCGACATGCCCCTCCATGTATCTCTATGGGAGAGACGGAGATACATGAACACTGTATCTCCAGATATCCCTTAGAGATACATGAAGGGGAGTGTTGGCCACCGCTTTGTATCATAGTTGACAGTAATCCTTGCACAGAGTGGAGGTCGCTCTGTGCATGAGTAGAGCCGGGGTGCCAGGCACAAGATTGCGGGGGTCCCAACAGTCAGACCCCCCACAATCACACACTTATTCCCTATCCCATGGATTAGATGTTCAGTACCAAAGTTCCCCTTTAAATGCCATGTCATAGATTAAAGGGGTACTCCGCTGTTCAGGGTTTGGAACAAACTGTTTCGAATGCTGGAGTCGGCAGCTCGTGATGTCATAGCCCCGCCCCCTCTTGACGTCACACCCCGCTCCCTCAATGCAAGTCTATGGGAGGGGGTCATGATGTCATGAGCTCCTGGCACCGGCTCCAGCGTTTGTTCCCAAAGCAGCGGAGTACTACTTTAAAGATAATACCCTGAAAAATTAGGTTTCCACTTTAGTCCAACTCTGACCTTTGCTCCAGTACCCATGTACTACAAAATGTCCATATCACTCATCTTGTGTTGTCCTCTGTGTTGAATGACATGTTCTGTACAAATACTATACTGCATGTTGAGAGAATCAGTTGAAAATAGCCAAATGTTTTTTGTTTTTTTTCTCCACAGTATATTATTACCGGTTACATATTATTGGTTACCAAGAGAAAACCTACCACACATCTGGTGAGTTCATAAATGGAACTTTTTTTTTTTTTTAGAAAGTTCATGAAGTCATCATTGATTGTATTTACTGTACATTTTGATAGGATACAATGACTAATGCAGTCTTAAGAGCAATTCCAGTCAAAATATACAAAATATCATAATGGAGCTGGCTCCCTTTTGTGGCTATAAAAGCTGGCACTCTACTGCGAAGGCTTAACACAACATAGTAACTGAGAGAAATTGTGAGATCAGGCCTGTCTCTAAATTGTCATTTTAGTTCATCCCAAAAGTCTTTGATGAAGTTAATGTCAAGGCTCTGTGCAGGTTGCCCAAGTTCCTCCACACCAAACAAGTCAAACTATGTCTTTATGGACCCACATTTTTAAACGAGGGCACTGTCTTACTGGATCAGAACACGGCATTCAAAAACTGTTAATACAAAACATCCAGTTGTCTAAATTGCTTTTGTATGCTGTAGCATTTACATTACCCTTCACTTGGAAACCTGGAAAACAGTTGTGGTGTCCCGGTACAGGACCTAGTCGTGTAGCATCCTCAAGTCCCCTCCGCAAGTGTCCCTTGAGTCCATAGGGCTCTCCTGCAGGGTTTTACCCCCCTTGCTCACCTTCTTATTGTTCTATTTAAATGCATTGTATATATTGTGTATGCATTGTCAATATGTATAAAAGTGTTAGTCATGTGAACCACTGTCATGTGACATACCCAGAGTTCCATGGGCACAGGAACCCCAGGCATTAGCAACCAATGGGCTTTAGTCAAGCCCCCTAGTAACAAAACCGTTTTGGGTTGGTTGACGGCGGTTACCATACCGGAATAACCACATCCTGGTGTCACGAACACTAAAGGGTTAACAACATCTTGCCCCCAGGGTTAACACCACTAGACCCTGCTACATACTGCAACACCCTAGTCACCACACAGTCTCATACCATAAAGTCTTCTCCACCAAATCAGATTGTTATACATGGGTGAAACCCCCCTAACATCATATATAGGAGAGGTGTCCACATATGGCCACAAAGTCTTTTATGTCAAAGCATCATTAGTTGAAAATGCAGTTAGAACATAAAGATTCCCAAAAATCTGTTTTTTCCACTTTGTGATTAAAGGGGTACCCTTGTTGAAAACCTTTTTTTTTTTTTAAATGAACTGGTGCCAGAAAGTTAAACAGATTTGTAAATTACTTCTATTAAAAAATCTTAATACTTTCAGTACTTTTTAGCAGCTGTATGCTACAGAGGAAAATCTTTATTTTTTGAATTTCTTTTTTGTGTTGTCCACAGTGCTCTCTGCTGACACCTGATGCCCGTATCAGGAACTGTCCAGAGCAGGAGAAAATCCCCATAGCAAACCGTTGCTGCTCTGGACAGTTCCTGACATGGACAGAGGTGTCAGCAGAGAGCTCTGTGGACAACCCAAAAAAGAAATTCAAAAAGTAAAGAATTTCCTCTGTAGCAAACAGCTACTAAAAAGTACTAAAAGGATTATGTTTTTTTTTTTAAAGAAATAATTTACAAATCTATTTAACTTTCTGGCACCAGTTCATAAAAAGAAAAAAAAAGTTTTCCACCAGAGTACCCCTTTAAGGCTACAGTTCAACAATATGGATAGGGCATGCAGACAACAATGGTCAATGGCAGAGCGTTTTGCTTGTAAATGGGAAGTATTACTGACAAAATCATGCTGGTATTTTCCTTGCTTTGGGGCTTGGTTTTGTCGAATTGCACCAATCTGCATCATAGGACTGTATCCTTTAAGGATTTATTATCTGGATATCTTTATGTTATGGATGAGTAGGAGCCATTCTTTGCAGCAGTTTTCCACTGTAGGGAATAGGAGGAAACATAAGCTGGGTATCTTTACTTTATTACATCCATATGCCATTGTATGTATGTGGAGAGGGTTTTTCCTCATCAAATACTTTTGGCAAAGTGTCGGCCATTGAGCTCTAAGAAATCACCACTCTCATTTTCACAAACTCAAGCTGATGTCTATATGGAATTTCTTTTCCTTTTTTACCCTGTTCTACACTTTTTTCTCAATCGTAATTGTATTTTATAGCTCGCTCTTTCCTTTAACATTGTTTCAAAGCTGTTTTGGGCCATAAATTCTCCCCAAGACCTATTCTGACACCCTCATGTAGCAATAGGGAACTTGCTTTTCTGCTGTGGCAAATAAGTGTCGGCAATGGCTTCCTATAGTGTGTTTTGCTCCGAAAAGAGAAGCAGGAGATATTTTAGTAATTCAGGTTGGAATGGATAAAGGACATTGGGCAATGGGCATCTGAATACATGGGATCACAGCAGGAAACAAACAAAAAAAAAAAAAAACATATATATATATATATATATATATATATATATATTATTTATTTTTTTTTTAACAAGCAAGCATATGACTGACTGTAGTTATAACAGGATTCGGTGTTGAGCTCCTTTACACTATAGTGGTCTAGCATGTGAATAATGGACAATGCATTTGTAACCACCCTTAAAGGGGTACTATGCCCCATAGACATCTTATCTTAGGGGATAAGATGTCTGATCGCCAGGGTCCCGCCGCTGGGGACCCCCGCAATCTCTCCTGCAGCACCCCCATTCACCAGCCGGAGTATTGTGACGTCATGGCCCCTCCCCCTCAATGCAAGCCTATAGGAGGGGGCGTGACGGACGTCACGCCCCCTCCTATAGGCTTGCATTGAGGGGGCAGAGCGTGATGTCACGAGGGGACGGGGCCTTGACGTCCCGATACTACGACCCCTGTATCGCCCGTCCTGCCCCCTCCTATAGGCTTGCATTGAGGGGGCGGAGCGTGATGTCACGAGGGGGCAGGGCCGTGACGTCACCATACTCCGACCCCTGTATCGCCCGTCCTGCCCCCTCCTATAGGCTTGCATTGAAGGTGCAGAGTGTGACGTCGTGAGGAGGCGGGGCCGTAACGTCACAATACTCAAGCCCCTGTATTACCCGTCGTCAGCCACAGAGCTGGTGAATGGGGGTGCGGCAGGAGAGATCGCGGGGGGTCCCCAGCGGCGGGGCCCTCGCGATGATCAGACATCTTATGCCCTATCCTTATGATAGGGAATAAGATGTCTAGGGTACCCCTTTAATGTTTTAAAAATAAAAATTAGACATTGAACTAATTAAGACATCATGTTGCCTTTTCCAATATTCATCCGCTGACTTTTCCTTACCTAGGTATGCAGTTCAGTTGTCTTCAACATTATGACATGGATTTCCTGCGCTACCTCATTGGCATTGGCTGTTATTGACCTTGGAGAATTTAAGAAGTTGTGCTTCATTAACGCTTGCTATACATATGTAAGTAAAACTGATCTTGTCTGGTTTTGTGCATTGGGGAGCAGTGAGGTTCTATTGTTGGAGTTGACAAATTTCCTAGTTCATTCCTCTTTATATCCATAGTAAAAGTATTTTATTGCAGATACAGAGTTATAAACATCAAGTGACAACAGTTTCTTTATCTTCCATGTTCCCAGTCACAACTTTCCCCATATTACTACACACTTATTGCCATGAATTCTCTGGTCCTCCTCCTTTCCCTTCCTGCTGGATTGATTGGAATCACCGCTCTTAGTTCTCATTCAAAAGACAATTCTTAGGTAAGATTGTACTAAAGAAGAGATATATTAACCTATAAAAGGCAATGGTGTGATCATAATATAGGACTTTTATCCCTTCGGAACCGGACCATTTTTTATTTTTTTCTCCTCGGCTGCCAATAGCTATAACTCTTCTATTTTCCCATCTAGAGACCCATGTGAGGGCATGTTTTTTTTTTAGGACTAAATGTAACAATAATCTTCATTTTTCCATAAAAGACACTGCAAAACAAAAAAAAAATTTAAAAAATTGAGACCTGGTCCAATAAGTCCCTCTTCGGCTAAGTTTCCACATGGTTTTTTTTCTGGCGGTTTTTGGAGTCCTGCCACTGCAGTTTTCGAGCCAAAGCCAGAAGTGTATTCAAAAGGAATAGGACATATAAAGGAAGGACTTACACTTCTCCTTATGGATCCACTTCTGACTTTGGCTCAAAAACTGCAATGTAGAAACTTAGCCTAAAAAAAGTTACATTTTTTTTATTGTGCAAAAGTTGTAATACATAACAAAAACTATATTTATTTATTATTGCTGTAGTTGTAATGACCTGCAAAATAAAGCTAACATAATGGTTATATTGCAAAGTGAATGCTGTAAAAGATTAAATACATAAATAAAACCCAAAATCCAAAAACTAATAAAAGTTATTTAACACAGTACATGTAGTACTGTAGTTGTGACTCTTGGAACACAGGGTGTTTTTAATGGTATCTGAGTATATATAGATATCTTTTTTTTATGTTTTATTAACAATGACTCCATTTCGTCTTCTTTTGTTCCTTCTTCTGTTCCTTCTTAATGTTTACCACTTCTTCCTCCTTTTTTTCCCATCAACTTTTTTTTTATGTCCTTTTTCCACATCCACTTCTTTTTCTTTACCTTTGGGTGCTTCATGTTTTTTCTTTGCATTGCTTCTTCATATGCTTTTTTTCCCTCTTTGTTCTCCTTCTTGTCCCTTTTCCTGTGCTTCTTACTCCCTTTTTTTCTGTCCACCTTGTTAATGTTCGTTTTTTCCCTTCCATTTCTTTTCCTTTACATTTGGGTGCTTCATGTTCTCCTTCCTTTCTTTGCATCGCTTCTTCTTATACTCTTTCCCTTTTTGCACTTCTTCTTGGCCTTTTTCCTGTGCTTCTTCCATCATTTTTCTCCTTCTCACACGTCTTCTTTCCTTCATCTCCTAGATCTTCTTTTTTATCTTGTCCTTCACTTTCTTCATTTTCTCCGGTGGTCAACGTGTTTTTCTGTTTTTGACTTACTCTATTTGTTTTGTTTCATTTCTATTCTTGTTGTTTAGGCTACTCTATTTCCGTTCTTTGTTGTCTTTTTATCCCCCCACTTTGTTTTCCTATCTTTGCTTCTATTTCCTGTTTCTTGCTTTGCTGAAAACTACAAATCCCAGCATGCCACATGCCTTGCTTGTTTGGGGTGGCTCCTTCTTTATTTTTTTGTTTGTTTGTTCTGCTACCCTACTATTTTCCCAGGTCGGCTCCCTTATACACAGCACACTAATATAATCAGCCCTGGTTGGGATACACTGGCATACACACACAAAAGGGACTACAACTCCCAGCATGTATCATTCAAGAGTCATCAGTCTGTGTTATAACACCAGCATGCTGCCTCTATAGTCTCCTGGGGGTTGTAGTTCACCAACACCTCTATAGGGCATACACCAGGGTTTCCCAACCAGGGTGCCTCCGTGAGTTGCAAAACTACTACTACCAGCATGCCCGGACAGCCAAAACAATGCACTATGTTTGTAATATACTGAATAGGCTAGGCCAGTGTTTCCCAATCAGTGTGCCTCCAGCTGTTGCAAAACTACAACTCACAGCATGCCCAAAGGCTGTCAGGGCATGCTGGGAGTTGTCGTTTTACAACAGTTGGAGGCACACTGGTTTGGAAATACTGGTGTAACATGATGTGTATGCTGAATAGGCTAGGACAGTGATTCCCAACCAGTGTCCTTCCAGCTGTTGCAAATCTACAACTCCCAGCATGCAAAAAGTCTGTCCAGGCATGCTGGGAGTTGTAGTTTTGCAACAGCTGGAAGCACACTGGTTTGTAAACACTAGCATACATGCACATAACCCGGGACTACAACTCCCATCATGTGTCATTCAGAAGTCCCCCCCCTTCACACACAGAAATCATCCCCAGTCCGAGATTTATTCCCCTGCAGTCTATACATTCTTTCAGTGCAGACCTGCGTCCTCTGAAGACAGAGCAGGGGGAGGGGAGATGAGGAGCTGTGTACGTCCTCACTCTCCCCCTGCTCTAGCTTCTTTCTGTCATGCAAACCTGTGTCCTCCGGGAGGGGGGAGATGAGTGGACGTGGCTTATTTCTCTCATGCAGTTCTGAAAGAACAGAGAAAAAAAAGCCGACGTGTTGTCCACAGCCTAATCCTAACATCGCCGACGTTGTGGACAACAGTAAAAGATCCAACACAGAACTACAGAACTTCCTGGCCCACAAACAGGTAAAAAAAAAAAGACACATGCTACACAAACATATAATACATGTCAATTGCAAAAAACATGAACATTAAAAGAAGATGCAATATAGCCAAAAATCTTAACCCCCAGAGTACCCCTTTAAGTTCTATTATTTATTCATCTAATCCTTTATTTGCTTTATGTTTTTTTTTTTTCATGATTTCATGATTTCAGTACAACTCCAATCATAGCTTGGGCGGCAGGATATTTGCTTAAAGGGGTACTCCGGTGGTTAAGATTTTTGACTATATTGCATCTTCTTTTAATGTTCATGTTTTTTGCAATTGACATGTATTATATGTTTGTGTAGCATGTGTCTTTTTTTCTTACCTTTTTGTGGGCCAGGAAGTTCTGTAGTTCTTTGTTGGATCTCTTACTGTTATCCACAGCATCGGCCATGTTAGGATTAGGCTGTGGACAACATGTCAGGGCTTTTTTTCTTTGTTCTTTCAGAACTGCATGAGAGAAAGAAGCCACGCCCACTCATCTCCCCCTCCTGGAGGATACAGGTCTGCATGACAGAAAGAAGCTAGAGCAGGGGGAGAGAGAGGACATACACAGCTCCTCATCTCCCCTCCCCCTGCTTTGTCTTCTGAGGATGCAGGTCTGCACTAAAAAAAGAGAGAGAAGATAAGAGTGTTATCTTAAGGGGAAGATAACAAAGTGCACGGGCTGGGGATGTATAGACTGCAGGGGAATAAATCTCGGACTGGGGATGATTTCTATGTGTGAAGGGGGGGACTCCTGAATGACACATGCTGGGAGTTGTAGTCCCTGTTATGTGTGTATATGCTAGTGTTTACAAACCAGTGTGCCTCCAGCTGTTGCAAAACTACAACTCCTAGCATGCCTTGACAGACTTTGGGCATGCTGGGAGTTGTAGATTTGCAACAGCTGGTGGCACACTGGGTGGGAATCACTTTTCTAGCCTATTCAGAATACACATCATGTTACTCCAGTGTTTCCAAACCCAGTGTGCCTCCAACTATTGTAAAACTACAACTCCCAGCATGCCCTGGGAGGGCACTCTGGGAGTTGTAGTTTTGCAACAGCTGGAGGCACACTGATTGGTAAACACTGTTTTAGCCAATTCAGTATATTACAAAGTGCATTGTTTCCCAGCCAGGGTGTCTTCAGCAATATCAAACTACAACTCCAAGCATGCCCGGACAGCTTTTGGCTGTCTGGGCATGCTGGTAGTAGTAGTTTTGCAACACCTGGAGACACACTGGTTGGGAAACACTGGTGTATGCCCTATAGAGGTGTGGTGAACTACAAACCCCAGGAGCCTACAGAGGCAGCATGCTGGTGTTATACCACAGACTGAAGACTCCTGAATGATACATGCTGGGAGTTGTAGTCCCTTTTGTGTGTGTATGCCAGTGTATCCCAACCAGGGCTGATTATATTAGTGTGCTGTGTATAAGGGGACCAACCCCGGAAAATAGTAGGGTGGGTAAAGGGCGGAACAAAAAAAAAAAAAAAAGGAGCCGCCCAAAACCAGCAAAGCATGTGGCATGCTGGGATTTGTAGTTTTCAGCACAGCAAGAAGCAGGAAATAGAAGCAAAGATAGGAAAATAAAGTGGGGGATAAAAGGACAACGAAGAACGGAAATAGAGTAGGCTAAACAACAAGAATAGAAATGAAACAAAACAAATAGGGCAAGTCAAAAAAGGAAAAACACGTTGACCACCGGAGTACCCCTTTAAATCTTTGCTCTGTCACCTGAACACAAGACTTGCATTTGACAACAATCTATGGATTTTGCAATAAGGTCTATGGAACTTCCACTAAATCTGTAGATTGAACGTTATAGTCTCGCACAAATCAAGAGACATCACTAGAGTTGCACATATATGGCAATCAATATAAAAGCAGGTGGCATTCTTCTTTATTTTTTTTGACAATCTTTAAAGAGTACCTGTCAGCAAACCATATTTTCTAAACTAACTCAGATTATATTCCCTAACTACTCCTTACACCCCTCCTGTCCTTAACAAAATGTTACGAGCTTTAAAAAGCTCTATATCATACCTTTTCCCTTGCTCACATTTTGTGAGCTCCCGGCAGGAGAAAGTGGGGGTTCCCCAGCAGGCGTGACGTCACTAAAGCCTGTGAGAGCTGGGCCTCGCCATGCCCCGCACACACTTCCTGAGTTTGGTCTAACTGTTTGATTTGCGGCAGGGAACAGAATAGAGCCCCCTAGTGGCCATTTTTACAATTATATTAAAAACATATAAAGGTTGAGAGTTTAAACAGCGAATAAATAGCAAAGTGTCTTATAATTGCATAAGGAACAATATATTGAAAGTTTGGTTTGGTGACAGGTACTCTAAGTTTTATTGACCATCTTCTTCTTAATCATTTTCTTATCTTCTTGTATCTTTAGTTGTTTTTCCTCCTTTTTCTTCTGCTTTTATCTGGTCACCTAAGACTTTGTTTAATTTATTTGTAGTTGTTATTCTTCTAAATTGCTTTTGCTTTATTACTACGATAAATAAACAATTATTCTTTGTTTTACAGCTATTATTAACCTTCCACACCTCCATTACCAGCGACTCTGATACAGTGGTCCCTCAACATACGATGGTATTCGTTCCAAACAAGCCATTGTTTTTCGAATCCATCGTATGTTGAGGGATTCATGTAATGTAAAGTATAGGAAGCTGTACTCACCTGTCCCCGCTGCTACGGACCGCGTCCCGCCACTCCCGATGGTGTCCCCGCCGCTGCCGATGGTGATCCCGGGCCTCTGCTGGGCTCTCCTGGTCTTCTCCGGTCCTCTGCTGGGCTCTTATGGTCTTCTCTGGTCCTCCGCTGTCTTCTCTGGTCCTCCGCTGTCTTCTCCGGTCCTCCGCTGTCTTCTCCGGTCCTCCGCTGTCTTCTCCGGTCCTCCGCTGTCTTCTCTGGTCCTCCGCTGTCTTCCGCATGGCCTTACTGGGCCTGCGTAGCGACGTCATTACGCCACTGCGCACGCCGTTCCTATTGGATGACATGCGCAACAGCGTATTGACGTCACCGGAGAGGGCCGATAAGACACCGGAGGACCAGCGCTGGACCCGAAGGGCACCCCGGAGCATCGTGGAGGGGTAAGTAATACTCACCGCACCACACGGGGAACATTAAGCTGCTATCCGGATAGCACTTAATGCGATGGCCCCGACATAAAAAAGCATTGTATGTCGATTTGATCATATGTCGGGGCCATCGTATGTCAGGGGGTCACTGTATAGGATTTCTGCCATAATGAAGATTTGAATCATCCTTGTAAGATGTATACTAATTAATATGCATCCTGTTTTGACACTTGTATAACTCAATGCAACAATTACGAAAAGGCCATTTATAGAGGATGTTCACCCATTTTTAAACTAAAACATTTACATGAAACATTGCTCGAGATAATAAAAATGTATGGCATACATTTATTACAGTCAAATAAAACAAAAAAAATAACCTTAAAGAGAACTAACTTAAAGTGTACCTGTCATATCACAGAAAAAAATAATGCTTTTATATGTGACCCACTAGGCCATGCAGATTTTATTTATTTTTTATATATATCTAGCTTCTCTATTTGGCTCACAAATTTCCTCTATTCTGCTGCTCATTTACTGTGACATCCACTGCTCAGGAATGGGCATGTCCAAGACAAGCACTGAGCCCGCCCCCAATTACTGTACATTCACTTCTTACCA
Organism: Hyla sarda; assembly: GCF_029499605.1. Classification (NCBI taxonomy): domain Eukaryota; kingdom Metazoa; phylum Chordata; class Amphibia; order Anura; family Hylidae; genus Hyla; species Hyla sarda. The sequence goes on from NC_079195.1 coordinate 184,094,087, forward strand.
AGCTGTTGGACTTGGCTAAAGTTGTCAATACACTTTAGACTTCAGTCATACAAGCCTGCAGACTTTGGTGGGTGGGTGTTTGGTGGCCTCCCTCTAGATGATGGTGGAGAGAAAGGTCAGGCATGTTGAATTTTTACGACCTGATCCTATTGTTCTGGGAGAGATAAACTTACCCCATTACTCCCCATATTGAACACATGAATGTCCAGAAGTGCCAAACACTTATATGTATGGGGAAGTCAGAAGAGATAACTGTTTGGTGAACAAACATTATTAAAGTGTATGGCCATCCTTATTGACAGAAAGGTGGTTCCAATAGGAATTGGCAATTGAAACAATAAGAGGGGTTATAAGAACAGAGTAACATGTAGTGTAAATGCGCACTTAAAGAGGGAATTCCAACTGGTGCCAGAAAGTTAAACAGATTTGTAAATTACTTCTATTTAAAAATCTTTATCTATCCAATACTTATCAGCTACTGTATACTATAGAAGAAGTTGTGTTTCTTTCTGGAGTTCTTTTCTGTCCGACCACAGTGCTCTCTGCTGACACCTCTGTCCATATCAGGAACTGTCCAGAAGAGGAGAGGTTTGCTATGGGGATTTGCTTGTACACTGGACAGTTCCTGACATGGACAGAGGTGTCAGCAGAGAGCACTGTGGTAACACTGAAAAGAACTCAAGAAAGTAATACAACTTCCTCTGTACTATACAGCAGCTGATAAGTACTGGAAGGATTAAGATTTTTATATAGAAATAAGCTACAAATCTGTATAAATTTCTGGAGCCAGTTGATTAGAAAACATTTTTTTCCACCAAAGTACCCCTTTAAATCCTTATCTCAAAAAGAATCTACAACTTAACTCCTCATCAAAATGTGCTATAGATTACATGTTAGATTTTGTGGATATTGGTGTGGAATATAAATTAAGAAAAAATTATGGGGAAATGTATCATTTTTTACACTCCGAGCTAGTGTAGATTTCTAAGGCCTCACACATTCTTTTCGAGGACACCCCAGGAAGAAACATGGTTTGGGATGCAGGCTCTTGTAGGTATGAGGTTGTGTTTACAAACGTAATGCTTTAAATGCATTTTATTTTGTACTAATGGATGTATGATTGGAAGATGTTTGCCTTCTTTCCTATCAAGCCTGTTGGCAGTATTTTACACATTAGCCAGATTGGCTCCATTCTGATATCTCCTTTGGATGATACCATATAATATGTTATTTATTTTATGTATTTAGCACCCAGTGTCCAAATCTGTTTTCGTTCCACTGTACATTTGTCCTATCATTTTAATGATATTTTAATTATGTTTCCTAAATAAAGTATATTTGATTATATAGTATTGCATACTTTCTTGTTTTTTGGGGACCCCCGTCTTTTTGTAGGTTTGGTTATATAATAATTATTGGACCCGGTGATTTTTTTTTAATTTGCCATATGTAAATTTTAGTCTAACATGATTGATGATGAATTGTGAGTTTTAATTGTAATGGCTGTTTACATAACATTAGTTTTATACCTCAGATATGCTATATATGTACCCCTAATTCATTAAGTTAATTCATTCTGCCCTCTGTATATTTTTATTATATGCATTACAAATTAGGAACAGACTAAATGGATATTTTTTTATATATTACTTCTATACTACTTTATGTCAGATCTTTTTGCCAATTTTTTAAATTATACTAACATTAAAGTTCTTCTTAAAACAAAACATATCCCAAAATAGTTCCCATTAACCTTTTCAGGACCCCTGGGCGTACCGGTACGTCCTGACACCCTGGGTCTTAAGGACCCAGGACGTACATGTACGTCCGTGGGAATTTTTGGTCCCCGCCGCGCGCCGGAAGGTGGACCGAACTGGGGTGACTGCTGATATCGATCAGCAGGCACCCCGCGCAAATGCCCAGGGGGGTTATCAGACCCCCCCCATGTCAGCGACCGGCGCAAATCGCAAGTGAATTCACACTTGCGATTTGCGCCTATTTTGGGTCATACGGGTCTATGGTGACCCGGTGACTCGGAATATAAGGGGGATCGTGGTTGTCCAAGACACCTACGATTCCCCTGAAGGTATAGGAGTGAGGTGGCAGGGGTGCCACCCCTCCTATCCCTTCTATTGGGCGTCAAAAGCGACGACCAATAGCAGATCGGGGGCTGGGGGGTTAACTTTCGCTTTCCCCGTTCTGCTCGCCCACAATAGGCGTGGCAGGATGGGGAAACCGAAGGGGACCGAACGCCGAAGTCCATTTACCCATCAGTGGAGGCTGCGGAACACGATCTGCTGAGATTATCGGCGCGGGCGGCATGTCGTGCGGCTGGCTCCCTGGATCCTACGGAAGCGGGTGAGTTGCCTAGCAACATCTGGAAGGCTACAGTTTGAGACCACTATACAGTGGTCTCTACACTGTAGCCCTCAAGATGTTGCAAAACTACAACTCCCAGCATGCCCAGACAGCTGTTTGGGCATGCTGGGAATTGCAGATTTGCAACAGCTGGAGGTCTACAGTTTAGAGACCTCTGCACAGTGATCTCTATACTGATCTTGCAAAACTACAACTCCAAGCATGCCCACACAGCTGTTTGCTGTCTGGGCATGCTGGGATTTGTAGTTTTGCAACATCTGGAGGTCCACAGTTTGGAGATCACTGTGCAGTGGTCTCTAACTGTAGCCCTCCAGATGTTGCAAAACTGAAAATCCCAGCATGCCCAAACAGCAAACAGCTGTCTCGGCATGCTGGGAGTTGTAGTTGCGTACCTCAAGCTGTTGCATAACTACATCTCCCAGCATCAGTACATGCTGGGAGTTGTAGTTTTGCAACAGCTATTGGCACACTGGTTGGAAAATACTGAGTTAGATAACAGAACCTAACTGAAGGTTTTCCAACAAGTGTGCCTCCAGCTGTTGCAAAACTACAACTCCCAGCATGCCCACACAGCTGTTTGCTGTCTGAGCATGCTGGGATTTGTAGTTTTGCAACATCTGGAGGTCCACAGTTTGGAGATCACTGTGCAGTGGTCTCTAACTGTAGCCCTCCAGATGTTGCAAAACTGCAAATCCCAGCATGCCCAAACAGCAAACAGCTGTCTCGGCATGCTGGGAGTTGTAGTTGCGTACCTCAAGCTGTTGCATAACTACATCTCCCAGCATCAGTACATGCTGGGAGTTGTAGTTTTGCAACAGCTATTGGCACACTGGTTGGAAAATACTGAGTTAGGTAACAGAACCTAACTGAAGGTTTTCCAACAAGTGTGCCTCCAGCTGTTGCAAAACTACAACTCCCAGCATGCACGGTCTGTCAGTACATGCTGGGAGTTGTAGTTTTGAAACAGCTGGAGGTTTGTCCCCCCATGGAAACGTACAGGGTACATTCACACGGGCAGGTTTACAGTAAGTTTCCTGCTTCAAGTATGAGCTGCAGAAAATTTTTCGCCGCAGCGCAAATTTCTAACGGGAAGCTCACTGTAAACCTCTGCCAGTACGAACGTACCCTAAAAACACTACACTACACTAACACATAATAAAGGGTAAAACACTACATATACACCCCCTTACACTGTCCCCCCCCCAATAATGAAAAACTTATTGTACGGCAGTGTTTCCAAAACGGAGCCTCCAGCTGTTGCAAAACAGAAACTCCCAGCATTTCCGGACAGCCACTGACTGTCCAGGCATGCTGCGAGTTTTTACAACAGCTGGAGGCACCCTGTTTGGGAATCACTGGTGTAGAAGACCCCTATGTCAACCCCTATGCAATCCCTAATTTAGTCCTCAAATGCGCATGGCGCTCTCTCACTTCGGAGCCCTGTCGTATTTCAAGGAAACAGTTTAGGGCCACATATGGGGTATTTCCGTACTCGGGAGAAATTGCACTACAAATTTTGGGGGGCTTTCTCTCCTTTTACCCCTTATGAAAACGAAAAGTTTGGGGCTACACCAGCCTGTTAGTGTAAAAAAAAAAAAAAAACATTTTACACTAACATGCTGGTGTTGCCCCATACTTTTTATTTTAATTTATATTAAGTGTTAAAAGGAAAAAAAGACCCCCAAAATTTGTAACGCTATTTCTCCTGGGAACGGATATACCCCATATGTGGGTGTAAAATGCTCTGCGGGTGCACAACAAGGCTCAAGAGTGAGAGTGCACTATGTCCATTTGAGGCCTAAATTGGTGATTTGCACAGGGGTGGCTGATTTTACAGCGGTTCTGACATAAACGTAAAAAAAGAAATACCCACATGTGACCCCATTTTGGAAACTACACCCCTCACGGAACATAACAAGGGGTTTAGTGAGCCTTAACACCCCACAGGTGTTTAATGAAAATTCTTCAAAGTTGAATGGAAAAATAAAAAATGTTTTCACTAAAATGCTGGTGTTACCCTAATTTCTTCATTTTCATAAGGGAAAATAAGAAAAAAGCCCCCCAAAATTTGTAACCCCATTTCTTCTGAGTAAGAACATACTCCATATGTGGATGTAAAGTGCCCTATTGGGATTTTGAAGAGAAAATATGTCCGGAATTGAAGGCCACGTGTGTTTACAAAGCCCTCATAGTGCCAGAACAATGGACCCCCCCCCCCACATGTGACCCCATTTTGGAAACTACACCCCTCATATAATGTAATAAGGGGTACAGTGAGCATTTACGCTCCACAGGTGTCTGACAGATTTTTGGAACAGTTGTCCGTGAAAATGAAAAATTTAATTTTTCATTTGCACAGCCGACTGTTCCAAAGATCTGTCAAACGCCAGTGGGGTGTAAATACTCACTGCACCCCTTATTAAATTCTGTGAGGGGTGTACTTTCCAAAACGGGGTCACATGTGGGGGGGGTCCACTGTTCTGGCACCACAGGGGGCTTTGTAAACGCACATGGCCCCCGACTTCTATTCCAACCAAATTCTGTCTCCAAAAGCTCAATGGCGCTCCTCCTCTTCTGAGCATTGTAGTGCACCAGCAGAGCACTTGACGTCCACACATTGGGTGTTTCCATACTCAGAAGAAATGGGTTTACAAATTTTGGGGGTCATTTTCTCCTATTACCCCTTGTAAAAAAGTAAAATTTGGGGGGAAAAAATGCATTTTAGTGAAATAATTATTTTTTTCATTTACACATGTGACTTTAACAAAAAGTCATCAAACACCTGTGAGGTGTTTAGGCTCACTGTACCCCTTGTTGTGTTCCTTGAGGGGTGTAGTTTCCAAAATAGTATGCCATGTGTTTTTTTTTTTTGCTATTCTGGCAGCATAGGGGCTTCCTAAATGGGACATGCCCCCAAAAAACTATTTCAGCAAAATTTGCTTTTCAAAAGGCAAATGTGACTCCTCTTCTGAGCATTGTAGTCTGCCAGCAGAGCACTTGATGTACACACATGGAGTATTTCCATACTCTGAAGAGATGGGGTTACAAATTTTGCGGGGAATTTTGTCCTATTATTCCTTGTAAAAAAATTTAATTTGAGGAAAAAGCATTTTAGTGAAAAAAAAATAATTTACAGATCCAAATTTAACGAAAAGTCGTCAAACACCTGTGGGGTGTTAAGGCTCACTGGACCCCTTGTTACGTGCCTTGAGGGGTGTAGTTTCCAAAATAGTATGCCATGTATTTTTTTTTTTTTTTTTGTGCTGTTCTGGCACCATAGGGGCTTCCAAAATGTGACATGCCCCCAAAAAACTATTTCAGAAAAACTCACTCTCCAAAATCCCACTGTCTCTCCTTCCCTTCTGAGCTCTACTGCATCCGCCGAACACTTGACATACACATATGAGGTATTTCCTTACTCGAGAGAAATTAGGTTACACATTTTAGGAAGATTTCTCTCCTTTTTCCCCTTGTAAAAATTCAATAACTGGGTCTACAAGAACATGCCTGTGTAAAAAATGAAGATTTTGAATTTTCTCCTTCAATTTGCTGCTATTCCTGTGAAACACCTAAAGGGTTAGCAAACCTTTTGAATGTCATTTTGAATACTTTGAGGGGTGCAGTTTTTATCATGGGGTCATTTATGGGGTATTTCTAATATGAAATCCATTCAAATCCACTTCAAACCTGAACTGGTCCCTGAAAAATTTTGATTTTGAAAATGTTATGAAAAATTGGAAAATTGCTGCTATACTTTGAAGCCCTCTGATGTCTTCCAAAAGTAAAAACATGTCAATTTTATGATGCATACATAAAGAAGACATATTGTATATGTGAATCAATATATAATTTATTTGCAATATTCATTTTCCTTGTAAGCAGAGAGCTTCAAAGTAAAAAAAAATGCAACATTTTCAATTTTTTCATCAAATTTTGGAATTTTTCACCAAGAAATGATGCAAGTATTGACAAAATGTTTCCACTAACATAAAGTAGAATATGTCCCGAAAAAACATTCTCGGAATCAGAATGAAAGGTAAAAGTATGCCAGAGTTATTAATGCTTAAAGTGACAGTGGTCAGATGTGCAAAAACAGTGAAAATTGTCTGGGTCCTTAAGGGGTTAAAGGGTACCTTTCATCAAAAAATACTTTTGATATATTATAGATTAATGTATGTAGAATAACTTTCCAATTGCATGTTATTAAAAAATATGCTTCTTTCTATTTAATTTTCCTCTTTGAAAAAATGACCACTAGGGTCCCCCTACCAGTCCTGACCGCAAGCCCAGTTTATAGATTTCAGACTCATGCTGGCGTCCTAAATCTCAGACTTCAGCCGGGACACAGACAAGCTCAGCACTGCTCCATGCCTGTCAATTAGACAGGCAGGAGCCTGCACTGTGCTCATAGCACAGCAGGGCATACTCCTGACTCTGCTTTACTGCATGCCCGCATTCATTTTACTATCTGAGCTCCGATCTTTTTTCTCTCTGCACATGCAGTTGTAAACAGAGAGGAGAAGATTCAGAGTTGCCGGTTGCTGTTCGCAGCCTCTATGCTTGGCCATGCCCCCCTTCCTCCCTCCCACTAGGATGGCTGAATGAGCAGCCAAGAAGACAATAAAACAGGTAGAAGGGGGGTTTTGAATCAAAAGAAACACAGGGATAGTGTCAGTGAGAGTCAAGTACAGATGTGGGGGGGGGGGGGGGGTTAGGGAGAGTTTAGATCATGATAGGTACTCTTTAATGTCTACTTCTCAGTGAACTTTCTGGGTAATATCACCTGCTGATAACCTAGTATGGCAACATTTATTCCTTAGAGGCTCATAGAATAAAGCCAACATCCTGCGGGTAAAGTAAGAAACCGTGTTTTAATGTCCTGACAATGCTTCTATGTTGAAGAACCTCTCCTACCACTACTATTAAAAGAAAACTATAAGCAACAAGCCTATCATATACAGATGTCCTGGGACCAGTCTCCACAGCGATACAGTCATCTGAGGGTGTCTCCATCTCCCATTCTGAATTTTATTCAGCGTATTGAGGGGTAATACAGAAGAACACAGCAAGATTTGACAGCTTTGAAGGGGTACTCCACTGCCCCATCATTCCGTGTTCAGTACGTCTGCGACACCTACCCAGGGAGTCCCAGCGGACAGAGCCCCAGTGATCAGACATCTTATCTCCTATTCTTTGGATCAAGGGTTAAGATGTTTGGGGGCTGAGTACCCCTTTAAAGAACCTGCTTCCAAATGTAAAGTACCGTGGACAAGCTCAATTTACTACTGAATCTCATTGACTCATTGACCATTGATTTGTTGTCTACAACCTACAGTATTGTAATAGTGTTTCTTCTCATTTAACATTTCTGGTATTGTGTGTTCCTACTTTGTAACTATGCTAATAAAATTGATGTAGAAGAAAAATATTCTTCATGCCTTATGACATTGCACACACTTTTCCCTGTTCTTGCATGCACCTTAAAGACTAACTTCTAATACTCTTGAGAATAGCCAGAAGGGTGTATTTGAAATGAGCATGTGCGACTAACTTGGTGAATCCCATAAGGTGATCTTAACCAAGTACGACCAAAACAAAGCAGGCACATTTAAAAAATGTTTATAAACTTACAGTGTACCTGTCATTGGAAAAAAAAAAACTCTTTTTTTGACAGGGCACAACGGGAAACAATGAGTCCCGACAGATGCCGTTTACCATTATGGGGTCCGTCGAGCGCCGTTGTTTTTCGACGGGAGTAGTGTGAGGAAAAAACTTTGCATGATGTATTTTTCCTCCCACTAATCTTCCCGGGGTTCCCTGACAGACATCCCACTACCGTGTCCGAACGGCAGTGTGAAAGAAGCCTGATATGATTAGTTTTACACTATGCATCACTGTAGACCTATTCATCTTAATAGGATAACCCCCTTGGTACATCTTGCTCCATTGCACTTTCTCTTTAGACCAATGAAAGAAATGTTGTGTCGTGATAACTTCCTCCCTTCTCATTTACAAAATGATCATCAATTTTTGGGATTTTCTTTAACCTCTTAACGACGCAGGACGTATATTTACGTCCTGTGCCGGCTCCCGCGATATGAAGCGGGATCGCGTCGCGATCCCGCATCATATCGCGTTGGTCCTGGCGCTCATCAACGGCCGGGACCCGCGGCTAATACCACACATCGCCGATCGAGGCGATGTGCGGTATTAACCCTTTAGAAGCGGCGGTCAAAGCTGAAAGTGAAAGTGACCTGGCTGCTCAGTCGGGCTGTTCAGGACCGCCGCGGTGAAATCGCGGCGTCCCGAACAGCTGAACGGACACCAGGAGGGCCCTTACCTGCCTCCTCGGTGTCCGATCGACGAATGACTGCTCTGTGCCTGAGATCCAGGCAGGAGCAGTCAAGCGCCGATAACACTGATCACAGGTGTGTTAATGCACGCCTGTGATCTGTGTAAAAGATCAGTGTGTGCAGTGTTATAGGTCCCTATGGGACCTATAACACTGCAAAAAAAATGTAAAAAAAAAGTGTTAATAAAGGTCATTTAACCCCTTCCCTAATAAAAGTTTGAATCACCCCCCTTTTCCCATAAAAAAAATAAAATAGTGTAAAAAAATAATTAAAATAAACATATGTTGTATCGCCGCATGCGTAAATGTCCGAACTATAAAAATTTATCATTAATTAAACTTATTAATTAAAAATCTTATATTAAATTCATTGGTATTGATTTGGTTAAGCCACTACAAAGGGGCGGAGATTGGGATAGATCAATTTTGCAACGAGAATGTAGATGGATCTACAAATTACAAACCATGGCCCCAAAGGGACTTAATGAACAATTATCGTTTTCTTGTTTCATCTAGAGGTATTGGGAAGAGGTCCACGGACAGGACCTACATAAGGGTGGCTGACTTGAGGTAGCCAGGGGAGATCCCAGTGGATCTTAAGGATTTAGATGCCACCCATATAGCTAGGGAGATCTAGGGTGCAACAGGAGGTTCCTGATATTCGGTACCGCCCTTTTTAGGGCGTCCATGCCGCTTAGGTTGAGGCGATCTAGACCAGGTTCCAACAGGGCTAGAACAGGTCTCCCTAGGTCCACTCTAATCCCCCCTCCTCTCTCTTTCTTCAAATAGGGTTACCCAGTCCACTAATCATTCCGTGGATCTCTGATTTCCCTCCCTCCCCCCCCCCCCCCCCAAATAATAACACTAAACCATAAACTATTCTTCTCTACTATATTCTCTTCTACACATTTATATATCTACATAAATAAAGTTTCTTTTCTCCCCATACTATAGTTGATTTGCTAACATGCATTACTACTATTTATTCTACTCTTTTCTTTTGGCTTGTACCCATCTTTACCAATGATTTGGAAATAATGTATTGACATTCCAACTTATGACATCACTGTGTCCTCCAGTACAGACTTCTATGAAATATTCTAATGTACCATTTAAAATATGGGTGGGATTGGGATAAAACATTTGGATCAGGGTCAGGATTGTATCTATTACTTACCTGATCAACACAGGACTAAAATTCTGATTTATGGCGGTTTATTATGTGATCATTAATTGTATGTAGATATACTGATAACCAATGTGTTATGCAGAGAGAAGGTCACAATTTTGTAGTAGGCATACTGACATCCAGGATTGGATCATTAAAGATGCCTATCACATTGTACAGATGGAGACACAACGGACTTTATACTGGGCATAGTTATCTTATTTATAAGTTAGTACCTGTTCCATGTCTTTAGCCTAAGTCAGTGTTTGTTTATCTATATGCTCACAACTTAGCCGATAGCGCATCCGACGTGTGAATACTGCCGAACCCGATCTATCCCGATATCGGGACTAGAGCGGGGACCACGCCCCCTTGAGCGGCGTCATGGGGACGGGCCTCCAATGACGTAAATAGGGTGCGCCTCGGCTTGATGGAGACGCCGGCGTGTTCACCTGTCACGCAGACAACCCGGACACCGCTCCGGTACTCGCTGCCACAGCAGCGATTTAGACGCACTTTGTCTTGAACAAATGAATGTAAGTAGTTCAGATAACACTTTATTACCTACTTCTTGTTAGTTATTATGCGACTACTTTGTATATGCTCCACACACTCTGCTTGAATGAGACTCGAAATAAGGGCATATTATTATTTTCAGTGCCCGGCGCTCTCACTTTATTTGATCCAGTAGACAGTAAGTACCCACTTGCTAATGCACGAAAAACAGCAAAGAGGGGTAAGTTATCTACTGGTTACTAAGGGAGATGTCCATGATTTCTTATCGTTATAGGCACTAACCGGGATGGTGAGAAACGCCCTGTCTGGTCTCTGGACGCGATAGCTAAATCACAGAGCCGGAGCTCTTTTGACGCAGTTTACTCTATGGTGGTTATTCTCTGGGTGTCATTGGTTGATAGATCTGCCTTTTTAAAGAGACATATACAGTGACAGATTAATGAGATACCTGACTCCAGAGTCTGCTATAACCATATACCTAATCCCCTGAAGAAGTGTGGGGGATAACTATATATTCTAACCCCTACATGGAAACGCGTTGGGAGAAGGGAAAATATACTGATAATTATTGTTTGAATACTATATGTGATAGTGTCAACATCTTATCTAGGATGGGAGAAAGGAAAACATATGGATAAATATTGTTTGAATACTGTCACGATGCCGGCTGGCAGGTAGTGGATCCTCTGTGCCAGAGAGGGATTGGCGTGGACCGTGCTAGTGGATCGGTTCTAAGTCACTACTGGTTTTCACCAGAGCCCGCCGCAAAGCGGGATGGTCTTGCTGCGGCGGTAGTGACCAGGTCGTATCCACTAGCAACGGCTCACCTCTCTGGCTGCTGAAGATAGGCGCGGTACAAGGGAGTAGACAGAAGCAAGGTCGGACGTAGCAGAAGGTCGGGGCAGGCAGCAAGGATCGTAGTCGGGGGCAACGGCAGGAGGTCTGGAACACAGGCTAGGAACACACAAGGAACGCTTTCACTGGCACAATGGCAACAAGATCCGGCAAGGAAGTGCAGGGGAAGTGAGGTGATATAGGGAAGTGCACAGGTGAAGACACTAATTGGAATCACTGCGCCAATCAGCGGCGCAGTGGCCCTTTAAATCGCAAAGACCCGGCGCGCGCGCGCCCTAGGGAGCGGGGCCGCGCGCGCCGGGACAGGACCGAGGGAGAGCGAGTCAGGTACGGGAGCCGGGGTGCGCATCGCGAGCGGGCGCTACCCGCATCGCGAATCGCATCCCGGCTGGAAGCGGAATCGCAGCGCCCCGGGTCAGTGGATCTGACCGGAGCGCTGCAGCGGGGGGAGTGTAGCGAGCGCTCCGGGGAGGAGCGGGGACCCGGAGCGCTCGGCGTAACAGTACCCCCCCCCTTGGGTCTCCCCCTCTTCTTTGAGCCTGAGAACCTGAGGAGCAGACTTTTGTCTAGGATGTTGTCCTCAGGTTCCCAGGATCTCTCTTCAGGACCACAACCCTCCCAGTCCACTAAAAAAAAAGTTTTCCCTCTGACCTTTTTAGAGGCTAAGATCTCTTTGACAGAGAAGATGTCCGAGGAGCCGGAAACAGGAGTGGGAGGAACAGATTTGGGAGAAAAACGGTTGAGGATGAGTGGTTTAAGAAGAGAGACGTGAAAGGCATTAGGGATACGAAGAGAAGGAGGAAGAAGAAGTTTGTAAGAGACAGGATTAATTTGACACAAAATTTTGAAAGGACCAAGATAGCGTGGTCCCAACTTGTAGCTAGGGACACGGAAGCGGACATATTTAGCGGAGAGCCATACCTTGTCTCCAGGGGAAAAAACGGGAGGAGCTCTTCTTTTCTTATCCGCGAACTTCTTCATGCGTGATGAAGCCTGTAAGAGAGAATTTTGGGTCTCTCTCCATATGATGGAAAGGTCACGAGAAATTTCATCCACAGCGGGCAGACCAGAGGGCAAGGGGGTAGGGAGGGGGGGAAGAGGGTGACGGCCGTACACCACGAAAAATGGAGATTTGGAGGAAGATTCAGAGACTCTGAAGTTATACGAGAATTCGGCCCATGGAAGGAGATCTGCCCAGTCATCCTGGCGGGAGGAAACAAAATGTCGCAAATAATCACCCAAGACCTGGTTAATTCTTTCTACTTGTCCATTGGACTGGGGATGATATGCAGAAGAAAAATTTAATTTAATCTTGAGTTGTTTACAGAGAGCCCTCCAGAATTTAGACACGAATTGGACGCCTCTATCCGAGACGATCTGCGTAGGCAACCCGTGAAGACGAAAAATGTGCACAAAAAATTGTTTAGCCAACTGAGGCGCTGAAGGAAGACCAGGAAGAGGGATGAAATGTGCCATTTTGGAGAATCGATCAACGACCACCCAAATAACAGTGTTGCCACGGGAAGGGGGTAAATCAGTAATAAAATCCATACCAATCAGAGCCCAAGGCTGTTCGGGGACAGGCAGGGGATGAAGAAAACCAGCGGGCTTCTGGCGAGGAGTCTTATCCCGGGCACAGATAGTGCAGGCTTGCACAAAGTCCACAACATCCGTCTCCAGAGTCGGCCACCAATAGAAGCGGGAGATGAGTTGCACAGATTTCTTGATGCCCACATGACCTGCGAGATGGGAGGAGTGACCCCATTTGAGGATTCCGAGGCGTTGGCGTGGAGAAACAAAGGTCTTTCCTGGAGGAGTTTGCCTGATGGAGGCGGGAGAAGTGGAGATCAGGCAGTCAGGTGGAATGATGTGTTGCGGAGAGAGTTCAACTTCAGAGGCATCCGAGGAACGAGAGAGAGCATCGGCCCTAATGTTCTTATCGGCAGGACGAAAGTGAATCTCAAAATTAAATCGGGCAAAGAACAGAGACCACCGGGCCTGGCGAGGATTCAGCCGTTGGGCAGACTGGAGGTAGGAGAGGTTCTTGTGGTCGGTGTAAATAATAACTGGAAATCTTGATCCCTCCAGCAGATGCCTCCATTCCTCAAGTGCTAATTTAATGGCTAGAAGCTCTCGATCCCCGATGGAGTAGTTCCTCTCCGCCGGAGAGAAGGTCCTAGAAAAAAACCCACAAGTGACAGCATGCCCGGAAGAATTTTTTTGTAAAAGAACAGCTCCAGCTCCCACTGAGGAGGCATCAACCTCCAATAGGAAGGGTTTGGAAGGGTCAGGTCTGGAGAGCACGGGAGCCGAAGAAAAGGCAGACTTGAGTCGTTTAAAGGCGTCTTCCGCTTGAGGAGGCCAAGACTTGGGATCGGCATTTTTTTTGGTTAAAGCCACGATAGGAGCCACAACGGTAGAAAAATGTGGAATAAATTGCCTGTAATAATTGGCGAACCCCAAAAAGCGTTGGATAGCACGGAGTCCGGAGGGGCGTGGCCAATCTAAGACGGCAGAGAGTTTGTCTGGATCCATTTGTAGTCCCTGGCCAGAGACCAAATATCCTAGAAAAGGAAGAGATTGGCATTCAAACAGACATTTCTCAATTTTGGCATAGAGTTGATTGTCACGAAGTCTCTGAAGAACCATACGGACATGCTGGCGGTGTTCTTCTAGATTGGCAGAAAAAATTAGGATATCGTCCAGATATACAACAACACAGGAGTATAACAGATCACGAAAAATTTCATTAACAAAGTCTTGGAAGACAGCAGGGGCGTTGCACAGGCCAAAGGGCATGACCAGATACTCAAAGTGTCCATCTCTGGTGTTAAATGCCGTTTTCCACTCATCCCCCTCTCTGATGCGGATGAGGTTATAGGCGCCTCTTAAGTCCAATTTAGTAAAGATGTGGGCACCTTGGAGGCGATCAAAGAGTTCAGAGATGAGGGGTAGGGGGTAGCGGTTCTTAACCGTGATTTTATTAAGACCGCGGTAGTCAATGCAAGGACGTAGGGAGCCATCTTTTTTGGACACAAAGAAAAATCCGGCTCCGGCAGGAGAGGAGGATTTACGGATAAAGCCCTTTTTTTAATTTTCCTGGACGTATTCAGACATGGCAAGAGTCTCTGGGGCAGAGAGAGGATAAATTCTGCCCCGGGGTGGAGTAGTGCCCGGGAGGAGGTCGATAGGACAATCATAAGGCCTGTGAGGAGGTAGAGTCTCAGCTTGTTTTTTGCAGAAAACATCCGCGAAGTCCATATAGGCCTTAGGGAGACCGGTTACTGGAGGAACCACAGAGTCACGGCAAGGGTTACTGGGAACCGGTCTTAGACAGTCCTTGGAACAAGAGGGCCCCCAACTCTTGATCTCCCCAGTGGACCAATCCAGGGTTGGGGAATGAAGTTGAAGCCAGGGAAGTCCAAGGAGAATTTCCGAGGTGCAATTGGGGAGGACCAAAAGTTCAATCCTCTCGTGATGAGATCCGATGCTCATTAGAAGGGGCTCCGTGCGGAAACGTATGGTACAGTCCAATCTTTCATTGTTTACACAATTGATGTAAAGGGGTCTGGCGAGACTGGTCACTGGGATGTTGAACCTGTTGATGAGAGAGGCCAAAATAAAATTTCCTGCAGATCCAGAGTCCAAGAAGGCCACAGTAGAGAAGGAGAAGGCAGAGGCAGACATCCGCACAGGCACAGTAAGACGTGGAGAAGCAGAGTAGACATCAAGGACTGTCTCACCTTTGTGCGGAGTCAGCGTACGTCTTTCCAGGCGGGGAGGACGGATAGGACAATCCCTCAGGAAGTGTTCGGTACTAGCACAGTACAGGCAGAGGTTCTCCATGCGGCGTCGTGTCCTCTCTTGAGGTGTCAGGCGAGACCGGTCGACCTGCATAGCCTCCACGGCGGGAGGCACAGGAACAGATTGCAGGGGACCAGAGGAGAGAGGAGCCGAGGAGAAGAAACGCCTCGTGCGAACAGAGTCCATATCTTGGCGGAGCTCCTGATGCCTTTCGGAAAAACGCATGTCAATGCGAGTGGCTAGGTGAATAAGTTCATGTAGATTAGCAGGAATTTCTCGTGCGGCCAGAACATCTTTAATGTTGCTGGATAGGCCTTTTTTAAAGGTCGCGCAGAGGGCCTCATTATTCCAGGATAATTCTGAAGCAAGAGTACGGAATTGTACGGCATACTCGCCAACGGAAGAATTACCCTGGACCAGGTTCAACAGGGCAGTCTCAGCAGAAGAGGCTCGGGCAGGTTCCTCAAAGACACTTCGGATTTCCGAGAAGAAGGAGTGTACAGAGGCAGTGACGGGGTCATTGCGGTCCCAGAGCGGTGTGGCCCATGACAGGGCTTTTCCAGACAGAAGGCTGACTACGAAAGCCACCTTAGACCTTTCAGTGGGAAACAGGTCCGACATCATCTCCAGATGCAGGGAACATTGGGAAAGAAAGCCACGGCAAAACTTAGAGTCCCCATCAAATTTATCCGGCAAGGATAGGCGTAGACCAGGAGCGGCCACTCGCTGCGGAGGAGGTGCAGGAGCTGGCGGAGGAGATGACTGCTGAAGCTGTGGTAGTAACTGTTGTAGCATAACGGTCAGTTGAGACAGCTGTTGGCCTTGTTGCGCTATCTGTTGTGACTGCTGGGCGACCACCGTGGTGAGGTCAGCGACAACTGGCAGAGGAACTTCAGCGGGATCCATGGCCGGATCTACTGTCACGATGCCGGCTGGCAGGTAGTGGATCCTCTGTGCCAGAGAGGGATTGGCGTGGACCGTGCTAGTGGATCGGTTCTAAGTCACTACTGGTTTTCACCAGAGCCCGCCGCAAAGCGGGATGGTCTTGCTGCGGCGGTAGTGACCAGGTCGTATCCACTAGCAACGGCTCACCTCTCTGGCTGCTGAAGATAGGCGCGGTACAAGGGAGTAGACAGAAGCAAGGTCGGACGTAGCAGAAGGTCGGGGCAGGCAGCAAGGATCGTAGTCGGGGGCAACGGCAGGAGGTCTGGAACACAGGCTAGGAACACACAAGGAACGCTTTCACTGGCACAATGGCAACAAGATCCGGCAAGGAAGTGCAGGGGAAGTGAGGTGATATAGGGAAGTGCACAGGTGAAGACACTAATTGGAATCACTGCGCCAATCAGCGGCGCAGTGGCCCTTTAAATCGCAAAGACCCGGCGCGCGCGCGCCCTAGGGAGCGGGGCCGCGCGCGCCGGGACAGGACCGAGGGAGAGCGAGTCAGGTACGGGAGCCGGGGTGCGCATCGCGAGCGGGCGCTACCCGCATCGCGAATCGCATCCCGGCTGGAAGCGGAATCGCAGCGCCCCGGGTCAGTGGATCTGACCGGAGCGCTGCAGCGGGGGGAGTGTAGCGAGCGCTCCGGGGAGGAGCGGGGACCCGGAGCGCTCGGCGTAACAAATACTATATGTGATAGTGTTAACATCTTATCTAGGATTACAATATTATAGCATGGTGTGTACCTAACCACTGGTGCTATACCTACCGCGTCATTTGTCTTAATAGTCGCAACAGTGTGTTAATATCACTTCTTGAAGATACTATAATCATCTATTATTTATTTATTGTTTGTGGATCGGTATTTTTAAAATACACCATTAAAAGTTACATTTTAGAAGGCACCTCAGTCCCTGTTAGGGACAACATATATACATTTTTTCATCATTAATTAAACCGCACGGTCAACGGCGTACGCGCAAAAAAAATTCCAAAGTCCAAAAAAGCGTATTTTGGTCACTTTTTATACCATTAAAAAATTAAGGAAAAGTGATTAAAAAGTCTGATCAAAACAAAAATCATACCGATCAAAACTTCAGATCACGGTGCAAAAAATGAGTCCTCATACCACCCTGTACGTGGAAAAATAAAAAAGTTATAGGGGTCAAAAGATGACATTTTTAAACGTATAAATTTTCCTGCATGTAGTTATGATTTTTTCCAGAAGTGCGACAAAATCAAACCTATATAAGTAGGGTATCATTTTAACCGTATGGACCTACAGAATAATGATAAGGTGTAATTTTTACCGAAATATGCACTGTGTAGAAACGGAAGCCCCCAAAAGTTACAAAATGGTGTTTTTTATTCGATTTTGTCGCACAATGATTTTTTTTTTCCGTTTCGCCGTGCATTTTTGGGTAAAATGACCAATGTCACTGCAAAGTAGAATTGGCGATGCAAAAAATAAGCCATAATATGGATTTTTAGGTGGAAAATTGAAAGGGTTATGATTTTTAAAAGGTAAGGAGGAAAAAACGAAAGTGCAAAAACGGAAAAACCCTGAGTCCTTAAGGGATTAAAGGGGTACTCCGCTTCTAAACATCTCATCCCCTATTCAAAGGATAGCAGGGGCCCGGCTGCTGGGACCCCCAGTGACCTCTAACGCAGCACCCCGGTCAGACGGTGCACAGAGCGAACTCCGCTCCGTGTCGGATGACAGGCGACCACTGCCATCACGTCCCCTCCATTTATGTCTATGGGAAAAGGCATGACGGCTAGTACATAACCATCACGCCTCCTCCTATAGACATGAATGGAGGGGGCATGGCATGATGTCACAAACACAGAAGCTCCAAGCTTCCGTGTTCGGAACGCCACAGTAACTGGCCTGGAGATCGTGGGGGGGTCAAAGCGGTCAGACCAACTGCAATCAAACATTTTCTTCCCAAACCTTTTGATAGGGAATAAGATGTTTAGGAGCAGAGTACCCCTGCAAGGAGTTACATCACCTTTATCTACACACTGTTCAAAATAATAATATATTTGCAAAGTGAAAACAGAATAAAACACTTGACATTGACATTTTCTCTTACATAAGATGTAGCTCAGTGGTTGCAATCTATGGCCAATGGCTATCCGGGCATGCTGGAAGTTGAAGTTTTGCAACATCTGGAAGGCCACAGTTTGAGACCACTGAGTTAGCTGAATGCCGTGATCTCTAGAAGAGTATTATACATATTCAACCCTCTCTGGTAACACCCCCGGAAGAAGGATTGTTATCCGAAACCGTCATAGGGGTGGGCGTCAGTCGCGTGGCTCGGATCACTTGTTATGTGGGTATCTAGCTAGACTGTGTTTGCTTTTTACTGTCTACATTAGATATATGCACTTTACTATTTAGTTGTCATGTGGCTATGTATGTCTAGCCTATACATTCTGTTACACCTATGACATTGTTGTCCATGGGATATCTTCACCATTATTTTTTTTCCACTGTGATTTTACTACAAGAGCCTGGACCACCCTTGTGTTTTTCTGTTGCCACCATCTCTGTACATGTTTTTTTATGATGATTTTAGTCCTTATGTTATAATTTTTCAATAAAGATTTTCACTTTTTGGCAATTTAATGCTGCTGCAATTATAGTTCCCTGTAAGTTGTGGAAGAGTATTAGAAGCTACAAGCAGTTGTACTTCACTTGACCATCTCTGGTAAATGTTTGGGTATTCGAATGATCATAGTGCGGTGCCTACTGTCTTCTAAAATGTAAAACCAGTACGGTTGCTAATACAAAGTCTGCGCATTAAATCACCAGCAGTCCAGATGAACACGCTCGCTGGATAGGCGGTGACGTCTTTAACTGTTTTGTGGATCCGGGAATGTTGCCAGCTGCAGAGGAAATAATCTGTCTCTGACATTTATTTGTAATAAACACCAGGCTGTAGATGATGTCGCTCCAGTTAATTCTTCCACTAGTTTCTGCCATGAAGAGGTGAACAATAGACACAAGGGAGAAGAAGGCTTATTCTTACACAGGCTTGGTAAGTCACTGCTCAAAAATCAGAATTTCACTTTCTTCGGCTGACTTTAACTTATTGTTGCCTGCCGCTCCACAAAATAGAGGTCTCTGCTTTACACCAATGTAGTATTTTGGGAAGTACTTTGCATTAATATTTGTAAGCCAAAACTAGAAGTAGGTCCCGCCATGGCGCATCTCTTCCCACAATCATTTTCTATATGTGTAGGTTTCAAACCTAGTTTAATCTTACAAACACTGATGCAAAATAGGGCTATTTTAAGTAGCACCTATATTGAAGGTTGTTGATGCTAAACTTTTTGCATCCTGAATTTCATTTTTAACCCTTCTAACTTGTTTCATTTGGTACAAGTGGATTACTTGCATGTAGCAATATATATGAGCTAAGAAACCCAAACAATGGGGGAGATTTATGAAAACCTGCCCAGAAGAAAGGTAACTGAGTTGCCCATAGCAACCAATCAGCTTGCTTCTTTCATTTCTGAAAAGGCCTCTGAAAAATGAAAGAAGCGATCTGATTGGTTGCTATGGGCAACTCAGGAACTTTTCCTTGTGACAGTTGTTGACAAATCTTCCCCACTGTCCATAGTGATGTGTAGGGTGTAGTATGTACTGCAGGTTTAGATTTGTTTATCATAGCAGTTTAGAACATTCACCGATATTATGAGTTCCTTCTTGGTGTTGTACTGGAGTAAATTGTGCTTACTAAAAACGTTTATAGGCAATTCTTAGTTCTGTAGAATTTTGGGTCTGCCATTAATGCCTTAGATCCATCCAACTGCTACAATTCCAGTGTTTTACATTTTGGTTGCACTTGATGATCCTCTGGTCTTATGTTGTTTTTGGGCCCCAGCTTGGACCCACAGGTGGATATCTGGTCCACTTTTGAGGTTGAACGCTATTGTTATGTCATAGCTTAGGTCCCCCAGAGTATCATTCCGTCCTCTATTGTTATTGGCCCCTATCCTTAAATCAGAGCTTGGGTTCACTGGAGGATATCTTGTCTCCTTTTGTGACTGGACCCCATTATTTTGTTAGGACTTGGATTTCTAAGGGTATCCTCTGGTCCTTTTTTTCAGTAACTGAGCCCTATGAGTCTTATTGTTTTGTCAGAGCATTCTCTGGTCCTCTGTTGTACCTATTGAAATACTGACTATTTTAATATTTTTTCATTGGCTGTTCTAAATGCATGCCACTCAGGTACTGGATTGTGGACTCTGAAAGCCACAGTCCGTTTGATACAGGCTAAACTAGGGTGTCAATTTTAAGAGATTTTTTTTTCCCTTAAAGAGTACCTGTCAACAAACTAAACTCTTAATATATTGTTCCGTATGTAATTATAAGACACTTTTCTATTTACTTGCTGTTAAAATTCATAACCTTTATATATGTTTTGAATGTGATCTCTTCTGTTTCAGCAAAGGGAAAGGTATGGTACACAGCTTTTTAAAACTTTTTTTTTAAGAGCAGGAGGGGTGTTAGGAGTAGTTAGGGAATATAATCTGAGTGAGTTTAGAAAATATGGTTTGATGAAGGGTACTATTTAACCTCTGCAAGGAAGGGTGGCTTTTACTGTAGGAGAATTCCTGGAATAGGCACAGATTGTTGTCAGTGGCAAAACATAACCAGGCTCAGAACAAAGGTCCTCATCAGAACAGCAGTCAAGATGTTAAAGGCAAGGGTTGATACAGAAGCATATTCAGGAGAAGGCAGAAGGTCAAAATACAGGTATCTGGTGCAGTATCCAAGGGTATGGGCAAGAATTTAGGCAGAACTAAGAGTAGTAAGACAAGGCATAATATCCAAGATACTTGGCAGGAATATTGTCAGAAGTGCATGGCTGCCCCCATAAGATTGAACAAATAAATGAAAAAAAAATGTTCAATCAGAAAATGTAAAAAGATTAGAAAAAAGATGTTTCAGTATCATTTCACACATGCCAAAAATAGTTTGACCTATGTACAAATAATTTGTTAAACCGCACATTGATTATTTTGTTTTAGAGACCAGTGTACAAGACAGGTATAGTGGACTACAGAACTCAGAAAGATTATCAGAATTAACGTTTTTTTTGTAAAATTATGATCTAATAAGTATATAGAAATATCTCAGGGGACAGTACAGAGATCTCTCCCGATATGCCCAGAGGAGAAAAGTTTCTACACAAGCACAGATTCTTTACTGTAAGAGCAGTGAGACTATGGAACTCTCTGCCAGAGGAAGTGGTCATGGTGAACTCAATAAAAAAAAAGTTGAGTTAATTTTTAGAGTAGAAAAATAAATAATATTACAGGTTATAGTTTTTATAGTAGTTGTTGATCCATTGATACATTTTGATTTAGAGATCGGGAAGGGTTGTTGATCTGGGGATTTAATCTGATTTGGAGCCGTAAAAGGAATTTTTCTCTCCCAAAAATGGGGAAAATTGTCTTTTACTTCACGTTTTTTTCTTTTAAATCAACACTGCAGGATTAAAGGCTGATGTAGATGGACATATTTTGCAGTTAAAATAGGACTAGGACCCGAGCAACCCAAATAACACCTAGACCCACGGTGTCAGAAAATAGGTAAAATAGTAAAGAAATTTAGCTGCTGAAGAAAGGTCCTATGGAGGACCTGAAATGCGTCCTGCCATAACCTACCATATACCAAAGTGCCACATTATCAGGTTTGCCAAAGAGGACACAGCGCTGTATGAAATTCTACCGCACCTGTCAATCAGCATATGACAGTATGTGCTACTTCACCACAAGGATGCCGCTGGCCCTTTCAACTGCTACCTACAAGAAAATTGCTGCAGTCTACACGTACCGAGCCCACCATCGCCGCTGCAGACCTGAGACGGCCGAGTCTCTAGCAGTGCGCTCTCTGCATAGAGGACGGGGACTCTACCTGCGACCAGGACCCGCATAGAAGGTACTATTCTTACTAATGTATATTTAAGAAGCTCTGCAGTCAGTAATACTGAAGCCCGCTATCACCGCTGTTTATTTGTGAGACGGCCGAGTCTCTAACAGCGTGTTCTCTGCCTAGAGAACTGGGACACAGGCTTATTATAGCACAAAGCTGCAAGATGCTAAGATATGCATACTATAACTGCATAGTTTACATTGTTTCAAGCGCTGTATCCTATCCTATATATCATCTAATTGGATACAGACTCTAGTGAGAATACTCACTTGGATTACAAATGTGGAACTATAATCTATAGCAGAGACATTACTATATATCTGTACAGCGCATATCATATCCAGGTCAAACCGACTACAGATGTGTGGATACTTTGTAACATCCCCTTTCCTATTTTATATTTTTTAAATCACATTTTACTACACATTTTATTAATATATCGATTTTTTTGCCATATTAAATATTGTATAATCGTTATATTATCCATCATAGTTAACTAGCTGAGTACCCGGCGTTGCCCGGTTTTTCCTTCCTAATCCTTGTTGGGGAGGAAAATAAACAAAGGAGGAAGCTTTTGACTTCATATGCTGTCCTCATATATTGTTGTCATATCCCAACCCCACATCCTGACCTCCTATCCCGTTCTCCTATCTCGACCTCCTGTCCCGACCTCCTATACTGTCCTCCTATCCTGTCCTCCTATCCTGACCTCCTATCCCGTCCTCCTATCCCGTCCTCCTATCCCGTCCTCCTATCACGACCTCCTATCCCGTCCTCCTATCCCGTCCTCCTATCCAGTCCTCCTATCCAGTCCTCCTATCTCGACCTCCTATCCCGACCTCCTATCCCGACCTCCTATCCCAACCTCCTATCCCGTCCTCCAATCTCGAGCTTCTATCCCGACCTCCTTTCCCGACCTCCTATCTCGACCTCCTAGCCCGACCTCCCATCCCGTCCTCATATCCCGACCCGTAATATGTGTACCAGATATTGAAATAGCTCCAGCCGTACGGAAATTATATGGGAACATACATTTCCCATTGATTTGCATGGGACTTTAAACAAAAACCCCGATCCTCACAAATGGGGGTAGTTAAGGGTTAAATGAACTATCCTTTATTGTAAGTGGACATATAAGTAACATGTGACCAAGTATTATCGAAATATCTCCAGACGTTTGGAAGTTATGCAGTAACATATATTTCCCATTGACTTGCATGGGACTTTAAACATAAGCCCCGCCCCTGGAAAATGTGGGTGGGTAATGGTTAAATTACCTATCCTATGTTTGTTGTTGACATATAAGTAACATGTGTGCCAAGTTTCATGTTAATATCTTTAGCCGTTTTAAAGTTTTTGTGGAACATACATACATACACACACACACACACACACGTTGAATTTTATATATATAGATAGTGTTTCTGTTTACCCACAAGGGCCCTGTGAGTCACAGAACACAAATAGAAATATATTTGTATCTTATATTTATCTATTAAATCATTTATTCCAATATGCACGACCCTGAGCCCTAATTTCTTTAATATTTTACCTATTTTCTGACACCGTGGGTATAGGTGTTATTTGGGTTGCTCGGGTCCTAGGCGGTCAGGTAGATAGGAGCCTCTCCTAAAAATTTATCTTGTATGTTGCAGTTAGCCAAAGATTAGAGACAACTGTATATCTATCTATCTATCTATCTATCTATCTATCTTTATATATATATATATATATATATATATATATATATATATATATTTATATATATATATATATATATATATATATATATCCAAATTGAATAATATATGTTGATTTGTGAGTTTTCTTGACATAGTACCATCTAATAAACAACACTTTTTTTTTGTAGGAAACAAAAATAATGTCCTCACCAGTGAATGGAGTCAACAACCATAACTGTGGATATGTTTATTACAGACCTTGGGGATATCCAAGTTCTACAGGTCCAGAGACCTCACATGACCATTCTGTTCAACCTGCCAATCAACAATGGGATAATAGTTCCCCTCCCCCTGCTTATGATACCATCGACCAATTACCAACATGGAATGAGGACAATTCCACTTTGACTACAACAGCGACTACTCAAATCTGGATAAGGAGAAATGAAAATAATGCCCCCTCTACATCTCAAGTATTAAGTATGCCGTATGGTACCCCAGCCATCTCTCCAGAATTACATGGATTTTCTACTTTCTCCCATCAAAACTCATACAGAGTGGCGCCCCAAACAGATGACATTAAACAATGGTTTAGGCGTTGCAGACCAAGAGTGCTTGGGGTAGGTGATGATTAACAAAAAAACTATAAGATTTTGCACCATGTTGACCACATGCACATCTTTATCATGTATTTCCTAGAACCAAGCTCAGTACATAGAGCAGCAGAACTAAGCTTAAAGGGGTACTTCACTGTCCTGCGGGACCCGCATGATCAGACATCTTATCCCCTTTCCTTTGGACATATAAATGGTAGAAGAATCCAGCTAATTTGAGCAGAATTAAGTTCATTAAATAAATGCAGTACAGAAGTAAGCTCAATACAAAGATAAACTGCAAAATCAACATGGTATCTCCTAAATAAATTGTGCACAAATAATAGATATCAGAGCTGCACTGCCATTAAATAGACAACCGATAGATTTGCATATTCGTAATATTCGCGTTAATTTTCGAATGAGAAAAGTAGCATATGCAAAAATTTGGCATAAGCTAAAATTTGCATATGCGAAAATTCGTACGCCAGTCTCACACGGTAGTATTAGAGCCTTCTTTACACCACACAAGCTGGAAGCAGAGAGGGATGATCACTGTGATGTGTACTGTGAAGAAAAAAAATAAAAATACGAATATTTGTAATTGCGAATATATAGTGCTATATTCACGAATTCGCGAAATTGCGAATTTAAAATATTTTTTAAATATTGGTATACAGCCATGTGAATAGGCCCATATAGGTCCATATGAACCCATAAAATTGACATAATATGGACACAAAATATGCTTATATGAAAGGCCTAAGGATGTGGATTCCATTGACAGGGGGAATCCTATTGGTGATCCTACTTCTCCTCTGTCCTCAAAACTTGTTGCCAAAAGACTTGACATGGTATAAAAATATTTTAAAAAAACTTTGTAACGTAGCATAGATTATTTTTTTTTTTTATCTTAATGGGGCAGTGTTGCATATTAATTTTTGTGATCAATGGAGGCACAAGAAACCACACCCCCATCAATCACAATTATAGCCTAAAGACAGCCGTCAATGAACGTATAGCGCCAATCATGTGAACACCATTTGTTTTTAGATCACTTTCAATGGCAAGCAGCAATGTAGCAAATTTTAAATGATTTAGCAGAATAGAACTAGACATAGAGATGACTAATACAATTTTTTTTTTGTTTGTTTCTATTCTAGATTATTCTTCTTATTGTGCCTGTTTTGGAATTTTCATTGGGCATATCAGCTGCAGTCTCTCTTTACAACAGTAATCTAAAATCCCTACAGTTTGGTACTCTGTTTTGGGTGCCGGGGTTTGTAAGTAAAGATATTTGGTTAAATCATTCAATGTCCATTCGTTTGAAAGAGGAGGTGTTCCCCAACCGACCTTCTTAGGCTTGGTTCACATTTGTCCGGTGACCTGGCATTGTGTCTTATGGCAATGGATTGGGATGCCACAAGCTAGAACTTTGATAGGCGTCCCATCCATTGGATCATAGGCTGAAATGGGGATCAGTGTCGGAACCTATGAGCCATTTTGCATATTTGTAATCTGACATAGATTCAAACAAATCATACAGCTTTTTATGGTCTGCAGGTGGGACCCTCACGATCAGACATCTTGTCCTTTGGATAGGGGAAAGATGTCTAGGGGCGGAGTACCCCTTTAACCTCTTAAGGACAAAGGACGTACAGGTACGTCCTGAGTCCTTTCCCTTTCAATAAGGCGTCATAGCGGGTCGGGCCCGGCCTCTAACAACGGCCGGGACCCGTGGCTAATAGCGCGCGGCAATGGTCACGGAGCTGTGCGCTATTAACCCTTTAGACGCGGCATTCAAAGTTGAACGCAGCGTCTAAAGTGAAAGTAAATCACTGCCATCTTGCTCAGGGGCTGTTCGGGATGTCCGCGCCGAAATTGCGGCATCTCGAACAGCTCTGGGACACGAGGAGGGTCTCCTACCTTGCCCCCTGGTGTCCGATCGCCGAATGACTGCTCAGTGCCTGAGATCCAGGCATGAGCAGTCAAGCGGCAAAATCATTGATCACTGGATTCCTATGAGAAACCAGTGATCGATTTAAAAGATCAGTGTGTGCAGTGTTATAGCCCCCTTAAAAAAAAGAGAATAAAGATCATTTAACCCCTCCCCTAATAAGAGTTTGAATCACACCCCTTTTCCCATTTAAAAAAAAAAACTGTGTAAATAAAAATAAACATATGTGGTATCGCCGCGTGCGGAAATGGCGTACGTGCAAAAAAATTCCAAAGTACAAAATGGCGTACGTGCAAAAAAGTCAATAGCGTACATGCAAAAAAAATTCCAAAGTACAAAATAGTGTATTTTGGTCACTTTTTATATCATGAAAAAATGAATAAAAAGCGATCAACAGGTCCGATCAATACAAACATGGTACCGCTAAAAACTTCAGATCACGGCGCAAAAAATGAGCCCTCATACTGCCCCATATGCATAAAAATAAAAAAGTTATAGGGGTCAGAAGATGACAATTTTAGACATATACATTTTCCTGCATGTAGTTATGATTTTTTCCAGAAGTACGACAAAATCAAACCTATATAAGTAGGATATCATTTTAATCGTATGGACCTATGGAATAAAGAGAAAAATGTACGGCGTAGAAACAGAAGCCCCCAAAAGTTACAAAATGGCATTTTTTAAATTTTTAAATTTTGTCTCACAATGATTTTTTTCCCGTTTCGTCGTAGATTTTTGGGTAAAATGACTGATGTCATTACAAAGTAGAATTGGTGTCGCAAAAAGAAGCCATCATATGGATTTTTAGGTGCAAAATTGAAAGAGTTATGATTTTTTTAAAGGTGAGGAGGAAAAAATGAAAGTACAAAAACGGAAAGACCCATGGTCCTTATGGGGTTTAAACCCCAAAGTAATGTCAGGCCACCCTTTGATAAGCGCTGGTAATGTTTAGTTTCAAAACAAGATTATCAAATTATAAAGATCCTATCATCTATGAGATGTTTTCCCATTAGCATTAATAAGAAATGCTGATAAATTGCTAATGTTTGATAAATCTTTCTTTGATTGGAAATCTCACTGTTGTTTCTTGTTTTTTCCGCCACTACATCTGTCCCTGTTGTGCCTTACTGCTTATTTACGGCATTACTGAGGATCCCACAATAAAGCTTCCTATCAATGTGCGATCAATGTCTCTGGTAGAAAAACAATGTAACGGCACATTCAGTGAATACAATATTATTATACCAATAAATATATTTTGCATGATGTTGGCAGTAGGTAGTTTTCTGATGCCTTCCCTTTAAGCATTATTGAAAGATCATTGAGGGGAATTTATCACGCAATTTAGACAGCTTTTTTTTGTCTAAATTTGTTGCAGGAAAAGTTGCAGACAATTCATTTAGAACGTTTAATTTTTATTATCATGAAGTGATCTGATTTAGATTTGGTAACTAATTTATCATGTATGACTTTTCTACTAAAAGTTGCAAAAAAGTCACATGGACCATATTTAGAAGAAATCACAGGACAATTCAACCCTGCCCTATATCACTCCATGCCACAATTGTATTAAGGTCCGTGCTAGTTTTAATACAATTGACGCACGGCCCGCCATTGTCCTGTGACATTTAAACAGAGCAGTTCAGCGAGCAATCATCAATGTCCGTGCGCCATTTGATAAATTTGGCGCACAGGTGCTTTTTTTTTGGCGCACAGATGCTTTTTTTTTTTTAGCTAAACTGAACAAAACACAAATTCAGTTTTGATAAATGCCCCTCAATGTGTATATCAACATAAAGGATCTAAAGACTTTTAACTCTCTTCTGTATTTACAGCACATTCTTGCCGGAGTTATGTTGATTGTGAGTTGGGCCAATACTTCCCTCTGTTCTGTGAGTTCAAGACTTAACTACATTTATTTTATCTAACGTTGTATTTTATTTTCTTGGTTTAGTGTAAAATCTGTTGCCAAGGTCTGAAATCTTTAAGATTTTCTTTAACTATATTGTGTAGAGAGAACCATGAGAGAAATTGAGCTCTGTCCTTTGTAATGGTACCTTGTTAAAATAATCAGTACATGCTTTTCTACCTAGGTACACCTTATCCTCTTTATTACATGATTATTGTTATTGTAAGTATTAAATGTGCAGTGCCAGATCCAAAAACTTTTTATATGTTTTTACTGATAAAAATTAAAGACCTTTCATAACATGGTTGTTTAAATTTTTTTTAATATTTAATAGAGAAAACTGCCCCTAAATTCCCACCACTAGGGGTCCCTATACCTACTGGGACACTAAATAGTCCTGCAGCAGCATCAGTTTGTCCATGAGTCATGGACAAGAGATGGACATGGACAAAGCTGCATAAGCAGACACATCAATCACCTCGCACCACCACAAGGGAGGGACATAACACTGTGAGCTCATGAAAAGAGGAATTTGTATAATAAATATGATAGAGACATAACATTTAGATGTACATGGACAGGATTAGGTACTGAGTAACATATTAATTCTTTTTTTTTTTTTTTGTGGCATCTGACAGGTACACTTGAAAGGGGCTATTCACCATAAAGTCCTTTTAGTACGTACCTGGCAGAAAGTAATGGACATTAGTGTTGGGCGCGAATATTCGCATTTAGAATTTTTATCGCGAATATCGTAAATTTGCGAATATTGGAAATATATTCGCTATATATTTGAAATTATGAATATTCACTTTTTTCTGCATATGTGAATATTCGCATATTCCTTCTTTTCACTTGTGGGCCAATTAGAATGATGCAAATACACTTGTCAGAGGTTATCAACAACATCCCTAGCAACCAATAGTAAAGTTGCCCAACCCCTCACTGTTTTCTTCCTCGAATACGCGAATTTGCGAATATTCGCATATGCGAATATAACGAATACGCGAAATTCAAAAATATAGGATGAATATTCATCTATATATTCGTGAAATATCGCAAATTTGAATATGGGCAATGCCGCTCATCACTAATGGACATGCTTAGGAAGGATCTGCGCTTGTCTTGGGGCTAAATGGCTATGTTGTGAGATTACCTTAACACTGTGGCTAGCTGTTTGTGAACTGGTATTTCCTGTTTGACTTTTCTTTTTCTGACTACAAATCCCACAATTTCATCTTCCTCCCTCCCACACATCAGCCACCCCACCCATTGAAACATAAATGAGCTGCACCCATTCAAATCAGTGTGGTTTTCAATCAGGGTGCCTACAGCTGTTGCAGATTGATCTCTCTCCCACCCAGCGATCCCTCCACCCATTGAAGCAGACAGGCTCCCTGTTATCAGCTGACTAGTGATGTCAGGTCTCGGACGCATTGCAAGCTGGGAAAAATCTGAGACAACAGTCATTTTGTATGCTGGTAAAAATAAGTAGTGGGGCGAAAATCACAAAAGAATTTAGAGAAAACCGTCACACACAGGTACAGACACTATATTATGAACTACACTAACTTTACAGCTCCTGTAGCATAGTCAAATAAATACCCCCTTTAAGTATTGTAGTCACAATTTAGTGTGTGTGCTACCACCCATTGAACTGGACATCAATCTCTACATGATATCACATAGTCGCTTCATTCAATTTGTATAGTATCAGACCCATTAGTGGTGATGACCATGCACCATGTTTTATTCTATTCACTTGCGGTGTAAATTACTTTTGATCTATATTCCTCATGTCAGTACAATTGCAATGATACCCGCCTCCGATAGGTATAGCTATTGTTCTGTTTTACTAGTTTTTATCGTCCTATTCTGACCTCAATGGGGGAGATTTATCAAAGCATTTAGTAGATTTTTTTTAAATTGTTGCAAAAAAGTCACAAGTGCGACTACTCTCTTTTTTCTGCGACTTTTTGATTGTGCAGTGTCCTAAGCAAAAAAAAATAATCTTGATTACCAAAGCAAAAAGTGGTCAGAGATTTATCAAGTGTGAAAGTCGCAAAAAAGTCGCATCGCATGAAAAAACTTTTCTCCAGCTCAGACATGGAGCAGAAAAAGCCACTACCAAAGCAAAAAAAAAAAAAAAAATTGCTTGTGTGAAAGAAATTGATCAACAGGCTGAAACCAGTTGATAAATACGTTACACATAAGAAAAAAAATTGTAAGAAAAAAAATAACTAAAAAAAGGAATACATAAGCAAGCATTGATAAATGTCCCCCAATATCTTTTTTACAATTCCGTCTACAGGATTATGTGCTGGGTCTTTTATTTTTATTTTTTGTCTCCTGAAATCTGTATTTTTTTTATACCATATTGGCTTAGATCGTACTTTTTGATTTTGCTTTTTAGTCCATTTTTTCCGGTATGTGTTATAATCACAAAACACAATACTGACATTTTGTATTTTTTTCCACTTATGCCATTCATCACGCGGGATCAACTACATTATATTTTAATCTTTTGAACAATTTCGCAGGTTGCAATACCAGTATGTTTTTTTGGTTTGTTTTTGTTTATATTTGTTTTATTGGAAAATTTTGAAAAACATTTTTTAACTTTTAATTTTCTTTATACACTTATTTAATCTCCATAGGGGACTTGTATGAGCAATTGTTTGATTGCTCCTACAGATCAATGTAATACCTCCCCGTACATGTGTGGTAGGCTTCTAGGGTAGGGGTATTATAGTTAGGTTATTGCTTTAGTATTTCAGGGGTTAAGGTTAACCCTATTGTTCGTGACGCCAGGCTGAGGGCTAGTATGCTGAGGTAATTCTCCAGCCTATCGCCGCGCTTCCCAGTAACGATAGGTGCATGCATAAAATGACTGAAGGTCCACAAGGTAGCTGAACTTGAACTTGTAGAAAGGAGAAGACTGTAGCACTCCAATAAGATGAAAAGTGAATGTGGCTTTATTCCAATTCAAACATCAAGGCAACGTTTCAGCTGCACGCAGGCAGCCTTTGTCAAGCAGTTACATAGTGCACATGGTGCGGTATATATATGGTGGAAGGACATGACGTCACAATTACATCACATCATTAGCATATCAAAACAAACAATCAATATATATTATATTACATCATAATCATTGTATATCAGGCAGTAGTGAACTACAAGTGCATATTAGGTGTACAGTGGTAATAAACGTAAGAGAATGTGAAGAGAACTCACAACGTAAATCTACAGAGACGGGATCACTGGGCGGGTCCTGCGTGATGTAACAGAAGAGCATCGGGCGCTCCGTCCTATGGCGGAGTGGCGCGCGATGTTCAATGCAGCAGAGAGATGCTTGGACCGCAACCGGAAGGTGGGGTTGGAACGCAACCGGAAATGGTGCGATCGCACCCAATCGCATGGGTGGAAAAGAGCAGAGGAGACTGCAGTTCGGGCATGGGGGGATGTCGCGCACGCGCAGTGAGTGGGTATCACATGCGCATGCGCAGAGAGAGCAAGGAAGCATGTCTGGCCATTATTGTTGAGGGCAGCTGAAAGGGCAAAAATAAAATAAGAGAAAATAATAAAGAAGGTAATAAAGAAGTGGCGGAGCAGCAGGAGTATGGATAGGGGTGCACCTAAAAATAGTTGTTGTACTGTGTAAGGGCGAAAAGTCTTATATATATCTCTCGCCTAGCACAGACAGCAATGGATAAATGGGGCCACACAGGCAGAACCATGCATACTGGACACTGCACTCTGGACCCTCTCTAGGGAGTTGGGAGACCTGCCGAAAGGATCCCCAACATACAGATGGAGGGAAGGGACTACCTCTATATAGATAGGGGAGTCCTGCCCACCAAACCCCAGTCACTGAGGGTGGCCTTTATTTGATGCCCACGCCAGAAGTGTCCATCAAGTACTCGCACACGTCGCTGGCCCACCTATAATGAAGGTAAGTAAGGGGTGCACCAATTAGAATATAGAGAATATGCTCCACCACTGCGGTTAAGAAATTGCAACAGGGGAAAACGACAGACATGAAAAGCAGGCCATATAAGTATAGGAAAAATATAGGAGAATAAAAAGTAAATAAAAATAATGCATAAAAAAGGATAATGAAGGCAAAAAATGAAATAAAATAAAATAGAACTGATGAAGTTTTTCCGGTTGCTGTTCAAGGTGAGAGGAGCAGGTGAATATAGGTCACGCAGGATCCGTTCCGCCGTCTCTGTAAGAAGGAAATAAAAGGAGGAGATAAATCATCTCGAATGGCAATATGTAAACATACATACTCAGGGGGGCAATCTACAAGACAACAGAGTGTCTGGGGTAACTTAGAGGTTAGAAATAGGAAAATCAATATTCAGGCCGTTAGGTTTAAGACATTTTAATTCAAAGATCCACCATAGTTCTCGTTTATGTAGTAAGGCCATTCGGTTACCACCTCTTTTGAGAGGAGGAATATGGTCGAGAAGTACAAAACGTAAATCACGTTCAGAATGGCCGGACTCAATAAAGTGTTTCGGGACTGGGAGATCCAATCTCCCCTTGCGGATTGTGTACCGGTGTTGATTGAATCTGGTACGGAACTCACCGGTTGTTTCCCCCACATACAAAAGATTGCAGGGACAGAGTAAAGCGTAAATGACAAAACTGGAGGTACATGTGAGGTAATGTCTCAACGTATAAATTTTACCGGAGTTGGGGTGTAGAAAAGTGGGACCTTTTATCATTTTGGGACAGTTGATGCAGTGACAGCATGGATAGCTGCCTCTGCTTCTCACTGTCAGGTAGCGTTGTCCTGTGCGGGATTTATCTGCCACATCTGCCTTAACAAGCCTGTCACGTAAGTTGGGTGGTCTTCTATATGACATGAGAGGTGGTACTTGGAACTCTTGAATATGTGGGAAAGCCTGTTTGAGTAGGGGCCAGTGTTGTCGGATAATGGATGAAATTTGACTGGATTTGTCGCAAAACTGTGTGACAAATGCAATGCGGTTAGAGGGGGACTTAGTTTTTGGTTGATGAATCAGGGACTGACGGTCCATCGCTAGGACTTCCTGTTTGCATTGTGCAGTAAGTTTTTTGGGGTAACCCCGTTTAGAGAAATTGGAGGCCATCTTATCCAGTGTGTCAGAGATCAGATGTTGGTCACTGACGATCCTACGGGCCCTAACCATCTGGCTGCGGGGAAGAGACTTAATCATGGGGCGTGGATGATGACTGGAAAAGTGGAGAATCGAGTTACAATCAGTGGGTTTGGTAAAGAGACTGGTGGTTAGTGTGCCTTCGCTAACAGAGACCAAGGTGTCTAGAAACTGAATAGAAGAGTGAGAGAAATTGAGAGTAAACTGAATGTGTGGACAAATAGAGTTAAGGAAGGACTGAAAAGAAAGCAGAGACTCGTCGGAACCGCACCAAATGAGGAACACATCGTCGATGTATCGCCACCACCCCAGCACTTGGCTGAAGTGGTGGGATACATAGACGTGTGACTCTTCCAGCGACGCAACAAAGATGTTGGCGTACGTTGGGGCCACATTGGTCCCCATGGCGGTTCCGGCGATTTGTGCATAAAATGTGTCATTGAACAAAAAATAGTTGTTAGAGAGAACAAAATCGAGAAGAGAGATAATAAACTGAGTTTCAGGTAAAGAGAAATCGGGAGTGATAGCGTGAGTGACTGCTGCGATGCCTTCCGCATGGGGGATTGAGGTGTACAGGGACACTATATCGAGGGATGCTAGTGTGACATCCCTCGGTAATGGTACTGATTCAAGTTTTAATAGAAAATCAGAGGTGTCTCTAAGGAATGATTTAGCACGAGTGGCATATGGGCGTAGAAGCTGGTCAAGAAAAATGGAGGCATGACTAGTGATGGAGTCCCTCCCGGAGACAATTGGTCGTCCGGGAGGGTCCACCAAGGACTTATGAATTTTGGGTAATAGGTAGAGAATTGGTGTCACCGGGTGCGAAACCATCAGAAAAGAACAAAGGTTATCGTCAATCAATTGTTGGTCGAGAGCAGGAGTAAGTATAGCTGCTAATTTACGTTCAATATCATTGATAGGGTCTCTGGACAGTTGTTTATATGTACTGTGGTCATTAAGCTGGCGTAAGGCCTCGCAAATGTATTTGCTGCGGTCGAGGACAACTATTGCGCCTCCTTTGTCGGCAGGTTTTAAAATCAAATTATGGTCCTGCATAAAGGATTGTAAGGCTAAGATTTGCTGGGAAGTAAGGTTAGGATGCTTAAGTTGACCCGGACTAGATCTTAGTGTAGCAACATCTTGGTTAACAAAAGTACAGAAAGTATCAAGTATACTATTGTTAACAGTAGGAGTAAATTTACTTTTCTTGGGTAAAGCAAAATCATCAAATTTAAAGGAAATCTTAGCTGATTCTGCGGGTGTGGTTCCAGGCCCCACAAGAGCATGGTTGGGGTCAGAGAACCAGAGCCGCAGTTTCAGTTTACGAAAAAACTGTTGTAAATCAATTTCAAGAGAAAACCAATCTACTCTGTTAGCGGGGCAAAAATTTAAACCTTTACTCAAAACATCAAGTTGATCATGAGACAAATTAGTTGAAGAAATATTTACCACGTTTTGTTTTGACGTTTCGTGGTCACTTTCACTGGTTGGGCTTTGGGGGGACGTCCCCTTGTTCTTCCTACGCCTCCATTGTTTGCTTCCTCCCCGTCTGGTGGGTCGCTTAAAGGTGGACGAGGTCCTAAAAAAGACTGGCTATTATGTTTAAGTCCATGTGGGCCGGTGGTAGTGTCCGTTGAAGAAGAGGTTTGTGCAGTCCGAATGTCCTGATTCTTAAAGTCTCTAATCCGCTTGGAACGTTTGTTGGTGACATCATTCCATGTGTACACACGGGCATTCTCATAGTCAAGGCTGTCCCTGTGCCATTTATGGCGTTTAAAGTTCTCTTGCTCGCTCCTCGATTTTTGGAGGGAGCCAATTTGTTTTTGCATAAAGGTATCAACCTCAGTGGAGGAGGAGGATGATTTTAAAGTATCCTCCAGTGAAGTCATTTTAGCGAGGAGCGAGCAAGAGAACTTTAAACGCCATAAATGGCACAGGGACAGCCTTGACTATGAGAATGCCCGTGTGTACACATGGAATGATGTCACCAACAAACGTTCCAAGCGGATTAGAGACTTTAAGAATCAGGACATTCGGACTGCACAAACCTCTTCTTCAACGGACACTACCACCGGCCCACATGGACTTAAACATAATAGCCAGTCTTTTTTAGGACCTCGTCCACCTTTAAGCGACCCACCAGACGGGGAGGAAGCAAACAATGGAGGCGTAGGAAGAACAAGGGGACGTCCCCCCAAAGCCCAACCAGTGAAAGTGACCACGAAACGTCAAAACAAAACGTGGTAAATATTTCTTCAACTAATTTGTCTCATGATCAACTTGATGTTTTGAGTAAAGGTTTAAATTTTTGCCCCGCTAACAGAGTAGATTGGTTTTCTCTTGAAATTGATTTACAACAGTTTTTTCGTAAACTGAAACTGCGGCTCTGGTTCTCTGACCCCAACCATGCTCTTGTGGGGCCTGGAACCACACCCGCAGAATCAGCTAAGATTTCCTTTAAATTTGATGATTTTGCTTTACCCAAGAAAAGTAAATTTACTCCTACTGTTAACAATAGTATACTTGATACTTTCTGTACTTTTGTTAACCAAGATGTTGCTACACTAAGATCTAGTCCGGGTCAACTTAAGCATCCTAACCTTACTTCCCAGCAAATCTTAGCCTTACAATCCTTTATGCAGGACCATAATTTGATTTTAAAACCTGCCGACAAAGGAGGCGCAATAGTTGTCCTCGACCGCAGCAAATACATTTGCGAGGCCTTACGCCAGCTTAATGACCACAGTACATATAAACAACTGTCCAGAGACCCTATCAATGATATTGAACGTAAATTAGCAGCTATACTTACTCCTGCTCTCGACCAACAATTGATTGACGATAACCTTTGTTCTTTTCTGATGGTTTCGCACCCGGTGACACCAATTCTCTACCTATTACCCAAAATTCATAAGTCCTTGGTGGACCCTCCCGGACGACCAATTGTCTCCGGGAGGGACTCCATCACTAGTCATGCCTCCATTTTTCTTGACCAGCTTCTACGCCCATATGCCACTCGTGCTAAATCATTCCTTAGAGACACCTCTGATTTTCTATTAAAACTTGAATCAGTACCATTACCGAGGGATGTCACACTAGCATCCCTCGATATAGTGTCCCTGTACACCTCAATCCCCCATGCGGAAGGCATCGCAGCAGTCACTCACGCTATCACTCCCGATTTCTCTTTACCTGAAACTCAGTTTATTATCTCTCTTCTCGATTTTGTTCTCTCTAACAACTATTTTTTGTTCAATGACACATTTTATGCACAAATCGCCGGAACCGCCATGGGGACCAATGTGGCCCCAACGTACGCCAACATCTTTGTTGCGTCGCTGGAAGAGTCACACGTCTATGTATCCCACCACTTCAGCCAAGTGCTGGGGTGGTGGCGATACATCGACGATGTGTTCCTCATTTGGTGCGGTTCCGACGAGTCTCTGCTTTCTTTTCAGTCCTTCCTTAACTCTATTTGTCCACACATTCAGTTTACTCTCAATTTCTCTCACTCTTCTATTCAGTTTCTAGACACCTTGGTCTCTGTTAGCGAAGGCACACTAACCACCAGTCTCTTTACCAAACCCACTGATTGTAACTCGATTCTCCACTTTTCCAGTCATCATCCACGCCCCATGATTAAGTCTCTTCCCCGCAGCCAGATGGTTAGGGCCCGTAGGATCGTCAGTGACCAACATCTGATCTCTGACACACTGGATAAGATGGCCTCCAATTTCTCTAAACGGGGTTACCCCAAAAAACTTACTGCACAATGCAAACAGGAAGTCCTAGCGATGGACCGTCAGTCCCTGATTCATCAACCAAAAACTAAGTCCCCCTCTAACCGCATTGCATTTGTCACACAGTTTTGCGACAAATCCAGTCAAATTTCATCCATTATCCGACAACACTGGCCCCTACTCAAACAGGCTTTCCCACATATTCAAGAGTTCCAAGTACCACCTCTCATGTCATATAGAAGACCACCCAACTTACGTGACAGGCTTGTTAAGGCAGATGTGGCAGATAAATCCCGCACAGGACAACGCTACCTGACAGTGAGAAGCAGAGGCAGCTATCCATGCTGTCACTGCATCAACTGTCCCAAAATGATAAAAGGTCCCACTTTTCTACACCCCAACTCCGGTAAAATTTATACGTTGAGACATTACCTCACATGTACCTCCAGTTTTGTCATTTACGCTTTACTCTGTCCCTGCAATCTTTTGTATGTGGGGGAAACAACCGGTGAGTTCCGTACCAGATTCAATCAACACCGGTACACAATCCGCAAGGGGAGATTGGATCTCCCAGTCCCGAAACACTTTATTGAGTCCGGCCATTCTGAACGTGATTTACGTTTTGTACTTCTCGACCATATTCCTCCTCTCAAAAGAGGTGGTAACCGAATGGCCTTACTACATAAACGAGAACTATGGTGGATCTTTGAATTAAAATGTCTTAAACCTAACGGCCTGAATATTGATTTTCCTATTTCTAACCTCTAAGTTACCCCAGACACTCTGTTGTCTTGTAGATTGCCCCCCTGAGTATGTATGTTTACATATTGCCATTCGAGATGATTTATCTCCTCCTTTTATTTCCTTCTTACAGAGACGGCGGAACGGATCCTGCGTGACCTATATTCACCTGCTCCTCTCACCTTGAACAGCAACCGGAAAAACTTCATCAGTTCTATTTTATTTTATTTCATTTTTTGCCTTCATTATCCTTTTTTATGCATTATTTTTATTTACTTTTTATTCTCCTATATTTTTCCTATACTTATATGGCCTGCTTTTTATGTCTGTCGTTTTCCCCTGTTGCAATTTCTTAACCGCAGTGGTGGAGCATATTCTCTATATTCTAATTGGTGCACCCCTTACTTACCTTCATTATAGGTGGGCCAGCGACGTGTGCGAGTACTTGATGGACACTTCTGGCGTGGGCATCAAATAAAGGCCACCCTCAGTGACTGGGGTTTGGTGGGCAGGACTCCCCTATCTATATAGAGGTAGTCCCTTCCCTCCATCTGTATGTTGGGGATCCTTTCGGCAGGTCTCCCAACTCCCTAGAGAGGGTCCAGAGTGCAGTGTCCAGTATGCATGGTTCTGCCTGTGTGGCCCCATTTATCCATTGCTGTCTGTGCTAGGCGAGAGATATATATAAGACTTTTCGCCCTTACACAGTACAACAACTATTTTTAGGTGCACCCCTATCCATACTCCTGCTGCTCCGCCACTTCTTTATTACCTTCTTTATTATTTTCTCTTATTTTATTTTTGCCCTTTCAGCTGCCCTCAACAATAATGGCCAGACATGCTTCCTTGCTCTCTCTGCGCATGCGCATGTGATACCCACTCACTGCGCGTGCGCGACATCCCCCCATGCCCGAACTGCAGTCTCCTCTGCTCTTTTCCACCCATGCGATTGGGTGCGATCGCACCATTTCCGGTTGCGTTCCAACCCCACCTTCCGGTTGCGGTCCAAGCATCTCTCTGCTGCATTGAACATCGCGCGCCACTCCGCCATAGGACGGAGCGCCCGATGCTCTTCTGTTACATCACGCAGGACCCGCCCAGTGATCCCGTCTCTGTAGATTTACGTTGTGAGTTCTCTTCACATTCTCTTACGTTTATTACCACTGTACACCTAATATGCACTTGTAGTTCACTACTGCCTGATATACAATGATTATGATGTAATATAATATATATTGATTGTTTGTTTTGATATGCTAATGATGTGATGTAATTGTGACGTCATGTCCTTCCACCATATATATACCGCACCATGTGCACTATGTAACTGCTTGACAAAGGCTGCCTGCGTGCAGCTGAAACGTTGCCTTGATGTTTGAATTGGAATAAAGCCACATTCACTTTTCATCTTATTGGAGTGCTACAGTCTTCTCCTTTCTACATTGTGAAGTGTCTCCCGTGACCTGGGATTCCGACCGTGTGCACCCATCTTCGACCTACAATTTACAGAGTGCTGCTCCTTATCCTTTGTTTTGAACTTGAACTTGGATAAACTTTACTTTAAAGACTTGTGGTACATCCAATGAACAGTAACAGTCTCATCAAAACAGTCTCTATACACTTCAGTGACTGACAGTTGTTGCGGACCTTGACTTGTTTTATAAGTCTCTGAATTTAGGGTTAATTGCGAATATCCTTATAGAAGATAGGGGATAGAAAAGGTCCGGTGATCTTGCAGAGTGCTTAGGGATTGATACACTCACACTCACGCAAGGCTCAGGCCTAAACTCACTGATGAAAGCAGCGCAGATCCTTCTCTCATCAAAGCCCGGGAACAAGAGAGCAAGCTATGGCCGCCACTCCATTATATGGGCAGGGTCAGGGCCGTTTTTAATTGGTCCGAATATCTGTCACTCACTGTTACAAGGAATTGTGGGCGCAGAACGTCACAGGGACCTCCAAAAGTCTTTAAGCAAAAACCATAGAGTTTACCCGATCACGTGATTCACAGGTCCTGCTACGCTCCGTAGAGGTAATTAACCAATTATATACATTTGTACATTTATATTTATATAAATCTTGAATAAACTATTAGATCTACTAATCCTTAGATGAGAGGTGACAAGGGGCGGACTAGATAAGAAGGACCCTGACGTCCTAGGGACTCTGGCTATGGGGACCTATATACAGGTACCGTATAGGATGCGGTACCGGGACACCACACATGCCTTAGGCTGCCATGACAACAAATTTGCTCCCTACGAACCACCATGTTGCGCACTGAACAGGGGCGGACATATCACCTGTTCAGCCGTTTCGGCTGCACAGGGGCCCAGCGTGTTAGGGGGCCCACCTAGTGGCCCAGGTCACAGCCTGGGCCTCACAGTCTGGGCCCCTGCAGGGCCCCCTGCCAGTACTTCATACTTCATGCTGCAGCAACAGGTCCCGGACCTGCCGCTGACAGCAGTAATTTACCTTTAAACCGGCCGGGCGAGACGGACAGGCCAGGGGCTGATGGGAACAGACGTGCCCCGCGCAGGCACGCACGTCTGTTCCAAGCCCCTGACGTCACATGTCATGGCCTCTGACCCCGGCAGAAGCGACAGGAGCAGCAAACCCTCCCGCCTCACACGGCCGCATCGCTGAGCAGATGAGGTGAGGAGAGCGACGATCGGGTGCAGGGCGGTGGGAGGGGGAGGGGACTGTAATGATGATGAAGAGGACAAGAGGGGTGTTGAAGAGGTTGGTGGTGTAATGATAAGGGGGATTGGGGGTCTGGGAGAGCGTAGTGTTGATAAGGAGGACCAGAAGGGGGGTCAGGGGTGTAGTGATTAAGGGGTTTAATGTTGATGAGAAGGACCGGGGGGGGGGGTGTAAGCTGTGTAATAATGATGAGGTGCTTAAGTTATATGGGGTGATGAGGAGACTGAGGATGGAGTGTGTGGGGTGATGAGGAGACTGAGGATGGAGTGGGGGTGTATGGGGGTGATGAGGAGACTGAGGATGGAGTGCATGGGGTGTATGAGGTGATGTGGAGACTGAGGATGGAGTGCATGGGGTGATGAGGAGACTGAGGATGGAGTGCGTGGGGTGTATGGGGTGATGAGGAGACTGAGGATGGGGTGCGTGGGGTGTATGGGGTGATGAGGAGACTGAGGATGGGGTGCGTGGGGTGTATGGGGGTGATAAGGAGACTGAGGATGGAGTGCATGGGGTGATGAGGAGACTGAGGATGGAGTGCATGGGGTGTATGGGGTGATGAGGAGATTGAGGATGGAGTGCATGGGGTGATTAGGAGACTGAGGATGGAGTGCATGGGGTGTATGGGGGTGATGAGGAGACTGAGGATGGAGTGCATGGGGTGTATGGGGTGATGAGGAGACTGAGGATGGAGTGCATGGGGTGATGAGAAGACTGAGGATGGAGTGCGTGGGGTGTATGGGGTGATGAGGAGACTGAGGATGGGGTGCGTGGGGTGTATGGGGTGATGAGGAGACTGAGGATGGGGTGCGTGGGGTGTATGGGGGTGATGAGGAGACTGAGGATGGAGTGCATGGGGTGATGAGGAGACTGAGGATGGAGTGCATGGGGTGTATGGGGGGTGATGAGGAGACTGAGGATGGGGTGCATGGGGTGTATGGGGTCATGAGGAGACTGATGATGGGGTGCGTGGGGTGTATGGGGGTCATGAGGAGACTGAGGATGGAGTGCATGGGGTGATGAGGAGACTGAGGATGGAGTGCATGGGGTGTATGGGGTGATGAGGAGATTGAGGATGGGATGCGTGGGGTGTAAGGGGTGATGAGGAGACTGAGGATGGGGTGCGTGGGGTGTATGGGGGTGATAAGGAGACTGAGGATGGAGTGCATGGGGT
The DNA here is from genome assembly GCF_029499605.1 of Hyla sarda. Lineage (NCBI taxonomy): Eukaryota > Metazoa > Chordata > Amphibia > Anura > Hylidae > Hyla > Hyla sarda. Next base: position 184,135,702 of record NC_079195.1, read on the forward strand.
GATGAGGAGACTGAGGATGGAGTGCATGGGGTGTATGGGGTGATGAGGAGACTGAGGATGGAGTTCATGGGGTGTATGGGGTGAGGAGGAGACTGAGGATGGAGTGCATGGGGTGATGAGGAGACTGAGGATGGAGTGTGTGGGGTGTATGGGGTGATGAGGAGACTGAGGATGGGGTGTGTGGGGTGTATGGGGTGATGAGGAGACTGAGGTTGGAGTGCGTGGGGTGTATGGGGGTGATGAGAAGACTGAGGATGTAGTGCATGGGGTAATGAGGAGACTGAGGATGGGGTGCATGGGTGTATGGGGTGATGAGGAGACTGAGGATGGAGTGCATGGGGTGATGAGGAGACTGAGGATGGAGTGCATGGGGTGCTGAGGAGACTGAGGATGGAGTGCATGGGGTGATGAGGAGACTGAGGATGGAGTGCATTGGGTGAGGAGAAGACTGAGGATGGAGTGCATGGGGTGTATGGGGTGATGAGGAGAATGAGGATGGGTTGTGTGGGGTGTATGGGGTGATGAGACTGAAGATGGGGTGCGTGGGGTGTATGGGGGTGATGAGACTGAGGATGGGGTGCGTGGGGTGTATGGGGTGATGAGGAGACTGAGGATGGGGTATATGGGGTGATGAGGAGACTGAGGATGGAGTGTGTGGGGTGTATGGGGTGATGAGGAGACCGAGGATGGGTTGTGTGGGGTGTATGGGGTGATGAGACTGAGGATGGGGTGCGTGGGGTGTATGGGGGTGATGAGGAGACTGAGGATAGGTTGTGTGGGGTGTATGGGGTGATGAGACTGAGGATGGGGTGCGTGGGGTGTATGGGGGTGATGAGGAGACTGAGGATGGGTTGTGTGGCGTGTATGGGGTGATGAGGAGACTGAGGATGGAGTGCGTGGGGTGTATGGGGTGATTCAGTGGTTGGTACAGTATTTGGCAGTATTATATTAATGGAGTACAGTGGTTGGCAGTATTATATTAATGGAGTACAGTGGTTGGCAGTATTATATTCAGGGGTACAGTATTTGGCAGTATCATATTCAGTGGTATAGTTTTGGCAGTATTATATTCAGGGGTACATTGGTTGGCAGTATTATATTCAGGGGTACAATATTTGGAAGTATTATATTCAGGGGTACATTGGTTGGCAGTATTATATTCAGGGGTACAATATTTGGAAGTATTATATTCAGGGGTACATTGGTTGGCAGTATTATATTCATGGAGTACAGTGGCTGGCAGTATTATATTCATGGAGTACAGTTGTTGGCAGTATTATATTCAGGGGTACAGTGGTTGGCAGTATTATATTCATGGAGTACAGTGGTTGGCAGTATTATATTCATTGGTGCAGTATTTGGCAGTATTATATTCATGGAGTACAGTGGTTGGCAGTATTATATTCATGGTACAGTGGTTGGCAGTATTATATTCATGGAGTACAGTGGTTGGCAGTATTATATTCAGGGATACAGTATTTGGAAGTATTATATTCAGGGGTACATTGGTTGGCAGTATTATATTCATTGGTGCAGTATTTGGCAGTATTATATTCATGGAGTACAGTGGTTGGCAGTATTATATTCAGGGTACAGTGGTTGGAAGTATTATATTCAGGGGTACAGTGGTTGGCAGTATTATATTCAGGGGGTACAGTGGTTGGCAGTATTATATTCAGGGGGTACAGTATTTGGCAAGGTTATAATGATTATTGTCATCATACAGAGGATGAGGATCTACCGACAAATTAAGGAACCAATGATGTCCAGGTGTCAGACTCTGCAGAGAAGATGGAAGAAATCCTGGTGTCTGGACCAGATGAAGAAGAAAAGGAAAGACAACAGAGAAGACGTCACTTAGGTCAGTGATATCATTGTGTATTTTCCTAACTGTCCCATCAGAGCTGTACTCACTGATATCATTGTGTAGTCTCCTGACTGTCCCATCAGCTGTAGTCACTTCAGACATGATGGGAGTTGCAGCTTTCCAACATCTGGGGAGCCACTTGAACCAAGGTGATTGGTGGGGCCCCATGAGTCAGACCCCCACCATAAAAATTGGCTGTTTATTTTAAAATGCCTGGGCCTGTTTTTGGTCCCAGTCTGGCCCTGTCTGTAAGTTACTTCTATCACTAAGGAGCCAAGGAACCAGGGGGTGCCAAGGGGTGTCGTGCTAAGTCCAGGGGTGCGAGTGTAAAGGGGAGCACTGACCTCTGCCTTCCAGCTAGATACGGGTCAGGCTGATCCGGGGGAGTACTCACTGGGCCTGGGTCGCACACTGAGAGGGACAGGGGCCACCCAGAGCCCACCTCAGGAGCCGTTCCATCCACCTGTGGTGGACAAGGCAAGTGGCGACACTACACGAGCGGGGTAAGTGGAGGCACTCCGGTGGGGTCTAGGTACATGAGGGGGCACAGTGCTGGGGGGGGGGGGGGGGGGGCAGGCACATTCTTTGCACAGGGGCCCTCTGCTGTCTGTGTCCACCTCTGGCACTGAATACTGTTTAAATGCTGCTGTCAACTTTGAATGCAGCTGTGAGGCACTGAGTAGGGATCCAGCTTCATACACCATTAATGCTGCCATGACAGAAATTTCCCCCAAGTGTCATTAATGTTTTAAAGCATAAATGTAAACATTGAAAAGGGTTATCCAGGAAAAAAAACTTTTTTATGTATATCAACTGGCTCCAGAAAGTTAAACAGATTTGTAAATTACTTCTATTAAAAAATCTTAATCCTTTCAGCACTTGTGAGCTTCTGAAGTTAAGGTTGTTCTTTTCTGTCTAAGTGCTTTCTGATGACACCTGTCTCGGGAACCGCCCAGTTTAGAAGCAAATCCCCATAGCAAATCTCTTTTAGACTGGGCGGTTCCCGAGACAGGTGTCATCAGAGAGAATTTAGACAGAAAAGAACAACCTTAACTTCAGAAGCTCATAAATACTGAAAGGATTAAGATTTTTTAATAGAAGTAATTTACAAATCTGTTTAACTTTTTGGAGCCAGCTGATATATATAAAAAAAAAGTTTTTTCCTGGAATACCCCTTTAAAGTAGTCTTACAACATAAACAGACCTGCAAAAGTTTTAATTCCATCTACAGACCCATATAAGGGCTTGTTTTTTGCGTGACCAATTGTAATGAAACCTCTCATTTTACCATAAAATGTACGGCGAACCCCCCAAAAAATTTTTTAGGGAGGAAATGTAAATGAAAAACACAATTTTGCGCATTTTGGAGGGTTTTGTTTTCCCACTATACACTTTACGGTAAAAATAACATGTGTTCTTTATTCTGTGGGTCAATACGATTAAAATGATACCCGTGGCTAGATACTTTTATATTTTTGTACCGTTTAAAAAAATCTAAAACTTTTTGTATAAAATCAGTAATCTAAAATCGCCCTAATTTGACCACCTATAACTTTTTTCTTTTTCCATATATAGGGCGGTATGAGGGCAAATTTTTTGCGCCATCATCTGTACTTTTTATCGATACCTCATTTGCATATATAAAACTTTTAGATCATTTATTATTATTTTCTTTTTTTATATATAAAATGTGACAAAAAAACTGCATTTTTGGACTTTTTTATTATTTACATTTACGCCATTCACCGTACAGGATAATTAACATTATATTTTGATAGTACGGACATTTACGCACGTGGCGATACCAAATATGTTTATAAAACAAATGTTTACGCTTTTTGGGGGTAAAATGGGAAAAACTAACAATTTTCATTTTTATTGGGGGAGGGGATTTTTCACTTTTTTTTTACTTTTTTATTTTTACATTTTTCAACTTTTTTTTTACACTTTTTATGTCCCCATAGGGGACTATCTATAGCAATCCTTTGATTTCTAATACTGTTCAGTGCTATGTATAGGACACAGCACTGCTCAGTATTATCGGTGATCTTCTGCTCTGGTCTGCTCGATCGCAGACCAGAGCAGAAGACCTCCGGCCACCATGCTGGATGATCGGATCGCCACGGCAGCGCTGCGGTCGATCCTACCATCCATTCAAAGTACCGCACTGCCGCAGATGCCAGAACCTGCCGTGTATGACGCAAGCACCGTTCCGATGCTCGCGGTCATACACAGGAACGTAAATGTACATCCTGGTGCGGAAAGTCCCCCAAAACCAGGACATACATTAACGTACGTGGTCGTTAAGGGGTTAATGTTGATAAATGTAAGGTTATGCACTTGGGACGAGTCAACAAAATATAGGAAAACTGAATAAAAATGCTACTGGAAATGACTTGGGGACATTGGTGGACAACTTTAGTGACCAGTGCCAAACAACATTTGGGAAGGTAAATAAAATCATTAGATGCCTCAAAAGAGTATAGTTTGTGGCAATTGGCATCTGCCTCATAAGGGGTTTTGCCTCCCCCAAGTAGGATTATAGGTTGACCTTGATGGACTATTGTCTTTGGCAGTACTCACAGGTAAGTCTACCACGTAGTTCAGTCTTACAACAAAGAACAATATCTGAAAAATAAAGTCAATAGGGCTGCCGTGGGTGAGCTGGGGTCAGCATACATTTTGACGTAGACAAAAACATTTGATGATGTGAATGGGGTCCAGGCTGCACAGTGCTAGAAATAACACATATTCATCTTCCAAATCCTCCATTGTTCTTTGTTTGACAAATATACTATATTGTATACAAATATATATATATATATATATATATATATATATATATATATACATACATTATTAAAAAAATTATTAATGCAATCTGTAACTTTTTAGCACAACTTTATAGGAGGCTAAAGCTCCAGGTTTCATACATATAGTTTGATATGTCTAGTTTCCCTTCACTCAATGAATGATAGCGCATGTGCTGCCTACAGTCACCACTAGAGCAAGTGGAGAGCACTAGAGCAAATGTATTTATAAAAAATTGAATCTAAGGGCTTTGCTCAATTATAGCATTTCTACCCTACCTACCTGATAAATTGCTGTGATTTCGGAGGGTATGACCACTGGGACCCTCAGTAATCTCAAGAATGGAGGTCTTTGAGTGCCTCTTGTGCAGGGAGCAGTGATCTACATTCTCAGCTTTGCAGGACACAACACCAGATTGTGATGAAGTGTTATTGTGAGAAGTCAAATATACCATTTTTTCAATAATTTTTGTTGACATTGGTTTCCATTACTCATTCTTACGTGATGCTTATGTTTTTGTAGGTAACATGTGTTCTTTGGACCAGCTTCTTATCATTCATTGCCAGTGTGTTTGGACTTGCGTTTAACAGTTATGATCTCCATGATTTGCTCTGCGTATCTAGCAGCCACTTTTTGTTTTGTAGGATAATATATGTAAGTTTTATGTTTATAATAATATATTACCCTAATAATATATTTGTCATGTAAATACTATCACTAAATGATATCAGACTTTTCCCATAGTACAAGATATATGGTGAATTACATTAAACGTCTTTTGTTGACATTCTTTGAATACATATCCAGTGGGGTCCAAAAGTCATAAACCAAAAGTGGTATTGCTTCTACTCTGTTGTAATTGGCTACCAGCTGACAAGACAATCCATTGGCCCCTTGAGATTGTGTGGCAGAAGGTTAAATAAAGGGGGCCCCCACCTTTTCTTAGAGTGTTACTGTCATTTAAATTAAAGGGGTTATTCAGGAAAAAACTTTTTTTTATATATCAACTGGCTCCAGAAAGTTAAACAGATTGGTAAATTACTTCTATTAAAAAATCTTAATCCTTTCAGTTCTTATGTGCTTCTGAAGTTTAGGTTGTTCTTTTCTGTCTAAGTAATCTCTGATGACACGTGTCTCGGGAACCGCCCAGTTTAGAAGAGGTTTGCTATGGGAATTTGCTTCTAAACTGGGCGTTTCCCGAGACACGTGTCATCAGAGATTACTTAGACAGAAAAGAACAACCTTAACTTCACAAGCCCATAAGTACTGAAAGAATTAAGATTTTTTAATAGAAGTAATTTACAAATCTGTTTAACTTTCTGGAACCAGTTGATATATATATAAAAAAAAAGTTTTTTCCTGGAATACCCCTTTAACTTTTATGTTGTACAGACAAGTCAAAAGTTAAGATCAGTTGGGGTCTTGTTGCTTAGACCCCCTCCAATCCATAGTTATAGTTGTTACTTCCTGGCTCAACTCTCAATGCAGGAGATAGGCTCTATAGGCTCTAAGATGGAATACACATCAAGCCGGGGAGTGGAGCTTCACCTAGTTATAACTAACAATATATCTAGAAATCAGTAGGGGTATAAAAATTCAGACCCTGACTGATCAAAAAATCTAACATGTCTCTGAGACAGGTCAAAAGTTTTTCCTGCCAGAAAAGTGTCACAAATGATGCCAGCAGAGAGAGACTTCAGCATTAAAGAGTGCACTCACCACTTCCCTTAAGGAAACAAACCATCATGGAGGGCCATTTTTCTCACCCAAGCCTCAGATGCCAAACCCCAACCTGATGGAGTCCAGGGGTCTTGTACTGGTTCTAGCGGTGCAAGGCAATGCACTAATGCAAACATAAAGTAAATATTATAGTGTGATAAGTAAGAAGATAATTTAAATGTGTCTTGAACAAGTCCCTATCTGAAAAATTAGTCTTAATAATCAATAAAACCATAAATATTGCTTTCTTTATAAATATATTTACACATGAATGAGCAAGCACCACTGAAGCCCCCACAGGAGCTAACAAAAATATTACAGCAGATAGCTACGATTCTGACACTTTCACTAAGTTCTGATGCTAGCCAACTGTTATGTACTCTTGGCCATTTGGACCCCATTATCTTCAACTCGGAGCTTTGTCAGGAAACAAAGGAGGCACTGTTACCCATAATAACATATATAGAATGTCACATTGCACATAATATATCAGAAGTTCTCACATTGTTTTGCGTCTGGCATTGGCTTCTTGAGGAGCCTAAGTTAGGTGATCTACCAGGGGGACCAGAGACAAGTAAATGTGAGGGTGCTTTTTAGATGCCCCAATGCACCTCACCAGCTAAAACAAGTGTTGAGGGATCAAAAATCTTTATGAGCATTACGCTAGAAAACATAATAAAAGGCACACAAGCACAAACCCATCAATAAACAGCCTGAAGGCCTAACATCAGGATCTTTCACTCCACCGGTAGATAACAATCTTATATATAGCCACCACTGTAATGCATTAGTATGTTAACAGCAGGCATATCAATCAGAGATAAATTTTATATATATATATATATATATATATATTTATATATATACTTCAATTGTTTTTTTTTTCTCTAATTTTCAAAATTGACAACTTTATACGTTACAAACGGGATCTTCTCGTGATTTTGTCCTTACAGGATAGAGAGTATAAATTATATTGCTTTCTAATTGCTTTGAATATTCTGGCGCTGGTTCTGTCATTTTTTGCATCATGCATTGGCAATGTGGCTCTTGGACTGAATAGAAGGTAACTATGTGATTAAAATGATGTGATGTTATGAAGGAATACAGAATTTGACCCAATCCTGGCAGAACTGCCAAATAGTTTTGAGACTATGGGCAGGTTTTTAGCATCCTGTTTTGACATACACCTCCCGAGGCATCCACTTCGGATTGCATGATCTTATTGGAATTGTCAAGGTTGACATCAGGAATAATATTTTGCTGACACTGCAATCATACGACAACCAATAACTGTAAAAAGCAGGATCTGTACATGGATACTGCAGTGCAAGAATAGAGAAGAATAGGATAGGGCAGAGGTACCTAACATGCAGTACACATATCCCCAAGGGGTACTTAGCAGCTCTCCTTGGGGTACCCGAAAAAAATCTGTAAAGGTGGCCAAAGCCACTGGTCACTGCTTTTAAAGTGGCCAACTTTAAAGTGTACCTGTCATTAACAAACATTTAATATATGATGTAGAAAATACCATTTGTTTCTTTGTAATATAATGTATGTGTATATTTTTGTCCCTGTAGCTATTGCCTGTATGTCTCTGTAATGAGACCAAATACAGGAAGTGTGGGTGGACATGCAGGGCTTTGTGCACTAACAACAAGCAGGGCCCTGTGCAGTGGAGTCCTATGACATGCCCTCAGCTCACACAGCAGGATGACTGACAACGGGGAGCCTGCACAGAGCCCTGATTGTCCCACCCACACTTCCTGTATTTGGACTCCTCACAGAGATACACAGGCAATAGCTGCAGGGACAAAAATATACAATAGCTGTAGGGACAGCATTTTTTCACCCCAAAATATAGACACTTTTAAACCAATGTATATTACAAATATACATATAATGATATTATCTACATTAAATATAAAAAGTTTTTGCTAACGACAGGGACACTTTAAGAGATGTGAGTAGTGGCTGCTGGTACAATTGACGTTGCAGGAGGACAGCAGAGGAGAAGTGCAGCATTGGGGAGAGAATATGGAGTTAAGAAAAACATATAAATTAAAAATAGCAGCAACTATATTAATTACAAGCATGTTGCTAATAAAGGGGTAACATTTTTAAAAAAAGGTCTGCCAAGGGATACTTGGACAAAAAAGATTGGGAACCACTGAGATAGGGGAAGCACAGGTAGAGAAAATAAAACAAGAGGAGAGAAGAGAAGGAGAGGAAATGATGGAAGAAAAAAAAGAAAAAAGAGGAAATTAGAGAAGAGGGAGATAAAAAAAAAAAGCAGAAAGCAAGGGTATACATGCAAATTTTATATGAAAGTGACTAGACATCTGTGAATTCACTTGACTGATATTACTTCTTTTTCTTTCTTTTTGTAGACGGTCTTCTGTTTATGTAACAGAGAGGCCATGATTCAGATGATGAGATGGCACAAAATGACAACACAATCGCATAATGAAAATACCACAATTGCCTTCAAAATAAATATACTTCCTACAATAATGTACTACTGTATCATTGTGAGAACCAAATGTGTATTCTATGATGCATCAAGATTTTACATAATGTAATAGAACATGCAGCATTGTGACCAAACTGTATTATGCCCTTTATGATGTTAGATGTCTTGTTGACTTTATGCACTTTATTTGTATATAAACTTTTGGTTAAGTTTACATTCACTGACTCTTATACACTAAGATATTCATTGTCATTCCTATTTTTTCTACCAGTGTGAAGAAGTTACTTCTTGATGTAATAAAAAACAAAAAGGATATCTCAGTTATTTGACAAGTTATAGGTCATATATGATCATGCATTGACTTTCCTGTAAAAATATTTAATATACTAATTGGTTTCATTAATGCTCTATATCATGAAAAACACCACAGAACGGCTAGTCAAATTTGCAAGTGTTTTTTTTTTTTTTTTTACCAGTGTTTTACAAGTGTTTTCCCATTTAGTAAATACTCTTAGCATGGGGGTTCCCTTCCCATGTGCACAACCGTAAGTGTGCAAGTTGTCCAGGCCCTCACCAAGGCTGGGCCATGTTCCCAGGTCACTGGACAGAGTCTTATTAAGGTGTGGTAAGCTTGTGGAGGTATAGGGTATATGGGGTGTAGCTGTGCAGTGATGAAAGGGTGCTTGGTTAACCCTTCCCTGTCATGACGCCAGGGTGAGGCTCCTCAATATATTCTTGTCCTATCGCCACCCGTCCCAAGAACAATAGGGAGGAATAAATGATTGTCCACAACCAGAGATTCAGAAAACTGTAGAAAACTTTACTGCAGATTTTATGCAGAGGTAACACAGGAACAGTCTTTACATAACGGGAATGTTACTCTCAGTGGAGCTGAGAGAGCCACCTATGTACAGCTACTACAACACCTGCAAATTTTGTGTACACGTGTACAGAGTGAAATTTTTCATGTACAAGAACCATTTACATTTGGTTCGACCTTGGAACATACATTTATTAGAATTACAACAATTTCCAGGTGCATTAACCTGATATAAGTGCAATTGAGCAATGAAAATATATTACTGTTGGGTTATGTACATATTAAAAGGCGCACAAGGATCATCAGTCCACCCATGTTAGGAGTCCACAGAACCCCACACAACACGGCTAGCACAATTTAGCCGGGCACACACTTATGAATATCCTAAGGCTAGGAGTCTCTTGACCAAAAGGCCAGGCAAAAGCTTGAGGGTTGCATAGATAACTCAAAACCGTCTTAGCAAAGTTCTGCTAGGTGCTTCCTTGAACGTTGCAACAGTCTGTGGAGACAAAACTGAAATTAAACATGAGAGTCAACCCTTAACAGAACCCCGCCCCTTTTAACTTCTGAACAGGGAAAGGAGTCCTTGACGGGGTTGATGGTGGTGTCCCACACCACATTAGAGAGGGTAGACTGGGACACTGAAGGGTTGACATTGACCATGTAATTCATGGCCGCTGCTGATGATGCCAATGGCACAATGGTTGGTGCTGGTTGATTCGGCCCCACCTCCTTGCATGGAGTGGGTCACGGCACATGCGTGGGTGCCTGATGAATAGGCCAAGCCTCCTTGATAGGAGTAGGCCTAGGCACAGTGGTTGGTGCCCGCAGTTTAGGCCTCGCCTCCTCGGTATGAGTAGGCCTGGGTACATTACAAGGCATGGGGACGTCCAGATGCTGTGGAGGAGGACCTCTGTCATGGGAGGCAATGGGGAGTGACCTCTTCGGCCTCAGTCCATGCGGATCCGCCTCCCTGAAGATTACCCCAGGAGGGGTGGCCGGCCAGTCATTATCGCCATCGGACAATGGGGGTAGTTCACAGGCCCCCTCCGTGTTCAGCAACAACTGCTGCAGACGGTCGGCAAGGTTTTGGAACAGTTGGATTGAGACCGCCAAAACTTTCCGTTGCTCCGGCACCATGTTGGTACTTTTCCATCGTGGAACACTGCTCTCCACCATGTCTGTACTCTCCCTCTCTTCCTGGTGCAGACTGAAGAGGTCGCTGTGCAGGGCTCCTTTTATAATGGGCTTCTCCAAAATTGCCGCCGACCGTAAGGACATCTTCTTTGCAGCCCCGGCTTCCAGTCCCCCGGCAAACAACAGCAGTAAATTTAAGTTCCCCTTTGGTTGCGACACATGTACTTGATCGTGGTCGTGGCGCAGTGCGGGCTTTCTTTGCACGCTTTTCTGGAAGCGGATAAACTCTTGCATTACTGTATGGACCAGAGGATCGTAACATGAATTCACCCCATACTTTACACATCTTTGCAGCCAATAAATTTTCGCCTCCCCCCTTACTTTTCGTGCGCATTTGTCGCACACAGTACCGTAAGCACAGTCCCGTACACTTGAATCCGATTCACAGTACATGAATAAAGTTCTTTACATGGGGGGAGTACTCTGTTAATGGTGGCAACAGCTGTAGGCACACACCCGTATCCTGTTCGTGACGCCAAAAAGCTATGTGGAAAGCTTGTGGGGGTATAGGGTATATGGGGTGTAGCTGTGCAGTGATGAAAGGGTGCTGGTTTAACCCTTAACTGTCGTGACATCAGGGTGCGGGCTCCTCAATATATACTTGTCCTATCGCCACCCGTCCCAAAAACGATAGGGAGGAATAAATGATTGGCCACAACCAGAGATTCAGAAAACTGTAGAAAACTTTACTGCAGATTTTATGCAGCGGTAACACAGGAACAGTCTTTACATATGTACAGTCTATGAGGATCCTGACAGTTGGTTGGGACCTTGTGTGTATAACCTCTGGATATTTATTTACGCTGTTCCGCTGGATTTAGGGGATTGGTTTTAGGTCCAGCAGTCACGCAAGCTTTAGCAGGGATTTGGTTTAGTAACTCACGGTTAGTAAATTGCGGGATTGTTAGGCTTTGGTCCAGGTTTTGCCTGGTAAGTCGCATGGATCTCCTCTCTCTGATCGTCAGGAACCCAAGAGATGCTGCTTGTTTTTCAGCTCAGGAGCAAGAGCGCAAGAGAAAGAGCGAGGATTGGCTGGCAGCTCCCTTATATGGGCAGGGGCTGGCCTTGAGCTGATTGGTTCATCCCAACTGTCAGTCCTTTACACAAAGGATTATGGTAGTACATGTGACTACCCACATGACCTGGAAGGTCCTTTAGCATACCATAACAGTAGAAACATTAGTCATGTGACCTAAGGTCCTGCAGACACTATATAGATCAATACATTACACTAATTATATACATGTAACACATAAAATTAATGAATGAATGTTACGCCGAGCGCTCCGGGTCCCCGCTCCTCCCCGGAGCGCTCACGGCGTCTCTCTCCCTGCAGCGCCCCGGTCGGTCCCGCTGACCGGGAGCGCTGCACTGTCATGGCCGTCGGGGATGCGATTCGCACAGCGGGACGCGCCCGCTTGCGAATCGCGTCCCAAGTCACTTACCTGTCCCGGTCCCCGGCTGTCATGCTCTGGCGCGCGCGGCTCCGCTCTCTAGGGCGCGCGCGCGCCAGCTCTCTAGATTTAAAGGGCCAGTGCACCAATGATGGTGCCTGGCCCAATCTTCCCAATTAGCTTGTTTAGTTTCCACCTGTGCACTCCCTACTTATACCTCACTTCCCCTGCACTCCCTTGCCGGATCTTGTTGCCGTTGTGCCTAGTGAAAGCGTTCCCTTGTGTGTTCCTAGCCTGTGTTCCAGACCTCCTGCCAGCCGGCATCGTGACAGTAGATCCGGCCATGGATTTCGCTGAGGTGCCGCTGTCAAGTCTTGCCGACATTTCCACGGTGATTGCCCAGCAATCCTTAATGATCACCCAACGAAATCACCAGCTGGCATACTTGACCACCGTGACACAGCAACTTCAGTCACAGATACAGCAGCTGCTGCCGCAGATACAGCAACTTCAGTCACAGACACAGCAGCTGCAACTGCAACAACCATCTCCTCCGCCGGCTCCTGCAACTCCTCCGCAGCGACCGGCCGCTCCTAAACCCTGCTTGTCCCTGCCGGACAAATTTGATGGGGACTCTAGACTCTGCCGTGGTCTCCTGCCTGGGAAGGCCCTGCCATGTGCCACACCGCCCGGAGCACCTCTCTCACAGTATCCTTTGCAATCCACCCCTGTGCCTCCCGCCGAGGAGGCTATGCAAGTGGATCGGTCCCGCCTGACCCCTGAAGAGAGGACTCGCCGCAGGAAGAAAGAAGATTTACTTCTATACTGCACTGTGCGTTACCGCACAGAACCCCTGCTCTTGAGCATGGAACTTTTTGTTTTGCCCAAATGCTCCTCTGAAGTCCTCCTCGGTCTGCCATGGCTCCAACCCCCATCCTCTGCCCTTGTCTGGACCACCGGGGAGATCGGGAGCTGGGGTGCTTCTTGCTACAGAAAGTGCCTCACGTCTGCTCCCAGTCCCGTCAGTCAAGCCTCTGTGTCTCCCCCTTTACCTGGCCTCCCCAAGGCCTGTCTGGACTATGCTGTGTCTCCTCCTCACGGCTCCCGTCCTGTTGACACTCTGCCCCGTGCCGGGCTTGACCCTCTTCCCTCCCTCCCCACCCCCACGCCTTCTTGTGTGCCCGCTGTTGATGTGGTTTCCCGGGGCTTCGCCACCATCTGGAAGAAGACTCTGAAATTCCTCATGCTGGCCTCATCCCGGGTGAAGAAGCTTGCCGGGAAAAAGAGAAGAGCTCCTCCTATTTTTGTGTGGCTCTCCGCCAAGTATTTCGGCTTCCGTGTCCCCAGTTTTTATCTCGGACCACGTTATCTTGGACCCTTTGTAGTCGAGTGCTCAGAGGAGAGATCTTGGGAACCTGAGGACAACATCCTGGACAAAAGTCTTATCCTCAGGTTCTCCGGCTCCAAGAAGAGGGGGAGACCCAAGGGGGGGGGTACTGTTACGCCGAGCGCTCCGGGTCCCCGCTCCTCCCCGTAGCGCTCACGGCGTCTCTCTCCCTGCAGCGCCCCGGTCGGTCCCGCTGACCGGGAGCGCTGCACTGTCATGGCCGTCGGGGATGCGATTCGCACAGCGGGACGCGCCCGCTTGCGAATCGCGTCCCAAGTCACTTACCTGTCCCGGTCCCCGGCTGTCATGCTCTGGCGCGCGCGGCTCCGCTCTCTAGGGCGCGCGCGCGCCAGCTCTCTAGATTTAAAGGGCCAGTGCACCAATGATGGTGCCTGGCCCAATCTTCCCAATTAGCTTGTTTAGTTTCCACCTGTGCACTCCCTACTTATACCTCACTTCCCCTGCACTCCCTTGCCGGATCTTGTTGCCCTTGTGCCTAGTGAAAGCGTTCCCTTGTGTGTTCCTAGCCTGTGTTCCAGACCTCCTGCCGTTGCCCCTGACTACGATCCTTGCTGCCTGCCCTGACCTTCTGCTACGTCCGACCTTGCTCTTGCCTTATCCCTTGTACCATGCCTATCTCAGCAGTCAGAGAGGTTGAGCCGTTGCCGGTGGATACGACCTGGTTGCTACCGCCGCTGCAAGACCATCCCGCTTTGCGGCGGGCTCTGGTGAAAACCAGTAGCTACTTAGAACCGGTCCACCAACACGGTCCACGCCAAACCCTCTCTGACACAGAGGATCCACCTCCAGCCTGCCGACCCGTGACAATGAAGAGGTGACTAGGGGTTATCTCAGCAAGCGGACCCCAACAGTACCAAGGAACTCTGACTTTGGGGACCCAGCACACCAGGTACAGTATGAAATACAGTACTGGGGACAGCACAAAGGTAATGCCAGACAGGGATAGGTGAAGAACACAATAGAAAGTGTGCACTGGCCGTTTAGGTTGCAGCCAAAGCACATGCATTGCCCCTAGAGGGCAGACAAGAAACTGCAGCCATTGGGGAAGATGCAGGAGAGAGGCCAGAAGCCTGAAGCAAATAGTGGAGAGGTGGAAAAGGGAACGTGACCCAGTCTTGGTGAGGGCCTGGACACTGTGCACACTTACATGTTATACTGATCCATACAGAAATTGATTTATTTGTCCACTTTCAGGTACCATAAATTATAGTCGAATAACACCAGATATAAATATAAAATTGAATAATTGCATAATACCTTAGTAGTTTTATTCTTTTAATATTGAGATCAGTATAATGGCTCCTTATTTAAAGGGCTTTTTACATTGATCGTAGATTATCATTGTATGATTGGCAGGGTTCCAATTATGCCAGCCCTGTAATCAGCCACATGACAGAGCCACAGCTCTGACATATACACATTGAATAGCACTGGAATCAGATGGATCCATTCTTTGAGAAGTGGTGGTGCATCCCACCTTAAAGGGGTACTACAGTTTAGGAAAATGTATCCCCTATCCATAAGTGTCTCATCGCGACCACGGGGACCCCCCTGCGATCTCCTGCCCGCCACCCCAGCTCTCCCCATGACCAGAGCTGTGTTGGTCGAGACACCCCCTTCATGCATCTCTATGGGAAAGCTGTAGATACACCAGTACAGTGCTCACCAGCACACCAGTACCAGCGACAATGAATATTCAAATTGAGCCAGCTGGCCCGCCTCCAGCATGCAATTCACAGAAGATGGGAGCACACCTTCGAAAGGGACAGATCTCCGGAGTAAAGGTAGGTATAGGACCCCTCATCAGTCTCCTGTTCACACACAATATAACCCAGTGTATTGAGTTTATTGTGGGTTTCCTTTTAAAAAATCTACCACAAATGTCTTAAATTTTACAGTATGTGTGTCTCCCTGAGAAAATTTCCATGTCATATAAAGAGATAACAATTCATGGACCATACAGTTCTATTACAGACACTGGAACAGTAAGCAAATGGTAATATGAGAAGGTAATAAAACTATGACAGTAGAGGTAGATAAAACCTTCATAAGAGAATTTCTGAGTTACACAACCACACACGAGGTCTAAAGGTTCACAGCTCTGTGAGTATTTTTCCAGTGTTAAGACTGATATGTTATTGTTTAAAATATATATTAAAACATTTTGAATATTCTGTTATATAATAGTGCACTAGTTATAATGTGCATTTTCTATAGACTAGACTAGACTTAATATGTAGTATACTGCTTTCTGATACATGATATGACAAAATATCAGCATGTTTGGCATTTGGTATATTATTGCATAAATGTTTATTACTTTTATGTAATTTTTTTTTTTTTTTTTGGGGGGGGGTACATTTTTTTATTATAATTAAGAATAAAAAAAAATCATTTTACACTTTTTAAGCCCCATAGGGGACATGTATTTGCAGTCATTAGATTGCATGCACTACATAATGTTATGCCTATTGCATAGCATTATACAGTGAGATCGGCGCTCCCCTGATATAGCCTGGCCAAGCATCAGTGAAACGGGAATCCACCGGCCGGAGGCAGGTAAGGGTGCCCTCCTCTGCCATTTTAGCCCACTGAGCTAGGCATCATCTATGATTTAGTACTTTAAACTATGTGATCGGTGCTCCCTGTCATTAGTGGTATGGGTCCAGCTACTAATAGTTTTAATAGCTTCTATGAAACTAACGCACCTCTTGCTTCAAAGTACCTCAAAAGAATTATTGTTCTTAGCCAATTGATGCCATACTGTTATCATCCAAAAAGTCAGCCATGTTGGAAATTTTGGGGCAATAGTTGGATTGAAGAAACTTCGGTAACAAATTATTTAGCATTTGAATATATTCTCAGAAAGATCATTTGTTATTATCCCGGTGTCAATGATCATGTATTGCCAGTTTAAACAACTTTATCGGCCAATACAGATTAAAGTGTATATGGCTGCATCTGAGAAATTATTGTTTATCAGAAGATCATTTGTTCAAGTGTTGTTCTACCATCACCTACTTTTACCTAGTGTGTATAGCCACCTTTAGTCTAGGAATGGGCTTCCTCTGGTAGCCCCAGTAACTACATAACAGCAAGGTCAATGAGACTGCTGTACAGCAGCAACCACAATAACATGTTCACAGAGCAAGTACGGTGCACAGGGCATAGTATATATCAAAGTCTGCACTACAACTTGCAATAAAAGGCACAATGGTTATAAGCATATCAAATCAAAGAAGCAACAAGAACTTTCCTTTTTATGTTTTAGGGCACCTGCCAATCAGGGTAAGCCCATCCTCTGGGACCCCCTGCAATCGTGAGGTGAAAGCACAGGTGTAGAACCATATCCCCTCCTGAGTTTTTCTCTACACAACCACACTCCTGGCCATCCAGTTGGTCAGGATAGTACGAGGTAGTCAAAAGGATTCCAGGCAAATCTATTTTATCTCTCTATAGTATTTTCCAGTACCAAAAAATAAGCCTTTTTGTTTTTATGCAAATTGGGCTCAAAAGCCAAGGGGGTGACGTCACGTCCCCAGTCCCGGAAACCCGGAGGTTTCCAAAACAGGAGATGCAGCACCCGCATAGAATGTGGGTGCTGCAGGGAGATCGCGGGGGGTCTCACCAGCGGGCCCCCCGTGATCAGACATCTTATCCCCTATCCTTTGGATAGGGTATAAAATGTTTTTATACCCCTTTAACTTGCAGGCATTGATCCTTTGGAAGAGACTGTGAGGATTAGGATATATGCCTGAGCTTTTTTATAAGCAGTTAGTGATCTGCTTTACAGCTGGAACCATGGACACAGGGGACACTAGACAGGACTTGAAGATTTTACTAGACGTTCTCTGCGACCCTTTCAGAGGTCATTCTACAGGGAGGGGAATGCTGAGTTTCAGCTGTAGTGAATGGTGTTTTATCTATCTACTGTTGTCACCTTTACTGTATTCCTGTCTATGCTGAAAAGAAAGGCACTGCTGGGAAATAATCTGTACACAAAAGGAAGTCTCAGATTAGTTTTAGGCCTAGTAGCCAAAATGGAAACTGCAAGATTTCAGGATTATTATAAAATATAGATAGTAAAAAAGAAAAATGACAAAAAAAACTCAAAAATCATAAAAACACTGTTAACCCCTTGAGAACACAGGGCATTCATGTACTCCCTGGTTGTGGTCCAAGTGTATGGAGCACGCTTACAAGCTGAGTGCACTTCATACCTGGTAAGAACAGACAGGATTTCTTGCTAATGCCAATCATTGACCCTTCGGATGCTACAAAGTTAATTGCAGCATCAAAAAAGTGTTAAAAATGCATCGCTGCTCCATTAGGGGGCTGATCAAGACGTCCGCTGTGCAATCATGCAGTCCCGATCAACCCTCACCTGCTTCTGTTCTGACTGTTTGTCGAGGCTAGAGAAGCAGAGCGCCGATAACAACACACAGTAAGTGGATAGCAGTTTGAAAGAAAAGGAGACCAAGAGTGGCCAACATTTTAGGTTGTTTTTTCTGGAGTAAGGAGTTGTTTGTTTGTTTTAGAAATGAAAGGGGTACTCCTCCTCTAGACATCTTATCCCCTATCCAAAGGAGCCTCATCTGATTTGTTTTATTATACCGTTTCGTAGCTTCAGTCTCAGTTACTCATGTTTTCTTTTTCCACAGTAACTGTGAATGTCTTTACAAATGAATGAAATCACCACGCAGGACCAAGAATATGCACCTCCAAAATATGATGAAATTATCGGAATTCCAATGTGGAATGTCAACACAGTTCTACCTACTGAACATCCATGGAATGAATATACCCAGCCTCCCGCATATGATACTCTTCCTGATACACCAATATGGACCATCCCACTTCCTGATCCAAACAGGTCACTCAGTGCTCAGCAATTGAATGCAGACTCTCAGGTTCATTTATACTGCCCAGTATCCTCACCTCAGTACCGGAGAACAAATGCTGTACTTTCCCAAAACTATGAAATGTCGCTTTTTAGGTATAGATGTTGGAGAAGTCCACCAGCAATTATAGGGGTGAGTAAAAACATTAGGTCTAAACTAATATGCAAAAAAATAAATAAAAGTGGAGGATAACCCACAACTCCCAATAGTTTCAGATACTTTATACTAGAACAGACCTGCCTCCTGGGCTCCAAATAGGGAGTGTTGAGAAAGTGAGTCTATGTCATGGTGAATTGGGAATTTGCATGATGGATTAAAATGTAGCTGTCCTTATAATATAGATAAGGATTATATGTACAGTTGTGCTCATAAGTTTACATACCCTTGTAGAATTTATGATTTCTTAACCATTGTTCAGAGAACATGATTGATAACACAAAAAAATTGATTTCACTCAGGCTATGTTTCTACTAGTTTTTTTGCCCTACGTTTTTGGGTTGAAAAAAAACGCCTGAAGAAACGCCTGAAAAAACGCCAGTGCAATTTCCTGCGTCTGGCATTTTTCTGCAGTTTTTTTCTGCCGTTTTTTTTCATTTTTGTGGAAATTGCACCTTGGCAGTTTTTTTTTGGCACCCAAAATTTTTGGGTATCTAAAAAAAAAAAAAAAAAAAAAAAGGATGCAGTAGTGATGGAAAAAATATGTATTTAACAGAATTTTTATTTTTTATAACTAAATTGTAACACATTTTTAATAAAGTGTGTGTGATTCACTTTTTTCTCAATTTATTTTTTAGGTAGTACTACTACTCCCAGCATGGAACAGACTGTTCCATGATGGGTGTTGTAGTACCTGTACTAATAGACATATCGCCCCGGGTGTCAGTCTTGACACCCGATGTGATCGTCCATAATATAGCAGAAATGCGAGCGGCTCTATACAGCGCTCACATCTCTGCTCTGTACTCCGGCCAGTGATGTGAATAGAACATCACTCATTCATATTTTCCGCCCAGAGTGGTGATTGTCCGGATGGTTGGAGCCAATCACTGCTCTCTGAGGGAAATATGAACGAGTGAGTGGCCGGCCTGAGTATAGTGCAGAGAAAGCCACTCCATCTCTGCAATAGACAGGACGATTGTATCGGGTGTCAGTAGTGATACCCGCTATGATCTGTTCTTACCTGCAGGTACTACTACTCCCAACATGGAGCGCACTCTGCTCCATGCTGGGAGCTGTAGTATCTGCATTAATAGACAGATCGTAGCGAATGTAACTTCTGACACCTGCTGTGATCTGTCAATCTACAGCTAACAGCATTGAGCAGAGTGTGCTCCATGTTGGGAGTAGTAGTACTTGCAGTTAAGGAAAGATCACAGTGGATGTCCCTCCTGACACCCGCTGTGATCCTCCTGTATAATTTATAGATGCGGGCGGCCGCTCTTCTATGGTCCCCTGCAGTGACGTATATATACACATATTCATATTTCCCACAGAGAGCTGTGATTGGCTTGAACCATCTGGCCAATCACAGCTCTCTGCAGGAAATATGAATAGGTGTATATATACGGCAGTGCAGGGGACCATAGAAGAGTGGCTGGCCGCATCCAGGGCCGGCCTCAGGTGTTCAGGCGCCCTGTGCGAGCTAACCTTGTGGTGCCCCCCCTCCCCATTACCCCATAAACATACACAAAGAGGAAAAAAATCTTTGCAACAAATATTTTTCTTTAATTACAGATAATTTAAGTGCAAGTGCAAACAAGTACAATGATAAATAAATGGGTTGACTGGTAACAATCATGTATATCAAACACATTAAATACAGAAAAAAACTGCTAACTGAGATAATATATGTGCAAATGCAATAATAACTGGGAACATTGGTAGACAAAATATACTCCTCCTGACAAGTAATATTAATCTAAACCCCAAAATACAACTTTACATGCTTTTGCCTTTGCAAACTCATCAATCACATTGTTCATGTCCAACTTCTTCAATGCAACTCCCCTGTCCCCCTTAATCAGTCCCCTGTCTCTCTTAATCATTAGCCTGTCCCCTTAATCAGTCCCCTGTCCCCCTTAATCAGTCCATGTCCCCCTTAATCAGTCCTCTGTCCCCTTAATAAGTCCATGTCCCCCTTAATCAGTCCCCTGCTCCATGCTGGGAGCTGTAGTATCTGCATTAATAGACAGTGCAGTGCAGGGGACCATAGAAGAGTGGCTGGCTGGCAAACAGCTGTCTCACCATGCTGGGAGTTGTAGTTACGTGCATACAGTTGTTGCATAACTACATCTCCCAGCATGCCCTTCGGCGATTAGTACATGCTGAAAGTTGTAGTTTTGCAACAACTGGAGTTTTGCCCCCCCCATGTGAATGTGCAGGGTACATTCACACGGGCGGGGTTTGCAGTGAGTTTCCGGCTTCAAGTTTGAGCTGCGGCAAATTTTCCACCGCAGCGCAAACTCCTAGCTTGAAACTCACCATAAACCCCCACCAGTGCGAATGTACACTAAAAACACTACACTACACTAACACATAATAAAGGGTAAAACACTACATATACACCCCCTTCCCCTGTCCCCCCCAAAAAAAATTAAAAACATATTGATAGGCACTTAGGCAGTGTTTCCAAAATGCAGGAACCCTGTTTGGGAATCACTGGCATAGAATACCCCTATGTCAATCCCTATGCAATCCCTAACTTAGTCCTCAATGCACATGGTGCTCTCTCACTTCGGAGCCCTGTTGTATTTCAAGGAAACAGTTTAGGGCCACATGCATTACAAATTTTTTGGGGCTTTTTCTCCTTTTACCCCTTATGAAAAGAAAAAGTTGGGGTCTTCACCAGCCTGTTAGTTTAAAAAACATTAAAAAAAATTACACTAACATGCTGGTGTTGCCCCATACTTTTTATTTTCACAGGAGGTAAAAGGAAAAAAAGACCCCCACAATTTGTAACATAATTTCTCCTGAGTATGGAAATACCCCATATGTGGGCGTAAAATGCTCTGCGGACACACAACAAGGCTCAGGAGTGAGAGTGCACATTTGAGGCCTAAATTGTGATTTGCACAGGGGTGGCTGATTTTTCAGTGGTTCTGACATAAACGCCAAAAAATGTATACCCACGTGTGACCCCATTTTGGAAAATACACCCCTCACGGAACATAACAAGGGGTATAGTGAGTCTTAAGACCTGATAGGTGTTTGACAAATTTTTGTTAAAGTTGGATGGGAAAATGAAAAAAAAAAGTTTTAGCTAAAATGCTGGTGTTACCCTAAATTTTTCATTTTCACAAGGGAAAATAGGAAAAAAAAGCCACCCAACATTTTTAACCCTGTTTCTAAATATAGAAAGAGAACTTTACCCCATATGTGGATGTAAAGTGCTCTGCTGGCGCACTACAATGCTCAGAAGAGGAGGAGCGCTATTGCGCTTGTAGAGAGAAAATTTGTCCGGAATTGTTTACAAATACCCCATGGTGCCAGAACAATGCACCCCCCCCCCCACATGTGACCCCATTTTGGAAACAACACCACTCACACAATGTAATAAGGGGTACAGTGAGCATTACCCACAGGTGTCTGACGGATTATTATTATTTATTTATTTTTGCTGTTTTGGCACCATAGGGGCTTCCTAAATGCGACATGCCCCCCAAAAACCATTTCAGCAAAATTTGCTTTCCAAAAGCCAACTGTCACTCCTTCTCTTCTGAGCATTGTCATTTGCCTGCAGAGCATCTTACATCCTAACATGGGGTATTTCCATACTCTGAAGAAATGGGGTTACACATTTTGGGGGGCATTTTCTCCCATTAACCCTCGTAAAAATGGTAAACTTTTGAAAAAAACTGCACTTTAGTGAAAAAAATGAATAAATAATTTACATATCTGACTTTAATGAAAAGTCGTCAAACACCTATGGACTGTTAAGGCTCACTGGACCCCTTGTTACGTTCCTTGAGGGGTGTAGTTTCCAAAATAGTATGCCATGTGGGTTTTCTTTTGCTGTTATGGCACCATGGGGGCTTCCTAAATGCAACATGCCCCCCAAAAAACATTTCAGCACAATTCACTCTCCTAAATCCCATTGTCGCTCCTTCCCTTCTGAGACCTCTAGTGCACCCACAGAGCAATTTACATCCACATATGAGATATTTCCTTTCTCGAGAGAAATTGGGTTACAAATTTTGGGGGGTTTCTTCTCCTTTTACCCCTTGTTAAAATAAAAAAAACTGCGTCTACAAGAACATGCGAGTGTAAAAAATGAAGATTTAGAATTTTCTCCTTCACTTTGCTGCTATTCCAGTGAAACACCTAAAGGGTTAACAAACTTTCTGAATGTCATTTTGAATACTTTGAGGGGGGGGGAGTTTCTATAATGGGGTCATTTATGGGGTATTTCTAATATGAAGGCCCTTCAAATACACTTCAAAACTGAACTGGTCCCTGAAAAATTCTGATTTTGAAAATTTCGCGAAATATTAGAAAATTGCTGCTGAACTTTGAAGCCCACTGATGTCTTCCAAAAGTAAAAACATGTCAACTTCATGATGCCAACATAAAGTACATATATTGTATATGTGAATCAATATATAATTTATTTGGAATGTCTGTTTTCCTTAAAAGCAGAGTGCTTCAAAGTTAGAAAAATGCTACATTTTCTAAATTTCCATGGTATTTTTAAAATTTTCACCAAGAAATGATGCAAGTATAAACAAAGATTTACCAATAACATAAAGTACAATATGTAATGTAAAAACTATTTCGAAACCAAATTCAAAAGTAAAAGCATTCCAGAGTTATTAATGCTTAAAGTGACAGTAGTCAGAATTGCACAAAATGCTCTGGTCCTTAGGGTCAAAATGGGCTCGATCCCCATGGGTTAAAAAGTAGAAGAATGTGTAACAAATAATGCGAACATAAAGAAGACATATTGTAGATGTGAATTAATAACTAAATTTATTTGGCATAACGATAGTAGTAGATAATTTCCAATCTAGAAAAATTGTAATTTTTAAAATTTTTAAAATTTTTTAGTTTTTCACAAAAACTGCTGCATGTATCAACAAAAAATTACTACTAATATAAAGTACAATAAGTAACAAAAAATTGCATTGCCAAGTAAAAGCATTCCAAAGTTATTACCACATAAAGAGGCACATGTCAGATTTGAAAAAATAGGCTGGGTCATAAAGGCCAAACCTAGCCGGGTCACGAAGGGGTTAAAGACTAGGGAACAGGGCATACCTGTATGCCCTGTGTTAAATCATAATCACAACACAAACGATTCAAATGACCCTGATCAAAAGTTTACATACCCCAGTTCTTAATACCGTGTATTGCCCCATTTAACATCAATGACAGCTTGAAATCTTTTGTGGCAGTTGTGGATGAGGCTCTTTATCTTCTCAGATGGTAAAGCTGCCCATCCTTCCTGGCAAAATGCCTCCAGTTCCCCTAAATTCATGGGCTGTTTTCCATGAGCTGCAGGTTTGAGGTCTTCCCAGAGTGGCTCAAAGATATTGAGGCCTGGAGACTAAGATGGCCACTCCAGAACCTTCACTTTATTTTGCTGTAGCCAATGACAAGTTGACTTGGCCTTGTGTTTACGATAAATATAGGTTTGATTTTGTCATACTTCTGGAAAATATCATAACACGAAAATTTATACGTTTAAAAATGTCCTATTCTGACCCCTATAACTTTTTTTAATTTTCCGCATACGGGGCAAAATGAGGGCTAATTTTTTGCGCTGTGATCTGAAGTTTTTAGCGGTACAGTTTTTGTCTTGATCTGACTTTTTGATCGCTTTTTATAAATTTTTTCATGATATAAAAAGTGACCAAAAATACGCTACTTTGTATTTGGAATTTTTTTATGCGCATGCCATTGACCATGCGGTTTAAGTAACAATATATTTTTATAGTTTGGACATTTACGCACGCGGCGATACCATTTATTTTTATTTACACCATTTTTTTTATGGGAAAAGGGGGGTGATTCTAACTTTTATTAGGAAAGGGGTTAAATCCCTTTTATTACCGTAACTATTTTTTTCACTTCTTTTTGCAATGTCATAAGGGCTATAACATTGCACATACTGATCACTTAGACTGATCACTGCTATGCCATAGCATTGATCTGTGTTATCTGCGTTTGATTGCTCAAGCCTGGATCTCTCAAATGCCATTCGGACAATGAGGAGAACGATAAGGCACCTCCTGCTGTCCTCTCAGCTGTTCGGGACGCCGCGATTTCATCAAACAGCTCCGCTGAGCTAACCATCATAGATTTCTCCCATTTTAGATATTTAAAGGGTTAATACCGGACATCAGCCGCTCGGCAATGTCCGGTATTAGCCGCTGATAGCAAGATACGAAGATACGAAGCACGCTCAGCTTCTGAGTGCGCTTTACAGATCGGGAGCTGGCAACGGACGTAAATATACGTGGTTAAGAAGCCCTGGATCGGACAGTACGGGAGAGGAGGGGCACGTGACAGGGGGAGGATGATAGGGGGGGCTAACGGGGAGGAACTAACAGAGCAGGAAGTGAAGAAGGACAGTGCAGCGCTGGATGTGAAAGTTGACCGCCTGCGGTTTTCTCTGGTAATAGGGGTTGGGTTTTGGGGGTTCACATAGTCACAGCAGCAGGGTCTGGAGAGGGACTTGAAGGCATTTGGAGAGACCTGGAGAAGAGTGTTGGAGTATATGGTGGGGCTGGGGCGTTACCCAGACGGTGGTGGAAATTCCTGCGGGGGCGGTCCAAAAGGGGGAATGGTCTCCGAAAGAGGTGCCCTTGGGTCAGGTGAGGTACGGCCAGTGTAAAGTAAGAGACTGAAGATCCGTGCTGCCTTCAAGTCCTCCTTCAAGTGGGATAGTGTTTTAGGATTGTTTTTTGCACTGTTAAAAATGTTATGGGTAATGTTTACCTAATTATTATAAGATTTATTCATATTTGTTAATATGTTATTTAAAGGGGAACTCCGGTGGAAAAAAAGTTTTTTCAAATCAACTGGTGCAAGAAAGTTAAACAGGTTTGCGGATCACTTTTATTTAAAAATCTTAACCCTTCTAGTACTTATCAGCTTCTATATACCACAGATATACTACAGAGAAATTTGTGAAGTTCTTTCCAGCCTGACAACAGTGCTCTCTATTGACACCTCTGTCCGTGTCAGGAACTGTCCAGTAGGAGAGGTTTTCTAAGGGGATATGTTTCTAATCTGGACAGTTCTGACACGGACAGAGGTGTCAGCAGAGAGCACTGTTGTCAGACTGGAAAGAAATTCACACATTTCTGTTTTATACAGCAGCTAATAAGTACTGGAAGGATTAAGATTTTTTGATAGAAGTCATTTACAAATCTGTTTAACTTTCAGGCACCAGTTGATTTGAAAACATTTGTTTTCTACTTCTTTCCACCGAAGTTCCCCTTTAATAAATTGGGCTGCTGTGGCCTTTTTCTACCATGGTTGGTGTCTGCTACTTTATGGGGTATGGGTGGGGTCACAGCGGTGTAGACTTTCCCCTAGTCAAGGGGTTAATATACTTTTTGACACCATACACAGATTGCTGTAATGCCTCCTTGAGCATGGATAGGCAAGTATGTGAAATATAAGACAGTCACACGTGTCAAATACGACAAGGCAATTACAAAAATGTTACACTGCAATGTATTCATAGTGTTAGAAAATGCAAAACTGAAAAAAATGAATTCAACAGGCTATTCTGAAAGCAATGTCTTCTCTTTGTTTCCACTAGGTGTGGTTGCTGATAGCTGCTTTTGTGCAGGTTGGGACAGGCACAGTATTAGCATTTAGTCATTTTGCTAAATATTCCGACTCATTGACCTATGGAATTCCTATCTGGGCTCCGGTGTGTGTAAGTAGACCTCAAGCTTTTAACTCTATACATACACATGCAACACATGGTTTCTTTCACTAATGTGGAAGGGACATTAAGCTGTGAATGTCAAACCTTGAAGACTATATATAATCTTCATATATCCTCAATGTTGTGCTATTTCTCAATACATCTAGGCATTTTAGATGCTCATTCAACAAGAGGTGGGGCTTAGTGGGAAAGCTGAAGGGCATGAATGCAACATCATATGGTGTCCTAAATTGTGCCGCACTGTTGGAGAAAATTGACATACAGTAAGCCAATTAATAGGTGATCTAATTTTAGACAGACATCATAAAGGTGCACCAAATATGTCAAATTGTATGAACCACAATAATAAATCTAGTGCATGTTTAGTCTGTCTAGTCTAAGAATACACTGTCTACATATTACATGATATTAGAAAAATGCTGTCCCTATATGTGCATTAAAGGAAAAGTTAGTTTAAACTAAATTATAAAATGTTCTCAGTTTGCAGCATTTTCTGGGTTAACCCCTACAGGACCCATGACGTAACGGTACGTCCCGACACCCTGGGTCTTAAGGACCAGGGACGTACATTTATGTCATGGGCAGTTCTAGTCCCCGCCGTGCGGCGGGCGGTGATCGGAGCGGGATGCCTGCTGAAATCATTCAGCAGGCATCCTGTGCAAATGCCCAGGGGGGTCATCAGACCCCCCCCATGTCGGCGATCGTGGCAAATCGCAAGTGAATTCACACTTGCGATTTGCGCGATTCCGGGTCATTACGGGTCTATAGTGACCCGGTGACCCGGAATGTGAGGGGGATCGCGGGTGTCTAAGACACCCACGTTCCCCCTGAAGCGATAGGAGTGAGGTGGCACGGATGCCACCCCTCCTATCCCTGCTATTGGTGGTCTAGACGCGACCACCAATAGCAGATCGGGGGCGGAGGGGTTTACTTTCATTTTCCCCATCCTGCCCTCCCACAATAGGCGGGGCAGGACGGGGAAACCACGGGGACCGGCGCCAAAGATCCACTTACCGATCCGGGCGGGCGACGGAGGCTGCGGGCGACGGAGATCGGCGGGCGGTGATGACGTGCGGCTGGATCCGACGGAAGCCGGTGAGTTGCCTAGCAACATCTGGAGGGTACAGTTTGAGACCATTATACAGTGGTCTCTACACTGTAGCCTTCAAGATGTTGCAAAACTACAACTCCCAGCATGCCCAGACAGCTGTTTGGGCATGCTGGAATATGTAGTTTTGCAACAGCTGGAGGGCTACAGTTTGAGACCACTATATAGGGGTCCCTAAACTGTAGCCCTCCAGATCTTGCAAAACTACAACTCCTAGCATGCTCAAACAACTGTTTTCTGTCAGGGCATGCTGGGAATTGTAGTTTTGCAACAGCTG
The DNA here is from genome assembly GCF_029499605.1 of Hyla sarda. NCBI lineage: Eukaryota > Metazoa > Chordata > Amphibia > Anura > Hylidae > Hyla > Hyla sarda. The sequence goes on from NC_079195.1 coordinate 184,163,574, forward strand.
GAGGACCACAGTTTGGAGATCACTTTGCAGTGTTCTCTAAAACTGTAGCCCTCCAGATGCAAAACTGCAAATCCCAGAATGTCCAAACAGCAATCAGCTGTCTCGGCATGCTGGGAGTTGTAGTTGCGTACCTCCAGCTATTGCATAACTTAATCTCCCAGAATGCCCTTCGGCGATCAGTACATGCTGGGAGTTGTAGTTTTGCAACAGCTGGAGGCACACTGGTTAGAAAATACTGAGTTAGGTAACAGAACCTAACTGAAGGTTTTCCAACCAGTGTGCCTCCAGCTGTTGCAAAAGTACAACTCCCAGCATGCACGGTCTTTCAGTACATGCTGGGAGTTGTAGTTTTGAAACAGCTGGAGGTTTGCCCCCCCCATGTGAACGTACAGGGTACATTCACACGGGCAGGCTTACAGTAAGTTTCCTGCTTCAAGTTTGGGCTGCGGTAAATTTTTCGCCGCAGCTCAAACTTCTAGCGTGAAACTCACCGTAACACGCCAGTGTGAATGTACCCTAAAAACACTACACTACACTACACTACCACATAATAAAGAGTAAAACACTACATTTACACCCCCTTACACTGTCCCCCCCAATAAAAATGAAAACCGTATTGTATGGCAGTGTTTCCAAAACGGAGCCTCCAGCTGTTGCAAAACAACAACTGCCAGCATTTCCGGACAGCCAGTGACTGTCCAGGCATGCTGGGAATTTAGCAACAGCTGGAGGCACCCTGTTTGGGAATCACTGGCATAGAATACCCTTATGTCCACCCCTGTGCAATCCCTAATTTAGTCCTCAAATGCGCATGGCGCTCTCTCACTTTGGAGCCCTGTCGTATTTCAAGGAAACAGTTTAGGGCCACATATGGGGTATCTCCGTACTCGGGAGAAATTGCACTACAAATTTTGGGGGGCTTTTTCTCCTTTTACCCCTTATGAAAAGGAAAAGTTGGGGCTACACCAGCTTGTTAGTGTTAAAAAAATAAATAAATTACACTAACATGCCGGTGTTGCCCTTTACTTTTTATTTTCACAAGCGTTAAAAGGAAAAAAAGCCCCCCAAATTTGTAACGCAATTTCTCCTGAGTACGGAAATACCCCATATGTGGGCGTAAAATGCTCTGCGGGCGCACAACAAGGCTCAGGAGTGAGAGCGCACCATGTACATTTGAGGTCTAAATTGGTGATTTGCACAGGGGTGGCTGATTTTACAGCGGTTCTGACATAACCCCCCCCCCCCCCCAAAAAAAACACCCACATGTGACCCCATTTTGGAAACTACACCCCTCACGGAATGTAATAAGGGGTACAGTGAGCATTTACGCCCCACAGGTGTCTGACAGATTTTTGGAACAGTGGTCCGTGAAAATGAAAAATTTTATTTTTCATTTGCACAGCCCACTGTTCCAAAGATCTGTCAAACGCCAGTGGGGTGTAAATAATCACTGCACCCCTTATTAAATTCTGTGAGGGGTGTAGTTTCCAAAATAGGGTCACATGTGGGGGGTTCCACTGTTCTGGCACCACGGGGGGCTTTGTAAACGCACATGGCTCCTGACTTCCATTCCAAACAATTTTTTTCCCAAAAGCTCAATGGCGCTCCTTCTCTTCTGAGCATTGTAGTGCGCCAGCAGAGCACTTGACGTCCACACATGGGGTATTTCCATACTCAGAAGAGATGGGGTTACAAATTTTGGGGGGTCTTTTCTGCTATTAACCCTTGCAAAAATGTGAAATTTGGGGGGGGGGGAAACACACATTTTAGTGAAATTTTTTATTTTTTTTTACATATGCAAAAGTTGTGAAACCCCTGTGGGGTATTAAGGCTCGCTTTATTCTAGTTTCCAAAATGGTATGCCATGTGGGTTTTTTTTTTTTTTGCTGTTCTGGCACCATAGGGGCTTCCTAAATGCGACATGCCCCCCGAGCAAAATTTGCTCTCAAAAAGCCAAATATGACTCCTTCTCTTCTGAGCATTGTAGTTCACCCATAGTGCACTTCAGGTCAACTTATGGGGTATCTCCATACTCAGAAGAGATGGGGTTACAAATTTTGGGGGGTCTTTGTGAAATTTGGGGGGAAACACACATTTTAGTGAAAAAAATATTTTTTTTTACATATGCAAAAGTCGTGAAACACCTGTGGGGTATTAAGGCTCACTTAATTCCTTGTTACGTTCCTCAAGGGGTCTAGTTTCCAAAATGATATGGCATGTGTTTTTTTTTTGCTGTTCTGGCACCATAGGGGCTTCCTAAATGCAACATGCCCCCCAAAAACCATTTCAGAAAAACGTACTCTCTAAAATCCCCTTGTCTCTCCTTCGCTTCTGAGCCCTCTACTGCGCCAGCCGAACACTTTACATAGACATATGAGGTATGTGCTTACTCGAGAGAAATTGGGCTACAAATATAAGTATAAATTCTCTCCTTTTACCCCTTGTAAAAATTTAAAAATTGGGTCTACAAGAACATGGGAGTGTAAAAAATGAAGATTGTGAATTTTCTCCTTCACTTTGCTGCTATTCCTGTGAAACACCTAAAGGGTTAAAACGCTGACTGAATGTCATTTTGAATTCTTTGGGGGGTGCAGTTTTTATAATGGGGTCATTTGTGGGGTATTTCTAATATGAAGACCCTTCAAATCCACTTCAAATCTGAACTGGTCCCTGAAAAATAGTGAGTTTGAAAATTTTGTGAAAAATTGGAAAATTGCTGCTGAACTTTGAAGCCCTCTGGTGTCTTCCAAAAGTAAAAACACGTCAATTTTATGATGCAAACATAAAGTAGACATATTGTATATGTGAATCCAATTTTTTTTTATTTGGAATATCCATTTTCCTTACAAGCAGAGAGCTTCAAAGTTAGAAAAAAGCAAATTTTTCAAATTTTTCATCAAATTTTGGGATTTTTCACCAAGAAAGGATGCAAGTTACCATAAAATTTTACCACTATGTTAAAGTAGAATATGTCACGAAAAACAATCTCGGAATCAGAATGATAACTAAAAGCATTCCAGAGTTATTAATGTTTAAAGTGACAGTGGTCAGATGTGCAAAAAACGCTCTGGTCCTGAGGTGTAAAATGGCCTGGTCCTTAAGGGGTTAAAGGGGTACTCTGGTGGAAAACTTTTTTTTTTTTTTTTTTTTATCAACTGGTGCCAGAAAGTTAAACAGATTTGTAAATTACTTCTATTAAAAAATCTTATTCCTTCCAGTACTTATTAGCTGCTGAAAACTACAGAGGAAATTATTTTCTTTTTGGAACACAGTGCTTTCTGCTGACATCATGACCACAGTGCTCTCTGCTGACATCTCTGTCCATTTTAGGAACTGTCCAGAGAAGGAGATGTTTGCTATGGGGATTTTCTCCTACTCTGGACAGTTCTTAAAATGGACAGAGATGTCAGCAGAGAGCACTGTGGTCATGATGTCAGCAGATAGCACTGTGTTCCAAAAATAAAAGAATTTCCTCTGTACATTTAAAAAACAGTGATGCATTTGGCTAGGCTCAAAGTTTGTAAGTACAGATGCATACAGATGTCACGTTAGAAAACTATCAGTACCCTCCTCCTGCTGGCTGCATTTACATATACTGTATACCCTAACTATTGGTGTCTGCACTTTGACAATAATATTAATTATATATATGACATTTGACAATAAAAAGTAACATTTTTAGAACAATTTTCTTATATATATTTCTCATTTTTATTTATAATAAGAGGCCAAATAGAATCAAATAAGAGAAGGGGATTAAAGTAGGAAGATACCTTTTAATTTTTTTTAATGAATTTTCTATGTTTAGTGTTTTCAGTTTGACACCAAATGGCAGTAGTCAGGACCAGAGAGTATATCAGTCCCCAAAGTTTCCCCTCTAAGAAGCAGTTGTCAATGGCAAATGCAGCATGTTTATCAGCAATGTTAAAGGGTTTATCCAGGAAAAAACTTTTTTTATATATATCAACTGGCTCCAGAAAATTAAACAGATTTGTAAATTCCTTCTATAAAAAATCCTAATCCTTCCAGTACTTATGAGCTACTGAAGTTGAGTTGTTCTTTTCTGTCTAAGTGCTCTCTGAGGACACCTGTCTCGGGAACTGTCCAGAGTAGAAGCAAATCCCCATAGCAAACCTATTATGCTCTGTGCAGTTCCCGAGACAGACAAGGGTGTCAGCAGAGAGCACTGTTGTCAGAGAGAAAAGAACAACTCAACTTCAGCAGCTGATAATTATTGGAAGCATTAAGATTTTTTTAATCAAAGTAATTTACAAATCAGTTTAACTTTCTGCAGCCAGTTGATATATAAAAAAAAGTTTTTTACTGGAATACCCCTTTAACTTCTTTCAATAGTAGTTCTAACTAAAATCTATCCACTGTTCACCATACCCTTGTTGTGGGCAAACAGCTCAGCCAGAGCCGTAGCTTGTAGCTTCTGGTCCCCGGTGCAAATTCTGAAACAGGGCCCCATATGCCAATTATAATACTGGTCTCTTATGGGGAAAATGTGCTTTCGGGGCCTCCTTAGGTACCAGGGACCCGATGTGACTGTTACCTCTATAGCTATGCCCTTGAGCTCAGCTAACTGGTACACCCTAGAAAGACCTTATCCATATCATTCATGGCCCCAAGGCAAATTAGAGGGGGGCGTGCTTAAAGGGGTACTCCACTAAACGTTTTCCTATGCACAGGAAGCACCAGAGATACAAGAGTACAGTTTTTGTGTAATTCCAGCACCCCCCATAGGCAGTGCCCATGCACAGGTAGAGAGGGTCCGCATTCTTGGTATAACAGGGGGTTTCAGCAATCACTTACCCCTATATTTACTAAAGTACCCCTTTAATTTCATAACAATCATTTTAGATTACAATCTCCCCATACTTCGGCCTTGCTTGGTGGAATTTGCTTATGATCCTACAATCACAAGTCACTGCAGACACAGACTGTTCTCTGTATGTGCCCTCCTGTCTTGGCATAGTAACATTCTTTATTATATACATTTATATAACATCATTCTGCATTTTCTTCATTCTCAACAAATAAAATGCTCTTTATTCTGTTTTTACAGTACCTGTTTACAGGAGGTCTATCCATTACAGCTCATTTCAAACCTTTCTTCTGCCACGTGAGTTGAATCATGAGAAGTAGAGTTATAAAATAAAAGAGGTATTCTAAATTTTCTAAAATTTTCTAAATTTTTACTGGAGGAAAAGACCTGCCTTAAAAAGAATATAACATTTCCCCAAACTCTGACCCACCTTTAGCACTGTGACACTGCAAACAAAACAATTAATCTGGTCCTCAATTAAAAGTAAAAAAAAAAAGTTTACAATAGTAAACGAATTCAAGTAAAAATAAAAAAGTACCCTGAAATGGTACCAATGACGGTCAACTCATGCTGCAAAAAACAAGCCCTGGTACAACAGCCCTGTACATGGAAAATAGGGAAACCCAAAAACAAATGATTAGTTAAAGAGTTTTTATTCTGCAAAAATTGTCTAAGATACAAATAACTATAAATTTGATATCATTATAAACTTTGTAATTATACTGACCAGCAGAATTCTTTTAACATAATACTAAAGCACCATAAGAACAAAACCCAAAAAATAAAATCCTAAAAATTGTGCAATTATTGTTCCCACCCAAAATAAGACAATTATTATAAGATATTTAATTAAATATATGTACCCCACAATTGTATACTGAAAATATGTGTTCCATAAAACAAAGGCATTGTCCAGCATATTTTTTTTAAAGGAAGGTGTCCAGGCTGTCTGATAAAATAATAAAGCCTCTACTTACCTCCCTTGCTCCCCCTGCAAGCTCCGTTATGACAGCACTTGGCATCCACTACTTCCCAGTGCTGTGGTCGACATAGCAATAACTCTTTTATTTTTCCATCTACAGACCCATATGAGGGCTTTTAATTTTTTTGTGTAACCAATTTTAATTTCTCATGACACCTTTTATCTTACCATATAACGTACCAATGTAACCAAAAATATATTTAATTGTGGGAGGAAATTAAGAAGGAGAACCATAATTTTGCAAGATTTGCATATTTTATTTATTTATTAAAAAAAAATATTTTGGGGATGGGATTGCTTTTACGCAGTGCTTTTTATAGTAAAACGGACACATTCTCATTATTCTGTGGGTCAATACGATTAAAACAATACCCAATTTATATAGTGTTTGTACTGTTTAAAAAAAGTCACACATTTTAAGCAAAATCACTATGTCTAAAACTGCCCCATTTTGACTCCTATATATTTTTTTTTCATATACATGATCTGTAGTTTGTTTTGGTGGAACTTTTTGATCACTTTTTTTTCTGATATATGTTGTGACCATAAATTTAGCATTACAGGCATTTTTTTTATGCTTACATTGTTCACTGTGTGGGATCACTAAAATTATATTAAAATAGGCTGTATCATTGGAGCAACAATTTGGCACCATGGGGAGGGTATAGGGACTATTTCAAATGATCAGACGCCTAGGTTGCCGTAATCTGTGTTGACCACAGTGTCTAAAAGGCTTAAAGGGGTACTCCGCTTGAATTTTGTTTTTGTTTTTTTAAATCAACTGGTGCCCGAAAGTTAAACAGATTTATAAATTACTTCTATTTAAAAATCTTAATCCTTCTAATACTTATCAGCTGCTGTATGCTCCAAAGGAAGTTCTTTTCTTTTTGAATTTCTTTTCTGTCTGATCACAGTGCTCTCTGCTGACACCTCTGTCCATTTTAGGAACTGTCCAGAGTAGGAGCAAATCCCCATAGCAAAACACTCCTGCTCTGGACAGGTCCTGAAAAGGACAGAGGTGTCAGCAGAGACCACTGTGGTCAGACAGAAAGGAAATTCAAAAAGAAAAAAATTTCCTCTGTAGAATACAGCAGTGGATAAGTCATTTAAAAATCTGTTTCTGGCACCAGTTGATTAAAAAGAAAATGTTTTCCAGTGGAGTACCCCTTTAAAGAAGATGTACAGTGGTAAAAAATTTAGGGGATACATTTCTTGCCGCTGGACATCTTTTATCTGTTCCTGCAAAATCAGGTACGTGGTGATTAGAGATGAGTTCACGCATCACCAAGTACATGTACCTGATAGGTTTTAGGGGATGCGCCACCGGGCACTGTGACAGTTTATTGAGCTTGGCTCTGCTGCCCAGTCAGGCCTTCCTGAAGCCAATCGCAGCGGTCCCCAGCCGGCGATCGCTGCTATTGGTCTGTCAGTACAGACGGACCAATTGCAGGGATGTGGTGGGGGTCTCCTCCGTCTCTTCAGACAGTGAAGCGATCGGTGGTGAGGGGGGCCTGTCGGAGGAGGCCACACGCAGCGCTCAGGATTGGAGCTGCACTCCGATCCTGAGTTAACACTGTAGACGTTGTGACCTCAGCGTCTATTAGGGTAACAGATGGAGGAAGCTCCCTCTGTCAACGATGAAAACAGAGCGCCGATAGTTGTCATGGCAACCATGTCATGGTAACAAGAGCAGATCAGTCTTTACCTAAGGTAGACAGATGTATACTCCATTGAATTATGTGCATAATAGTATAAAAAAAAGTTTCAACTTGTCTCCCAAAAATATTTTTGCACCCCAAGGCCTCTGCAATTTTATATGATGCCAAAAAAATATCCTAAACTAAAAGGAGGCCCCAAAATCCACACAGGATGCATTCATGTCTGAAGCCTGTGTGAGAGACACTTAGTGCACAAAGGCCACATATGGGATATTTCTAAATACGTCAGAATTTGGGGAATAAATCTTGAGTTGTATTTCTTTGTCAAAACCAACTGTGTTACAGAAAAAAAATGATTAAAATGAAAAATCAGCAATAAAAGGGTTAATAAACTTATTTTGTCGGCCTGACTAATTTAAGGGGTGCAGTTTTTTAAATGGGGTGTGTTCTGGGGTATCTAACATACAGGCCCCTCAATTCCACTTCAGAATGGAACTGGTCCCTGAAAAATCAGATTTTGAAATTTTCTTAAAATCTGAAAAATTGCTGCTTAACCTATAAACCTAACCGTCTAAAAAAGTAAAAGAATGTTTATCAAATGATGGGAACATAAAGTAGACATATTGTAGATGTGAATTTATCATTAATTTCCTGCGGCATGACTATTTATCGTAGGAGCAGAAAATGTAAAATGTAGAAAAATGCTAATTTTTTATTGTTTTCGCAACATTTTTTTTTACAAAAACTACTAAGTATATCAATCAAAATGTACCACTATTGTAAATTACAATATGTCAAGAAAAAACTATCTCAGAATCGCTTTCATAAGTAAAAGCATTCCAAAGTTATTACCAAATAAGTGGACATCAAGGTCAAAACAGGCTAAGGAGTAAAGGGGTTAATGATGGATGGTGGCGGGATGGCCACTGCTCGTCATTAGCCGTAAATGTCCGGCTACTAAACGTAGCCATCACCCATCATGGCAAGGATGTCCAGGTATTGTGTTGTCTAAGGGTTAAGAATATTGTCGCAAAAAAATAAATACCTTAAAATCAAGATTGCCAGATTTGCCTGAAGAAAAGCTTATAGAAATCTGACAGGATAGGTAGGTCAAACAAAATGGGCCAAGTCTTGATAACACATCTCATTCTACAGGTCCGAAACTTACTGTGCTCCAACATAATAACAATCATTATCAGTTCCGTTGGGCTTGTGTTTAATGTGAAGGATCTGGAGGAGCTGTGGGATATGATGTTAAATCCTTCTTCATCATATATTTCCAGGGTGAGTTTTTTCTTCATTTTACTTTTTAACGTATAATCAATTTAATTAATTGAAAAAATAATATGTATATATATATATATATATATATATATATATATATATGTGTGTGTGTGTGTGTGTGTGTGTGTGTATTGGTTAGCTTAATTAAGTTAATCTGATTTGTGGGAGGAGTCGGGTCTTTATATACCCACCTGATCCACTCAGGTGCTGTCGGCAGCAGGCAAGACGTCCCCACCCTCCCTTCCCTTTTTTTCTACACTCACTTTCAGGGTATTCCCCTTTCTTCAGGATACCCTTCATGGCCGCCCAGGCACACCCCAGGCCTAATTATTCATTCAAGTGGTACACTCTAGGTGTGTAGAAGTAAATCCAGCTCTCTACCTCAAGCGCCGTGCCCACGGACTGGCGTGGGCAGCGCCAAATGGAAATGCAAGAGAAAGTGGAATGTCCAGCGCAGCATAGGTCCAACGAATACTCTTTATTAATTAAAACCCAGGATACATGGATGCAGCAGGCACAGGTGACGCGTTTCGGCTCAAAAAAGAGCCTTAATCATGAGTGGTACACTCTACTTACGAAATATGTAACCCAAAAAATAAAATCTATATATATATATATATATATATATATATATATATATATATATAAAATTTATCAGGGGATATAAAACACGCACCGGCCTAAAACACGCACACTCATTTTCCCAAGGAAATATCCTTGTTAAAATAAGGGTGGGTGTGTTTGCAGGTATACCTTGATAAACTGTTTCTGGCCCCACAAAAGCTGCTGCAGTTCCATGATTTAAAGCGGGCGCTTTAAATAATTGAATTGCAGCGGCTTCTGCGGGGCAGGAGTCCCGCTGCCACTGCCCAGTTCCCTCCCTGTCCCTGGTTTTATGGGTACATGTCCTGGGGACCGCACTCCTTCAGGCTCCAGCAGCATCCTGAGCTTTTACTGTACGCCGCGCACTGACGAGTGATGTCGTGTTGAGGACTCACTCGTCATTGCGCAGCGCAGCGTAGTATGCCGCCGGAGCCTGAAGGAGTGCGGTCCCCAGGACATGTAGCTATAAAACCAGGGACGGGGATTGAATTGGGCAGAGGAAATGGGGCTCTGGCCCCGTAGAAGCTGTTGCAGTTCAATGATTTTAAGCGCCCACTTTAAAGAATTGAACTGCAATGGCTTCTGCGGGGCCAGAAACTGTTTATCGGTGTATAGGAAAGATTTTAGGCTAAACGTTTTAGCCGAAAAAACGTGTGTTATACGCTGATAAATATGGTATATATATATATATATATATATATATATATATTTATATATATAAATGTTCAAAAAAATACAGCACTACTTCACCAACCGTAGACGGGTGCCAGCACCTCCGGCTCGATCACAGCCACTGGTAGATAATATCAAAAATGGTGCAGCACTCCACAAGATATCCAAAGCAAACTATTTATTTCCACATGTCATAAAGTGCGATGTTTCAGCCCCTCAATGGAGCTATTTTCAAGCATAGTGATACCACACACAGACTGGGGTTATATGCCCAGTCTGATAATTGACAACAATTTCATACTTAAATAATACAGTGCATAAACTCAACAATCCAAATAGGTGCAGTATATGAAAAAATGTGAATAAGAGTACCTAAGTACATATATATCATATAAAGTGCCATTGTGCCGATTAAAAACAGTACAGCCTGAATATTGCAAAGCTCCATTGTAATAATCAATCATAACATACAGCTGTAATCCATACAACATTAATTAAATACATAAAGATAGAAAACACCTACCCGCGCTGTTGCCCTATTCTTCGCCACACTTGGCTTGTAAACAGACGCACTGAGCATGCGTCAGTTACACTAAGCAACTACTGTCATTCTCCTTCCGGGTCACATGACCATTCACGTGGGACGCCACGCAACCCTGTGTACCACATGACCGCGAGCGTACCCACGTGACCACCGGCCGACAGCCTCCATAGCAACGGCGGTATGCAAACACCGCCACCACCATGAAGATCGCCGGCACAGTCCTGTCCCCGCATATGAATAGCAGATAAGGACCGGCTCACCACTGCATCACACACAGCCCCCGGCATACAAGCCTATATATACTGTATACCAAAATTCCTAAGGTGACTATAAATAAGTAAAGTAATAGTGTTTATTATGGTGTACATGGTGTAATGGTGAATATTAACTAGCTTAAAGTTGAGTATAGAAATGTGTGAAAAAAATGGGAAACAAATATGAATCAATAAAATAGATATAGATAACAATTAAAAAAGGAAAATAATGATGACATTTTTTTATTTTAATAAATAATAAAAAAGAAAAAAAGAAAAAAAAAAGAAAAAAAAAGAAAAAAAAGAAAAAAAATGAAATAAAAAGTAAAAAAATAAATTAAATGAAATCCCAACATAAAAAGTAAAATTAACACATAAATATAACACTGTATTGCAATACATAAACCACCCTGTATAACAAACTCACTGCTGGTACTGGTGTACAACATTATTATATGTGGGGGAGCCTCGCTGGTACAGGGGGCCAAGGGACTGTAATGCCTGGAGGCCCCAGGTCCCCCAGTTACGGCCAAGCCTCCACCCCTTTTAGGGTTGAGGACTGGTAGTTCTACATATCAGGGAGGCTCCCCTACATATAATAATTTTGTACACCAGTACCAGCAGTGAGTTTGTCATACAGGGTGGTTTATGTATTGCAATACAGTGTTATATTTATGTGTTTATTTTACTTTTTTAGTTGGGATTTCATTTAATTGATTTTTTTTACTTTTTATTTCATTTTTTTGAATTTTTTTTCTTTTTTTAAATAATTTTTTTCTTTTTTATTATTTATTAAAATAAAATAAAAAAAATTCATCATTATTTTCCTTTTTTAATTGTTATCTATATCTATTTTATTGATTCACATTTCTATACTCAATTTTAAGTTAGTTAATATTCACCATTACACCATGTACACCATAATAAACACTATTACTTTACTTATTTATAGTCACCTTAGGAATTTTGGTATACAGTATATATAGGCTTGTATACTGGGGGCTGTGTGTGATGCAGTGGTGAGTCGGTCCTTATCTGCTATTCATATGCGGGGACAGGACTGTGCCGGCGATCTCCATGGTGGCGGCGGTGTTTGTATACCGCTGTTGCTATGGAGGCTGTCGGCTGGCGGTCACGTGCGTACGCTCGCGGTCTTGTGGTACACAGGGTTGCGTGGCGTCCCATGTGATTGGTCATGTGACCCGGAAGGAGAATGACAGTAGTTACTTAGTGTAACTGATGCATGCTCAATGCGTCTGTTTACAAGCCAAGTGTGGCGAAAAATAGGGCAACAGCGCGGGTAGGTGTTTTCTATCTTTATGTATTTAATTAATGTTGTATGGATTACAGCTCTATGTTATGATTGATTATTACAATGGAGCTTTGCAATATTCAGGCTGTACCATTTTTTATCGGCACAATGGCACTTTATATGATATATATGTACTTAGGTACTCTTATTCACATTTTTTCATATACTGCACCTATTTGGATTGTTGAGTTTATGCACTGTATTATTTAAGTATGAAATTGTTGTCAATTATCAGACTGGGCATATAACCCCAGTCTGTATGTGGCATCACTATGCTTGATAATAGCTCCATTGAGGGGCTGAAACGTCGCACTTTATGACATGTGGAAATAAATAGTTTGTTTTGGATATCTTGTGGAGTGCTGCACCATTTTTGATATTTTATATATTTATATATATATATATATATATATATATACACATATATATATATGTTCCTTAATTACTCCTATCACCCCTCCCACCCTTAAAAAAATTCAGAGCTTTAAAAGGCTCTGTATCATACCTTTATGCTTGCTCACATTGTGCATGACATCACTGAAGCCTGCTGGGGGGCCACTTCCGCCCTCACACGGTTTCAGTGCTGTGATGAATAGAAGACCTCAAGCTCTGTGCAGCAGATTTGAGTATGTTTATCTATCAGTGAATGTCATGTCTGGGCAGGGAGTGTCACCCGCTGCCACTTGCCCTGCCAACTTGTGTACCCACCCTAGGTGACGGGTCCACAACCCACGGGTTCTGACTGTACCCCCCCCCCCTTTTAGGAGGGGCCACTGGACCCTTCATAACCTGAAAGTAAAGGGGTATGGATGAATAATCAATCTCTTCATCAGTATCCTCATCTTCAATGTCACATCACTCATTGGTCTCCTCATAATCATCTTCGCTCTTTTCAGACTCCAAATCCACATGATTATTCTCCAAACATTTATTGCTCATGATATCACAATGCACAGATTCAGTCAGAGGCTGCTGCAAAACTGTTTATTTGTAATTTTTCCCATAATACACAGTGTAGAACGTCACTTTGAAGTACATAACACAAAAACAACAGGAACATAAACTGTTTAGTAGAAACCGAGGAAATATAGAGGATTGTCGCCCTAATAATGTTCTAGAGAAGCAGCATATTAAGATACACCCAGTGTCCACAGGCCAGAAAGGCCGCCATCTTTTTGCACTCCAGACCTAGTAGGGACAATTCTCAGGTAGTCCCCACGCGGGGGAACTCCTTGTAGGGCATATCCAAAACACATTAAATACAAGAGCACATGAGGTTCTCCACACATGAGAGTAAAATAGCAGTCATAGATATAAGAAAGGCTAATAAAAAATAGAGGGGGGGCTGGATGAAAATGGAGGGGTCCCAGATAACATAAAGGGGGAGATGTAGTGATAGAGGGTGAGGAGGGTAATTGAGGTGAGGTAGCTAGGGAATCAGTAGGAGGTAAAGACTCTAGACAGAGGGCCAAGAATAGGGTTAAGGGTAGGGAAGGGGGGCACAAGACGGACATCTAAGGAGGAGACGGAAAGAGCCTGCTAAGGGGGAAGGAAGAGGGGGATGGGGAAGGAGTGTACAATATTTCATCATTGTCAACCAGGAGCTATGTGGTTGATCCCCGAAGACAAGACAGTGATACATTATAGCATGGGCTAGAGGGCATCTCTATAGGCTATCCAAGGTCGCCACATATGGTAGAATTTAGCATGTGTGTGGTTACTCCAGATAGACAGTTCTTCCATCCTACAGATGTGTGAAACCTTGCCTTTCCATTCCTGTAAGGTGGGAGGCTCAGCCTGCATCCAGTGGAGGGGTATTAATGCCTTAGCCGCTACAAGGAGATGAGCTAGTAAAGACTTCTGTGATAAAGGAAAAGTCGGATTAGAGAGCCCCAGAAAAATCTGGGCAGGTGTCAGCAACACCTGATTGCCTACAACCCTGTTAATGGCTCTATTGACTTCCCTCCAAAAGGTGATCAAGACAGAGCAGTCCCACCATATGTGGGAAATCGAGCCCTTGTCAGTACGACATCTCCAGCACAGAGCATCAGATGCCAGTCCCCAAGAGTGGAGTAACTCAGGTGTTCAATACCATCTGGTGATTAACTTATAGTGCCCTTCCTGTAATTTCACACATTTGGAGAAGCCATGTGAATTTGATAGGATCCACTTCTTCTTCTCCGTGTGAATCAGACCCAATTCCTTCTCCCAGGAAACGAGAAAAAAGGGACAATCCTGTAGAAAACGTGTGCGGAACACAGTTAGTTTGGACCTATTCACCATGGGAGTTTGAGCAACAGCTAGCTTCTCAAGCCAATCAAGGTCATCACCAATGCCATACACCCTTAGTAGAGACACGCATGTTCTTCTAACCATGTAAAACTGGAGAAAGTTGAGGTGTGTGAGGTAGCAATGTGGCTAAGTGCTCCATAGACGGGGGTAGGCCGCCATGACATAAATCTTTTAAAGGAATCGAGTGGAATAGCGACCAGGTCCCGTCTGCTGTGGGAATGTCAGGGGAGAGTACGTAGGGTATCAGGTAGCTGGGTAGCACAGGTGATAGAGTGGATTTATGCGCTGTATGTCGAGATTGACACCTATTGTAAGCCTTCTTGAGCTGAAGTGTGCCTAGCAGGAGAGGGTTATCAGTTTGTAGGAGTAAAGATCTCGTGGGGAGCCAAATGGCCCTTTCTACCGGGACATGTGAGTTGGTCAGTTGTGAAAATTCTAGTGAGTTGCCCTGTAGGAGGCTGGTTGAGGAAAGGATCTCCGCCCACCTTTGAAAATGCACTACCTTGTGCCATTGTTCCACATCGGGAAATCCCAGACTGTACAAACAAGAAAGTTGCAACAGCACTCTAGGTCAAAAAATGGAGGCTCTCAGCGCACTTTTTGATCAAAATGTGTCCCCCCATCCACCACGCGGAGGTGGCCTCATATCGGATGGGACCCTAACATGATAACTCACCTCTGCTGTGCATATAGCCTCTGACTGTGTGACATGTTGGATCAGCCATTGACTAAACCACCTCCAGTCTGAGAGGGGTGGGGTGCACGGCTAAAGAGGGTGCCACACCCCCCAATTTACAAAGTAAAAACAAAAGGAAAAATAGCCAGCACAACAACCTAATACACAGGTGCCCGCTGCTGTGGCAAATACAAAATGTACAAACAAGAAAGTTGCAACAGCACTCTAGGTCAAAAAATGGAGGCTCTCAGCGCACTTTTTGATCAAAATGTGTCCCCCCATCCACCACGCGGAGGTGGCCTCATATCGGATGGGACCCTAACATGATAACTCACCTCTGCTGTGCATATAGCCTCTGACTGTGTGACATGTTGGATCAGCCATTGACTAAACCACCTCCAGTCTGAGAGCGGTGGGGTGCACGGCTAAAGAGGGTGCCACACCCCCCAATTTACAAAGTAAAAACAAAAGGAAAAATAGCCAGCACAACAACCTAATACACAGGTGCCCGCTGCTGTGGCAAATACAAAATGTACAAACAAGAAAGTTGCAACAGCACTCTAGGTCAAAAAATGGAGGCTCTCAGCGCACTTTTTGATCAAAATGTGTCCCCCCATCCACCACGCGGAGGTGGCCTCATATCGGATGGGACCCTAACATGATAACTCACCTCTGCTGTGCATATAGCCTCTGACTGTGTGACATGTTGGATCAGCCATTGACTAAACCACCTCCAGTCTGAGAGGGGTGGGGTGCACGGCTAAAGAGGGTGCCACACCCCCCAATTTACAAAGTAAAAACAAAAGGAAAAATAGCCAGCACAACAACCTAATACACAGGTGCCCGCTGCTGTGGCAAATACAAAATGTACAAACAAGAAAGTTGCAACAGCACTCTAGGTCAAAAAATGGAGGCTCTCAGCGCACTTTTTGATCAAAATGTGTCCCCCCATCCACCACGCGGAGGTGGCCTCATATCGGATGGGACCCTAACATGATAACTCACCTCTGCTGTGCATATAGCCTCTGACTGTGTGACATGTTGGATCAGCCATTGACTAAACCACCTCCAGTCTGAGAGGGGTGGGGTGCACGGCTAAAGAGGGTGCCACACCCCCCAATTTACAAAGTAAAAACAAAAGGAAAAATAGCCAGCACAACAACCTAATACACAGGTGCCCGCTGCTGTGGCAAATACAAAATGTACAAACAAGAAAGTTGCAACAGCACTCTAGGTCAAAAAATGGAGGCTCTCAGCGCACTTTTTGATCAAAATGTGTCCCCCCATCCACCACGCGGAGGTGGCCTCATATCGGATGGGACCCTAACATGATAACTCACCTCTGCTGTGCATACCACCCTGATGCTTCTTCTTTATGAGGAGGCTATATGGTAGGCTGGGCTTCTTCCCTGACCATAAGAAATTGAGGAAGAGTTTTTCCATTGAAGCAAATATTTAAGTAAGTTAATGGGGATCATGCACAAGATGTACAGGATTGAGGGCATGATATATGTTTGTAGTAGATTCTTCCTACCCATCCAAGACAGGAATGAGAATTTATACTCTTCCATTTGGGCCCTCATTTTCTGCAGTAGAGGGGTGTAATTGAGAGAAAACAGGTCAGAGAGGTTTGATAGGGTACCATACGTATCAATGAGGGTCCGCAGTGCTGGTAACATGGTCTCCGAGTTGCTGATGAAGATCAGCAGGTCGTCCGCAAAAGCGGCCGTTACGTGAATATGTCCATCCACTGTCAGCCCAGAGATCGCGTCATTCTGTCTAATGGTTTGAAGCAGGGTTTCCATCACTATAATGTATAGTGATGGGGAAAGAGGGCACCCCTGTTGAGTACCGTTTCTAATGGCAAAAGATGGAGATAAAGTACTTTTACTCGAAAACGGGCACTTGGGGGTCGAGTACAGTGACATGATGGCGGCAATAAAGGGTGTGAGTATTCCCATTTTAAGAAGCGTATGCTGAAGATGGTCCTAAGAAACCCTGTCAAACACGTTCTCGGCATCTGTACCGAAAAGGATGAGAGGCGTTTTGGACGCTGAAGCGTAATGTATGGTGTGCATGACTCTGTAGACGTTATGTTTGTCTTCCCTGCCCTTTACAAAGCCGGTTTGGTCGGCATGGAGTAAGTGCGGGAGATAGTGACCTATCCTTTGTGCCAGCACCTTAGCCCACAACTTTATGTCCAAGTTTAAAAGTGAGATAGGTCTATAGCTGGAGCAGAGTTTGTGGTCTTTCCCCTCCTTAGGGAGAATAGTGATATGAGCTTCGAGCGCTTGTGGAGGGAGGGGGGCACCCTAAAGTTTCCTTGAACGCCTTGTAGTAGGCCATGCTGAGCCCGTCACGTTCGGGGCTCCTCCCCGTCAGGAATGACGGCAGGGCAGAGCTAATCTCTTCAGTCGAGCAAGGCTCCAGCAGAGCTTCCTCTTCAGACTGCAAAACTGATTTTAAGACAGTCTCAGGTACAACATGAGTTTGCACTGAAGATGAAACAATGCCCCCAGAAGAACTTTGCTAGGCGTAGTTCTTTGAGGGACATGGCATACCTGTGCGCCTAAGGGGCCTCCCCGATTACCACTTGCATGCGGAGGCTTGACACAGGATCCAGTGAAATGAGTATCCTCTCCACAGTAAAAATTCGAATGGACCCTTTCTGCATAGGTTCATCCTCAAGCAGAGATTTAGAGACAGGAGAGGAATCAAGCAGGAAAGGAGAGACAGAGGATGAAGAACACTCTTGCAAATGTCTATCCAAATGCACAGCTAAAGTCATACTAACTTGTGGCTCCACAGGAGCTGAAACAGATACAGATGACACCTGAGTTCGGGCAGACTCCAGCTCCTGAATAATGACAACAAGCTCGGAATTAACTACTCCTGATCTTGCAACCTCTGACTCCAGGTCTGAACTAATCCTGACTGAGACTGAGAAGACTCATATTGCTGAAGGTGTTCAGCTAAATCCTGGACCAGCTGAGTCAAGCCCTGCATTTGCTCCACTAAAGCAGACACAGCTTCCATAATGCAGGAACAAGGGAAGAAGGCAAATGCAGGTATGTGGGCATGCAAAAATGTCACGTCTGGGCAGGGAAGAGTGAAGCCATAAACTCACTCCCACTTGCCCTGCCTACTTGCGTACCCGCCCTAGGTGATGGGTCCACAACCACGGTGACAGTCCCTGCCTGAATAAGTGCAGGGATTCAAACGTCAACAAAATAAACTATAATACAGACGTAGGTCAGTACACTGTATGGAAACACACACTAACAGAAATAATAACAAAACATACACACACAATAAGCCACAGCCCACACGCAGAGTCAGTACCAAGATATAACAGATATGCCAAATCGCAGAAACAGAAGAAGAGTCAAAAAGCGGAGCCAATGGGTCAAATATGCCAGAATTTCGAGATACAATAAAAACGCTAGCAAGGTGTAGGAGCTCTTTCGCAGGAGAGGTATGAGAGCAGACTGCCAGCTTAAATAGGCCCAGACCAGGTGCTCACATCAATGTCAACTGACCAGTCAAGGCAGCTGGGCGTAGCCCAAACAAAAAAAATAAAACAGAGAACTGTATGAACTATTTAACCCCATGGGTTCTGACAGTGAGGTTCTGTTCAGCTTTTAGTCTGTGCAGCTTTTAGTCTGTGCAGCTGTCAGTGAGGCTCTGTGCAGCTGTCAATCAAGCTCAGGGCAGAGAAACACTTCCTGAGTTTGGACTTTTGCCATTACAAGCAGGAGACCAAAATCTGAGATTTAGACCAGATGGAATGTGTTCTTGCCAAGAAGGGAGACCCCTAGTGGCTAGAAGTATACAGCAGAAAAACTAACATAAAACATTTTTTTTTTTTTTTTATATGGAAGCCAAAAGTTATTTATTTGAATCAAATATAAAAAATCATGTTTAATGACAGTGCCAATTTAAGACCCTTGCCATTTAGCCTGAAATTTACTTTTATCACCTGGCCGGTAGCAGTTGAAGGTTGTTGTTTTAGTAGACCTATTGAAAACCACGATTGGATCTTCTGGTCTTGCTGTAGTTATTCTTTTACAATAGGGATAATTTTTTTTATTTCTATCTTTTATTTAGGCAATATATTTAGTCACACTTTTGTGTGGTGTCACCTCATGTTCAAGGTCTCCTTAGCAATATCCAAAAGACCTTGGGGGTATGATACACTAACTTGAAAGGAGAAAAACCTGGTAGATGTTTCTGGTATTTTTTAACAGTTTATAAAAAAAACATTTTTAATCTTTGACATAATGGGTGTCCCCTGATCGGTAACTATTTCTTTAGATATCCTGCCCTTGTAAACATATAAAACAACTATTTTACAATGGTTTTTGATAATGAACGATTGCTTCTAGATTAGCAGGTTGTATATTCAAGGACAGCAGAATATGTTGTTGACCTCTAGTGTATTTGATGTTGTACCAGATCCATTGCAGTGCTCTTAACCCTTTAAGGACCCGGGCTTTTTCCGTTTTTTCATTTTCAATTTTTCCTCCTTAACTTTAAAAAATCATAACTCTTTAAAATTTTCACCTAAAATTCTATATGATGGCTTATTTTTTGCGTCACTAATTCTACTTTGTAATGACATTAGTCATTTTACCCAAACATCTACGGTGAAACAGGAAAAAAAATCAATATGCGACAAAATTGATGAAAAAACACTATTTTATAAGTTTTGGGGGTTCCGTTTTTACGCAGTACATTTTTCAGCAAAAATGACACTATTATCTTTATTCTGTAGGTCCATACGGTTAAAATGATACCCTACTTGTATAGGTTTGATTTTGTATCACTTCATAAAAATAATCATGAATACATGCAGGAAAATTTATACGTTTAAAATTTTCATTTTCTGAGCCCTATAACTTTTTTACTTTTCTGTGTTCAGGGCGCTATGAGGGCTCATTGTTTGTGCCATGATTTGAAGTTTTTAGTGGTACCATTTTTGTTCTGATCAGACTTTTTGATCACTTTTTATTCACTTTTTTGTGGTATAAAAAGTGATCAAAAATGCGCTATTTTGGACTTTTGAATTTTTTTGCGCGTACGCCATTGAACATGCGGTTTAAAAAGCGGTATATTTTTATAATTCGGACATTTCTGCACGCGGCGATACCACATATGCTTATTTTTATATACACAGGTTTTTTTTTATTCTTGGAAATGCCAGGTGATTCAAACTTTTATTAGGGGAAGGGATAATTGAAAGGGTTAATGATTTTTTTTTACACTTTTCTTATGCAATATTATAGCTCCCATAAGGGGCTATAACATTGCATTTACTGATCTTTAACACTGATTGATGCATCCCCATAGGAATGGATCAATCAGTGTTTTCGGCGATTGATTGCTCAAGCCTGGATCTCAGGCTTGAAGCATTCATTCAGCGATCGGACTGCAGGAAGGAAGGTAAGAGACCTTCCTCCTGTGCTCCCTGAGCTAGCCGTGCACTTTTATTTTCGTTTTCAGCCGCGCGACTCAGCTTTGAGTGCGCGGCTAAAGGGTTAATAGCGCGCGACACCGCGATCAGTGCTGCGCGCTATTAGCGGCGGGTCCCGGCTTCACTATGACGCTGGGCCCGCCGCAATATGATGCGGGGTCACCGTGTGACCCCACGTTATATCGCAGGACCGGGACTCAGGGCATAAGTTTACGCCCTGGGTCCTTAACAGGTTAAAGGGGTACTCCAGCACTAATACATCTTATCCCCTATCCAAAGGATAGGGGATAAGATGTCTGATCGTGGGGGTCCCGCCGCTGGGGACCCCCATAATCTGTCAGTCAGCACCCACCTTTGCGAGCTCTCCGCAGCACTGGAGGCTCTGAGTGTGCAGCGTGACAACCACGGGCCTGGAGTATTGTGACATCACGACTCCGCCCCGTGTGACATCACGCCCCGCCCCCTCACTGCAAGTCTATGGGAGGGGGCGTTACAGCCTCCAGCGCTGCGGAGAGCTCACAAAGGTGAGTGCTGAATGACAGATTGTGGGGGTCCCCAGTGGTGGGACCCCCGCGATCAGACATATTATCCCCTATCCTTTGGATAGGGGATAAGATGTATTAGTGCTGGAGTACCCCTTTAAAGGCACTATCAACAATTTAGAGTTGCACCAAGGGACTCCTTAAGAATTAAACAGGGTATGTAACTGACACTGTGGGTAAGACTCATAGTACTCTTTGACCTCTTCATGTACCCCTTTGACCTCTACAATCTTTTGTTTTTTTTTTCAGAAACCAAGTGTTGCTCATGTGAATGAACTAAATCCTTCACCATTTGGCAATGCAATTTAGAACTACAAGCTGTTCCACAACTTGTTCACATACATCATTGTCTCTATAGATTAGTTTATTTTCCACTGTATGGAGTTTATTTTTCTAGGAGTTCACTTTCCCTTGCATGTGATGAGAAATATCCCAAAGTTGTCACTGGAGACAGGCAAGTCAGGGAGACCAATTTTAAGAGTATCTTCCTCAAAATCTCCTGCAAACACTTCTTAAGGAAAACTCAGGGTCACTCCTATAGCTTGTACAACTTCAGCATAGTGACCTTCAACAATCCAACAGAAAATTTTTGCTTTCTACTTTGCAAGATCAAGGCAGAGAAACTTCTTGGGCTCAACCACAAGGGGACAATCGACATCTGCATGTCGCAATATCTGGCTCTAGGGGCCTGACTGCCAGGTCAGTTCTAGGTTCTACTTTATGGGTCTCCTTCCCACCATAACTTTAGACGCCTTCTGGTTTCTTTGGTTGGCCGAGTAGGTGAGGAGTCTTACATATTATTCTCTGTGTTCACATATGGTTCCACAAGTGCAGATAGCTGATCCACATGTCTGGGCTCCAAATCTGAACTGGCAGGGCTTAAAGGGGTTATCCACCATAAGGTGATTTAATACTTACCTGCCAGATAGTAATGGACATGTCAATGGAGTTTCCTCCATTGCAGTACAGTTGCAGCCCTGTGAAGAATGATCCCCCTCACCCCCACCCAATGGTTGCTCCACCCATTGAAATTCAGACAGGCTCCCTTTCAACAACTGACTAGTGATGTCCTGTCTAGAGTGCACTGCAACCTGGGAAAACCTGACCCGACACTCATTTTGTATTCTGTTAAAAATTAACATTGAGGCAAAGATCACATAAGAATTGCGAGCCCAGCCATCAAACACAGTTACAGACACTATATTATGAACTACACTAACTTTACAGCCTCTGTAGCATAGTCAAATAAGAAATCCTGGCACACCCCTTTAAACAAATGACCACTGTTTTGACTGTCTGCATTTCATTAAAAACTTTGGATTACAGTTACTTTCTAGCCAACTGTAAAATGTTATACATTTGTGAACATTTTGTGAAAAGCAAAAAATATGTACCCATTGGGCAATTACAGCAGAAATAACACCTAAATAAGCCAAAAATGTTGTTTTCAGTTTATGATATTGTCTGGCATACTGCATACTCAAGTCAAAGCGAGGGCTCGCAACTGAGAAACAGAACATCTTTATCTACCCACTGGTTAACTGGAAGATTCTTTCTTAGTGGCTTTTTCAGTAATACTGTGTATCCCCGAAAATAAGAGGTACCCATAAAATAAGCCATACCAGGAGTTCTATGTAGTCGCTCAATATAAGCCATACCCCAAAAAATAAGCCATAGTGGTAGATGGGAACTTGGCCTTTCTGCCAGAACCTTTATCTCCTCCACCTGTCTGTTAATAATAGATTGTTGTTCTCTATTGGAAACTTGAGTAGACTCTGGACTCCAAAGGATAGGGGATAAGATGCCTGATCGCGGGAGTCCCGCAGCTGGGGACGCCCGTGATCATGCACTCGGCATCCCGTTTACAATCAGTCCCCGGAGCGTGTTCGCTCCGGGTCTGATTTAGGGGCGACTACAGAGCGGGCGGCGTGTGATGTCACGCCTGCGCCGGCGTGTGACGTCACGCTCCGCCCCACAATGCAAGCCTACAGGAGGGGGCGTGATAGCTATTCTCCTGGAGGCTTGCATTGCGGGCCGGAGCGTGACGTCACACGCCGGCGCAGGCGTGACGTCACACGCCGCCCGCCCTGTAGTCGACCGTAATCAGACCCGGAGCGAACACGCTCCGGGGACTGATTATAAACGGGGTGCCGTGTGCATGATCTCGGGGGTCTCCAGCTGTGGGACTCCCGCAATCAGACATCTTATCCCCTTTCCTTTGGATAGGGGATAAGATGTTTAAGCACCGGAGAACCCCTTTAACAATTTTTTTTAACCTAAAAATGGTGTTTGTATTTTATTCACAGGATGACTTCAACATTTATTATGTCCTTATTGGTACAAACGTGGTTCTACTGTGTTTTTCTGTTTCTGCTGGTATCTTTGGATCAGCTGTTCTGTGCCGTTCACTAAGGAAGGATCCCCAGGTAAAGTAAAATCTAAGTCATACACCTACTTGTCATGGGTTCTTTTGCTTTATTCTTTGGTATGTCATGACAGAAGTTTAGATGGTAGGGGTCTGGGGGCTGAGGCCTCCACCATTAACAAAAACAAAGGGGCCCCAATTCTCAGGCATTATATAAGGCATTACATAAATGAGAGCCCTCTCTTTTTGGCCAGAATGCAGATCTAGTGGTGACTTCTGATTGTGAGAGATGCCGGCAGGTAAAGGGGTACTCCAGGAGAATAAACTTCTCTAGATAGAGGATGTGTCTGATTGTAGGGTTCCCAGCAGTTTATAAGGCTCATTAAAGGGGTTATCCAGGAAAAAACTTTTTTTTATATATATACCAACTGGCTCCAGAAAGTTAAACAGATTTGCAAATTACTTCTATTAAAAAATCTTAATCCTTTCAGTACTTATGAACTTCTGAAGTTAAGGTTGTTCTTTTCAGTTTAGAAGCAAATCCCCATAGCAAACCTCTTCTAAACTGGGCGGTTCCCAAGACACGTGACATCAGAGAGCATGTCACGATGCCGGCTGGCAGGTAGTGGACCCTCTGTGCCAGAGAGGGATTGGCGTGGACCGTGCTAGTGGACCGGTTCTAAGCCACTACTGGTTTTCACCAGAGCCCGCCGCAAAGCGGGATGGTCTTGCTGCGGCGGTAGTGACCAGGTCGTATCCACTAGCAACGGCTCACCTCTCTGGCTGCTGAAGATAGGCGCGGTACAAGGGAGTAGGCAGAAGCAAGGTCGGACGTAGCAGAAGGTCGGGGCAGGCAGCAAGGATCGTAGTCAGGGGCAACGGCAGAAGGTCTGGAAACACAGGCAAGGAACACACAAGGAACGCTTTCACTGGCACTAAGGCAACAAGATCCGGCAAGGGAGTGCAAGGGAAGTGAGGTAATATAGGGAAGTGCACAGGTGAAAACCCTAATTGGAACCACTGCGCCAATCAGCGGCGCAGTGGCCCTTTAAATCGCAGAGACCCGGCGCGCGCGCGCCCTAGGGAGCGGGGCCGCGCGCGCCGGGACAGAACAGACGGGGAGCGAGTCAGGTAGGGGAGCCGGGGTGCGCATCGCGAGCGGGCGCTACCCGCATCGCGAATCGCATCCCGGCTGGCAGCAGGATCGCAGCGCCCCGGGTCAGAGGACGTGACCGGAGCGCTGCAGCGGAGGGAGTGAAGCGAGCGCTCCGGGGAGGAGCGGGGACCCGGAGCGCTCGGCGTAACAGTACCCCCCCCCTTGGGTCTCCCCCTCTTCTTGGAGCCTGAGAACCTGAGGAGCAGACTTTTGTCAAGGATGTTGTCCTCAGGTTCCCAGGATCTCTCTTCAGGACCACAACCCTCCCAGTCTACTAAAAAAAAATTTTTCCCTCTGACCTTTTTGGCAGCCAAAATTTCCTTGACCGAGAAGACGTCCGAGGAGCCGGAAACAGGTGTGGGAGGAACAGATTTGGGAGAAAAACGGTTGAGGATGAGTGGTTTGAGAAGAGAGACGTGAAAGGCATTAGGGATACGAAGAGAAGGAGGAAGAAGAAGTTTATAAGAGACAGGATTAATTTGACACAAAATTTTGAAAGGACCAAGATAGCGTGGTCCCAACTTGTAGCTAGGGACACGGAAGCGGACATATTTAGCGGAGAGCCATACCTTGTCTCCAGGGGAAAAAACGGGGGGAGCTCTTCTTTTCTTATCCGCGAACCTCTTCATGCGTGAAGAAGCCTGTAAGAGAGAATTTTGGGTCTCTCTCCATATAATGGAAAGGTCACGAGAAATTTCATCCACAGCGGGCAGACCAGAGGGCAAGGGGGTAGGGAGGGGGGGAAGAGGGTGACGGCCGTACACCACGAAAAATGGGGATTTGGAGGAAGATTCAGAGACCCTGAAGTTATACGAGAATTCGGCCCATGGAAGGAGATCTGCCCAGTCATCCTGGCGGGAGGAAACAAAATGTCGCAAATAATCACCCAGGATCTGGTTAATTCTTTCTACTTGTCCATTGGACTGGGGATGATATGCAGAGGAAAAATTTAATTTAATCTTGAGTTGTTTACAGAGAGCTCTCCAGAATTTAGACACGAATTGGACCCCTCTATCCGAGACAATCTGCGTAGGCAACCCGTGAAGACGAAAAATGTGTACAAAAAATTGTTTAGCCAACTGAGGCGCTGAAGGAAGACCAGGAAGAGGGATGAAATGTGCCATTTTGGAGAATCGATCAACGACCACCCAAATAACGGTGTTGCCACGGGAAGGGGGTAAATCAGTAATAAAATCCATACCAATCAGAGACCAAGGCTGTTCGGGGACAGGCAGAGGATGAAGAAAACCAGCGGGCTTCTGGCGAGGAGTCTTATCCCGGGCACAGATAGTGCAGGCTCGCACAAAGTCCCCAACATCCGTCTCCAGAGTCGGCCACCAATAGAAGCGGGAGATGAGTTGCACAGATTTCTTGATGCCCGCATGACCTGCGAGATGGGAGGAGTGACCCCATTTGAGGATTCCGAGGCGTTGGCGTGGAGAAACAAAGGTCTTTCCTGGAGGAGTCTGCCTGATGGAGGCAGGAGAAGTGGAGATCAGGCAGTCAGGTGGAATGATGTGTTGCGGAGGGAGATCAACTTCTGAGGCATCCGAGGAACGAGAGAGAGCATCGGCCCTAATGTTCTTATCGGCAGGACGAAAGTGAATCTCAAAATTAAATCGGGCAAAGAACAGAGACCACCGGGCCTGGCGAGGATTCAGCCGTTGGGCCGACTGGAGGTAGGAGAGGTTCTTGTGGTCGGTGTAGATAATAACAGGAAATCTTGATCCCTCCAGCAGATGCCTCCATTCCTCAAGTGCTAATTTAATGGCTAGAAGCTCTCGATCCCCGATGGAGTAGTTCCTCTCCGCTGGAGAGAAGGTCCTAGAGAAAAAACCACAAGTGACAGCATGCCCGGAAGAATTTTTTTGTAGAAGAACAGCTCCAGCTCCTACTGAGGAGGCATCAACCTCCAATAGGAAGGGTTTGGAAGGGTCAGGTCTGGAGAGCACGGGAGCCGAAGAAAAGGCAGACTTGAGTCGTTTAAAGGAGTCTTCTGCTTGAGGAGGCCAGGACTTGGGATCAGCATTTTTTTTGGTTAAAGCCACGATAGGAGCCACAATGGTAGAAAAATGTGGAATAAATTGCCTGTAATAATTGGCGAACCCCAAAAAGCGTTGGATAGCACGGAGTC
Source organism: Hyla sarda (assembly GCF_029499605.1). NCBI lineage: Eukaryota > Metazoa > Chordata > Amphibia > Anura > Hylidae > Hyla > Hyla sarda. The sequence goes on from NC_079195.1 coordinate 184,190,349, forward strand.
CGGAGGGGCGTGGCCAATTTAAGACGGCAGAGAGTTTGTCTGGATCCATCTGTAGTCCCTGGCCAGAGACCAAATATCCTAGAAAAGGAAGAGATTGGCATTCAAACAGACATTTCTAAATTTTGGCATAGAGTTGGTTGTCACGAAGTCTCTGAAGAACCATACGGACATGCTGGCGGTGTTCTTCAAGATTGGCAGAAAAAATTAGGATATCGTCCAGATATACCACAACACAGGAGTATAACAGATCACGAAAAATTTCATTGACAAAGTCTTGGAAGACGGCAGGGGCATTGCACAGTCCAAAGGGCATGACCAGATACTCAAAGTGTCCATCTCTGGTGTTAAATGCCGTTTTCCACTCGTCCCCCTCTCTGATGCGGATGAGGTTATAGGCGCCTCTTAAGTCCAATTTAGTGAAGATGTGGGCACCTTGGAGGCGATCAAAGAGTTCAGAGATGAGGGGTAAGGGGTAGCGGTTCTTAACCGTGATTTTATTAAGACCGCGGTAGTCAATGCAAGGACGTAGGGAGCCATCTTTTTTGGACACAAAGAAAAATCCGGCTCCGGCAGGAGAGGAGGATTTACGGATAAAGCCCTTTTTTAGATTCTCCTGGACGTATTCGGACATGGCAAGAGTCTCTGGGGCAGAGAGAGGATAAATTCTGCCCCGGGGTGGAGTAGTACCCGGGAGGAGGTCGATAGGGCAATCATAAGGCCTGTGAGGAGGTAGAGTCTCAGCTTGTTTTTTGCAGAAAACATCCGCGAAGTCCATATAGGCCTTAGGGAGACCGGTTACTGGAGGAACCACAGAGTTACGGCAAGGGTTACTGGGAACCGGTTTTAGACAGTTCTTGGAACAAGAGGACCCCCAACTCTTGATCTCCCCAGTGGACCAATCCAGGGTTGGGGAATGAAGTTGAAGCCAGGGAAGTCCAAGGAGAATCTCCGAGGTGCAATTGGGGAGGACCAAAAGTTCAATCCTCTCATGATGAGATCCGATGCTCATAAGAAGGGGCTCCGTGCGGAAACGTATGGTACAGTCCAATCTTTCATTATTTACACAATTGATGTAGAGGGGTCTGGCGAGACTGGTCACTGGGATGTTGAACCTGTTGACGAGAGAGGCCAAAATAAAATTTCCTGCAGATCCAGAGTCCAAGAAGGCCACTGTAGAGAAGGAGAAGGCAGAGGCAGACATCCGCACAGGCACAGTAAGACGTGGAGAAGCAGAGTAGACATCAAGGACTGTCTCACCTTTGTGCGGAGTCAGCGTACGTCTTTCCAGGCGGGGAGGACGGATAGGACAATCCCTCAGGAAGTGTTCGGTACTAGCACAGTACAGGCAGAGGTTCTCCATACGGCGTCGTGTCCTCTCTTGAGGTGTCAGGCGAGACCGGTCGACCTGCATAGCCTCCACGGCGGGAGGCACAGGAACAGATTGCAGGGGACCAGAGGAGAGAGGAGCCGAGGAGACGAAACGCCTCGTGCGAACAGAGTCCATATCTTGGCGGAGTTCCTGACGCCTTTCAGAAAAACGCATGTCAATGCGAGTGGCTAGGTGAATAAGTTCATGTAGATTAGCAGGAATTTCTCGTGCGGCCAGAACATCTTTAATGTTGCTGGATAGGCCTTTTTTGAAGGTCGCGCAGAGGGCCTCATTATTCCAGGACAATTCTGAAGCAAGTGTACGGAATTGTACGGCATACTCGCCAACGGAAGAATTACCCTGGACCAGGTTCAACAGGGCAGTCTCAGCAGAAGAGGCTCGGGCAGGTTCCTCAAAGACACTTCGGATTTCCGAGAAGAAGGAGTGTACAGAGGCAGTGACGGGGTCATTGCGGTCCCAGAGCGGTGTGGCCCATGACAGGGCTTTTCCGGACAGAAGACTGACTACGAAAGCCACCTTAGACCTTTCAGTGGGAAACAGGTCCGACATCATCTCCAGAAGCAGGGAACATTGGGAAAGAAAGCCACGGCAAAACTTGGAGTCCCCATCAAATTTATCCGGCAAGGATAAGCGTATCCCAGGAGCGGCCACTCGCTGCGGAGGAGGTGCAGGAGCTGGCGGAGGAGATGACTGCTGAAGCTGTGGTAGCAACTGTTGTAGCATAACGGTCAGTTGAGACAGCTGTTGGCCTTGTTGCGCTATCTGTTGTGACTGCTGGGCGACCACCGTGGTGAGGTCAGCGACAACTGGCAGAGGAACTTCAGCGGGATCCATGGCCGGATCTACTGTCACGATGCCGGCTGGCAGGTAGTGGACCCTCTGTGCCAGAGAGGGATTGGCGTGGACCGTGCTAGTGGACCGGTTCTAAGCCACTACTGGTTTTCACCAGAGCCCGCCGCAAAGCGGGATGGTCTTGCTGCGGCGGTAGTGACCAGGTCGTATCCACTAGCAACGGCTCACCTCTCTGGCTGCTGAAGATAGGCGCGGTACAAGGGAGTAGGCAGAAGCAAGGTCGGACGTAGCAGAAGGTCGGGGCAGGCAGCAAGGATCGTAGTCAGGGGCAACGGCAGAAGGTCTGGAAACACAGGCAAGGAACACACAAGGAACGCTTTCACTGGCACTAAGGCAACAAGATCCGGCAAGGGAGTGCAAGGGAAGTGAGGTAATATAGGGAAGTGCACAGGTGAAAACCCTAATTGGAACCACTGCGCCAATCAGCGGCGCAGTGGCCCTTTAAATCGCAGAGACCCGGCGCGCGCGCGCCCTAGGGAGCGGGGCCGCGCGCGCCGGGACAGAACAGACGGGGAGCGAGTCAGGTAGGGGAGCCGGGGTGCGCATCGCGAGCGGGCGCTACCCGCATCGCGAATCGCATCCCGGCTGGCAGCAGGATCGCAGCGCCCCGGGTCAGAGGACGTGACCGGAGCGCTGCAGCGGAGGGAGTGAAGCGAGCGCTCCGGGGAGGAGCGGGGACCCGGAGCGCTCGGCGTAACAGAGCACTTAGACAGAAAAGAACAACCTTAACTTCAGAAGTTCATAAGTACTGAAAGGATTAAGATTTTTTAATAGAAGTAATTTACAAATCTGTTTAACTTTCTTGAGCCAGTTGATATATACAAAAAAAAAGTTTTTTCCTGGATAACCCCTTTAATGATCAAAGATTTAAAAGGAAAACAGCCGAAGGTGGAAGTAAATAGAAAGGAAGGGAGGCAAATCAATAAAATGATATACAGAAATGTATATCCGGTATCCGATAAGGAGATAAAACAAATCTTAGCTGATGGCACGTGTGTAAAGTTATAAAATCATGTTTTCTTTCCAAGTGCTATAGAGAAGGTTCAGAGCTGCATGCCTCCTACCTCCTGGAAGCCAAGCAAGGAAGGGTGGAGGAGGCAGGGGACAGGCATTATGCAGCTTAGGCTACTTTCCCACGTCTCCGGCACTATGAAACCTGTTATTTTAGGTTCCCGAATAGCTGGAGAAAAAATAGTGCTTGAACCTTCTCATTCTCCCGCTATTCTCTCTGAAAATAGCGGCACCCGACGGACCACATTGACTATAATGGGGTCCACTGGGACCCGTTATTGCTCCTTATGACCCATCAAAATGACGGGCGCCAAACTCCCCCCCCCCCCCAAAAAAAATGTCCGTTATTCATGGTAGTGTGAAAGGGGCCTTAGCTCTCCTTAGCCTTGTTTAAAATAAACCACTTTTCAGCATATTGTTCTGTTTAAATCTGTGCTACAGTAACATATGGCAAAAATATCTGTTGCTGTCTATCTTTATTGGCGTGTTAGCTATGTGATATATTTGTTTGCCATACAATAATTTATATGTTTTTTTTTTCCTCTAGGAATCTGAAATAGAGAATGATTTTATACCTCAAAGACCTTTTTCAGATTTGCCTGAAACAACATTTTCTTCTCCACCACCTTATACACCCCAAATAGTCTATAGTAGCAGAATTACACAATGAAAAAATAAGGTCTCGTTCACACTGCAGACATTCTGCTGGCAGAGTTTTCAGTGGGATTCTGCTGCACTGTGCATGCTGCGAAACGCCGCTGCAGAATTCCGCCGATGGAATGCATGTTCCGCAAAAGAATGAACATAGTAACTTCTATTTGATATTGCTGCTGCTTTCCTTACAGGGTGCATTCACACTATAGAATAGGAATGGAGTAAAAAGACCTAAAGACCTTGTTGGCAGGCGCTCAGAAGTCCGTCAGTGGTATCACACTTGAGTATTGGCAACTTTATTGATGTACAGCAATGACGCGTTTCGGGGTACACACTACCCCTTCTTCAGATTGACAGAGTACATACACAACAGCAAACATAAGGGGTTTATATAAGTATGTTCATTAACAAACAAAATGGAGGACAGTGCAAAGGGAATAGGTCACACTTGAGGAAATCAGCATATTATGGTCAGTAATAACATAAAACAGATAAGGATGCATCTGAAGTCAGTGGATAAACAGAGCTCTGCATTAGAATCATAAAAAACATGAAGGCACAATCGGAGCAGAAGGCATAATGTATGTTCTGTTTTGATGTGCTGGAACTGTGTCCGGTGTAAAATCAATTGTGAGGCTTAGAATGGAACAGCCGCTGTGTTGATGCGTGTCACGGAGATAAACTCCGGTATGCTGTAAACAGAGGCTGTAACTATAGACACGTAGCTATTCAGCTGGTTATGTTACCGCTGGCAACCAGTAAGAATGCAAGTGCGTAAGAGAAGGAGCGCTGTGTAAACAGAGCGCATCGGAGGACACTGGCTGCCGCGATCGGCCTGTGGAAAAGCCGAGTGCGGTGCCAGAAGCATGTGTTCTGCAGGGAAAAAAAGATTGTTAATGCATGTATGAGGGGCAAGAATATATCGGCCACAATATATCTAGGAAGATAGTAGGGATATACTAAACAAATACATAATGTATGGGGCAGCGATTAAAGGGTACCTCTCATCAAATAAACTTTTGATATATTTTAGATTAATGAATGTTGAATAACTTTCCAATAGCATGTTAATGAAAAATATGCTTCTTTCTATTGTATTTTTCCCGATCAGTCCTGTCAGCAAGCATTTCTGACTCATGCTGGAGTCCTAAACACTCAGAGCTGCCAGCCTGCTTTGTTCACAGCCAAACATGCTGTGAACAATGCAGGCTGGCAGCTCTGAGTTTTCTCCTTTGTGAACAAAGCAGACTGGCAGCTCGTAGTGTTTAGGACTCCAGCATGAGTCTGAAATGCTTGCTGCCAGGACTGGTAGGGAGACCCCTAGTGGTCATTTCTTCAAAGTGGAAAATTAAATAGAAAGAAGCATATTTTTTAATAACATGCAATTGTAAAGTTATTCTGCATACATTAATCTATAATATATCAAAAGTTTTTTTGATGAGATAAACCCTTTAATGCGGCAATTAGTATGGAGAAGTGACAAGAATATAAATGTATTCTGCAAGCGGAATAATAAGTAAAAAATTACCGTACATAAGGATAGATAATAGTCCTAAGGAATGCCATATACCTGATATTGGATAGGTTATATACAAATAGGGGGAGAAAAAAAAAGAAGGGGAACTGAAATATAAAATATGTATATATGCAATGGGTAAGAGGTAGTATAGTTAAGTTAATATATATACACACACACATATAGATGCACCTAAGTAAGGATAGTAGATGGATAATAAATATATATAATAAATAAATATCCTCATATGCATAATATTAAAATTTAGTGAATAAAATAAAGTTAAATGAATGGATAAGGGGATAGTGCAAATATATAATGCATAAAAAGTGTAGAAACCATATTAATAATAATAATGATACATATAACACTGCATATAGTATAAAATATTAAAAACAATAACAATAGTTTATAAATTGCTTTTAATGTATTCGTTCAAGGCTGAAGGGTGTAGAGTAACGTAACTTAAAAATCCCAAAATTTTCGCGTTGTCGCAAAACATTAAATCTCTGTGGAATTTCTTTATCTACGGATGAAAAAAATCTGAAAAGTTGCATTGGTAGTGAGTAGATGCGTGTCGAGAGACACTGTGCAATTGATATTTTAGATCAGTGGTTCCCAACCTTTTTCGGCTCAGGCACCCCGAATAATATTCGATGCTAAATGGCTCAAAATAAGCAATACACATCACCTATACATCTGTTAGCTATGTAGATTGCAGTGCTGCTATATATCTTCTCTGATCAAAGTTGTTCCCTTTTCTTTTCCATCTGGCCCAGACCATCATGATGGTTTCTTCCAGTCACAACTCTTCTCCACAGAACCATCGTACTTTTCCAGCATTATCCTATGTTTTTCCCCACAAATACCTTCAGTCTCTAATGGAGCAGCAGGAAATGCTAGCAGAATGCTTGGATGTATAGAAAGAGGTATAAGCAGTAGAAAGAGAGAAGTGCTCATGCCGCTGTACAGAACACTGGTGAGACCTCACTTGGAGTATTGTGCGCAGTAAGGAGGCCGTATCTCCATAAGGATATAGATACTCTAGAGAGAGTTCAGAGAAGAACTACTAAACTAGTACATGGATTGCAGGATAAACCTTACCAGGAAAGGTTAAAGGACCTTCACATGTATAGCTTGGAAGAAAGAAGAGACAGAGGGGATATGATAGAGACTTTTAAATACATAAAGGGGATCAACACGGTGAAGGAGGAGAGCATATTTAAAAGAAGAAAAACTACCACAAGAGGACATAGTAATACATTAGAGGGGCAAAGGTTTAAAAGTAATACTAGGAAGTTTCTCACACACACAGTGCCTCCAGCAGCCTCACACACACACACACACACACAAATACCTCCAGTCTCACACAAACAATGCCCCCAGCAGCCTCACACATGCACACAATGCCCCCAGCAGACCCATCCACTCCCACCATTTGCCTTCAGCCACCCATGTTGCTTCCAGCCTCCCAGCACCATTGCCTTCATTCCTCCTGCCATTGCTTCCATTCAGCCTCCCACCCCTGCTTCCATTCACCCCTCATCCACCCACCCACCCCTGCCACTGATTCCATTCACCCGCAGCCACCCAACCATCCACCCCTGCTTCTATCTAAACCTCCCCTGCCCCTGCTTCCATTCAAACTCCCCCTGCTTCCATTACAACCCCCCTGCTCCCATTCAACCCCCCCGCCCCTGTTTACATTCGAACCTCCCCGCTTCTGCCCCTGCTCACATTCAAACCCCTCCCCCCCTTCCCTTATGCCCACTTTCTTTAAAAATCCTGCTTCCATTCACCCCCTGCTCCTGCTTCTATTCACCCCACCGCTCCTGCTTCCCCACCGGTCATGCCCCTCCTTCCATTTAGCCCCCTGCTTCTGCCTCTATTCACCCCCCCCCCTGCTTCCATTCACCCTACTGCTCCTGCTTCCATTCACCCCACCGCTCCTGACCCTGCTTCCATTCACCCCACCGCTCCTGCTTCCATTAACCCCACCGCTCCTGCCACTGCTTCCATTCACCTCACCGCTCCTGCCACAGCTTACATTCATCCCACTGCTCCTGCCCGCTTCCATTCCCCCTCACCACTCCTGCCCCTGCTTCCATTCACCCCACCGCTCCTGACCCTGCTCCCATTCACCCCCTGCTTCTGCCCCTGATTCCAATCAACCCCCCCACTTCTGCCTCTGCTTTCATTCACCCCCCCCCGATTCTGCCCCTGCTTTCATTCAAACCCCCCCTGCTTCTGCCCCTTCTTTCATTCAACCTCCCCCTGCTTCTGCCCCTGCTTTCATTCAACCTCCCCCTGCTTCTACCCCTGCTTTCATTCAACCTCCCCCTGCTTCTACCCCCGCTTTCATTCAACCTCCCTTGCTTCTGCCCTGCTTTCATTCAACCCCCCTGCTTCTGCCTCTTCTTTCATTCAACCCCCTGCTTTTGCCCCTGCTTTTATTCAAACCCCCCTGCTTCTGCCCCTGCTTTCAATCAAACCCCCCACCCCTGCATTCATTTAAACCCCCCCCCCTGGTTTTATTTAAAAAAAAACAACCCACCCCCCATTTCATTCAACCCCCATGCTTTCATTCAACCCCCCCCCCCCCGCTTTCATTCAAACCTCCCCTGCTTTCATTCAATCCCCCACCCCCGCTTTCATTCAAAACCCCTCCCTGCTTCTGTCCCTGCCCCTGCTTACAATTCAATCCCCTTCCCTTGTGCCGTTTTCATCAAAAATCCCCGCTCCCCAACCTCTGGCTCCAAGGAACCTTAAAAATCATAATAAGAAGAACCCTATGTTTCTCTCCAAAACAGGCTGTTTCAAATGTTACCACTCCCATTATAAATGCTGTCCCACCCTTTCACACGCTAAAACTGAATTTAGATCCAATAGTACAGGAGACACCTTCCAAATAAAAACCCATATGACTTGTGACTCCCAGTATATAATTTATTTACTTGAGGGCACATATTGTAGGCCGTACCATCCAGTGCCTCAGGACCCGCATTAAAGGGGTACTCCGGTGGAAAACATTTTTTTTTTTAAATCAACTGGTTCCAGAAAGTTAAACAGATCTGTAAATTACTTCTATTAAAAAAATCTTAATCCTTCCAGTACTTATTAGCTGCTGAATACTACAGAATTTAAAGAAATGTTGTTCCAAAGGGTACAGGGGTGCTATGTAAAACTTTGTAAAACTTTTAATATAGGTGCTCAATAAAATATGAATAAGGGGTGTTCTACCACAAAAAACAAAACACTACAACCACAACATAGAAGTCACACATAATGAGGTCACTCAAGGGACCACATAGTTCAATATTGTCAATGATCAAAAAATATCCAAGCTACATCCAGCAGCAGACCGTATTCAAAGTAGTATCATATGTAGATATACACTACTGTCTCTTAGTATCAGAACTGCAAAAAGCAGTACAAAAAATGCCAATATTAGACTAATAATAATTTCTTTCCCGACGCGTTTCCATATGGGGGATAGGTCAAATAATGGGTCCCCCACACTTCATCAGGGGACACATAACAAGGTGCGCCAATCCTCACACAATATCACAATGGCTAAATTCATATTTAGACTGTGTGTATAGCCATCTGTAACTAATATTAGCAATTAGTAATAGACATAGTTAATCAAAAAGATCATGACAGTAAAAGGATCCTCCCCAGGATAGCGCTCCGTAGTCAAGTGCTGATTCCTGCAAGGTAAGACAGACACAAGATACACCGACATTAAAGTCAGGTTAGCCAACACTTACCCCTTATTCCGGAGTCTCACAGCGATTGAATAGAAACACTTGCAAATACTCACGACTTCTGCCTAAGACCTATGGGGAGGATATAGGACCCTTTGGACCAACATTTCTTTAATTTCTGTTAGTTGCTGAGGGGATTGATTTTCTAATACCTTGCTGGTATATGGCAATACTTCTATATACTTTAATTTTTGAATACTACAGAGGAAATTATTTTCTTTTTGGAACACAGTGCTCTCTGCTGACATCTCTGTCCAGAGCAGTATATGTTTGCTATGGGGATTTTCTCCTACTATGGACAGTTCTTAAAATGGACAGAGGTGTCAGCAGAGAGCACTGTGGTCATGATGTCAGTAGAGAGCTCTGTGTTCCAAAAAGAAAAGTTCCTCTGTAGTATTCAGTAACTAATAAGTGCTGAAAGGATTAAGATTTTTTAATACAAGTAATTTACAAATCTGTTTAACTTTCTGGCACCAGTTGATTTTAAAACAAAAAAGGTTTCCACCGGAGTACCCCTTTAACAAGCATCGTAGCAACGTTAATCTAAAGTATCAAAAGCACAGTGTCTCTCGACACGCATCTACTCAATTTTCAGTGACCGCCAGAAGTTCCACAGAGATTTAATGTTTTGCGACAACACAAAATTTTAAGTTACGTCCTCTACACCCTTCATGCTTGAACGAATGCATTGAAAGCAATTTATAAACTATTGTTATTGTTTCTAATATTTTTTATATTTTATACTATATGCTGTGTTATATGTATTATTATTAATATGGTTTCTACACCTTTAATACATTATATATTTTCACTATCCCCTTTAGGGAGGAGCAAATCGAATCTGACGAATCCGAATTCGTTATGAATTTCAGAAAAAATTCTATTCGCAATATCGCCGCAATTCGATTGTGAGAATTGCTTCATTAGACTCCATTTAGTGTGGTCCAGGCTCCAGGGCATCTACAATGGTGGATCCACATGTGAGGACATGGGGCAAGGAATCCTGGGAAGGTGGGAACAAGGGTAGGCGGGATGACCCTGAATCACATGCAGGATGCAACCTATCAGCAGTCAGCCACCCCTGTATTGTCACAGTCCTCTATAATTGGCAGCCACCATACGGCCAGTCACTTCAGCCTTTTATTGAAGAGAGTGAGAGAGGGACAGACAGTGCTGTGTGTTGCACAGAAAATCATTATTACAGCAGCGATTCACCTCCCAGTCACTAAAGCATTCTATTACAGAGAAGGACAGAGAGCAGTGTGTTGCACAGAACAGCAGCGATTCACCTCAAGCCCAAATCCTGCCTAGAAGCATTGATAGGGAAGGGAGTGAGATTGTGCAATTTTGGGTGTAATACACAGTAGTACAATTTTGGGTGTAGTACACAGGGACTGTGTGCTGCAGCACTGGTGTGTGCTGCTAGTATTGTACACAAATACTTTTTTAAGCGTACTGGAGCGCATTGTCCTCCTCTCATAAGTGCATACCACATACGTACATCTAAGTGGTGTACTATTTTGTTCCTGTTAAAGTCTCATGGGCCTACATACTGTGAAATGCTAGCCAAAAGTGCACACCTGCTGGTGTACACAAATACTGTCTTAAGCGCAGTGGAGTATATTGTACTTCGCGCATACACGCACTAAGTATGTCAGGAAGAGAAGTGCCAGGACGTGGAAGAGGCCTAAATTCATCAGGCAGAGATCGCAGTAGACTAGGGGGGAGTGGCAGCAGGACTTGCAGCGAGGGGCCTGAGCTCCCGGTATCAGCTGCCGGTCGTGTCTCGACCAGCAACCCATCTACCGTCATCGATTGGTTTACACGTTCATCCACTTCATCACAAGTAACATCTGACACCCCCAGTCCACCCTCAGTTGGCATGGCACAGGAGCAGTCTGTGTCCTCCTATTGCCTATGTCCTATGCTGTTCCCTCCCCCACAGAAGTATCTTATGCTGTGGGTTCAGCTCCACTATTTAGTGAGGACAATCTAGAGGACAGTCAGCAGCAACTTCCCAGCCAAGAAGCGGAGGAGACATGCGCCGCTTCTTCCGCTAGGCGGGCAAGTAGTGATGAGGAGAGTGGCGTAGGAGGTGGTGTTCAGGCTCCTGAAGCAGACACTGTTGAGGAACATGAGGATGGCATCAGTGATGTGCAGACACAACTCGATGATGAAGCCGATCGCACTTGGGAGCCCGGTGCAGAAGGAGCTTCATCACCATCAGGAGAAAAGGGTTGCAGGCTGCCAGTGAGGCAGCAGCAGAGCCAGCAAGGTGGTAGCATGGTTGGCAGACAGAACGGTGGCAGAAGTCTGGAACCAAACGTGCCTGGGGCAAACCACCTGCTTCATGGCAGCCTACCTTCCCGGGAGGTAGTGAAACAGGGGTTCCTTGAGTCGGCAGCAGTAGCAGTCAATCAGTGTGGATTGTTGGTGTTAAAATCAGCTACTCGGCGGTATGGCAGTTTTTCATCAAGCATCCGGAGGAGGTTAACTTGGCCACATGCAAGATGTGTCGGCAGAAGGTGAAGCGTGGCCAGGGTCCCAATGTTGGCACCACAGCCCTGCATCAACATATGCAATGTCACCATAAAGCGGCCTGGGAGAACGATGCCTCTGATGTGGGGGTCCAGCATGTTGCATCACCCAGTGGCACACCGCTCCCTGTTTCAGCCAGCCAAGGCTTCACCACCTCAGACGAAGGGAGCTATGTTTCATACCCATCTTCTGTCGATCCAGATGCTCCTGCTCCTCCTACTTTGAGTCAGTCATTCTGCCAGCAATCCCTCGGCGAAGCCACGTCCAAGAGACAACAGTATGTGATCACACATATCAAACAGCACAGAAGCTGAATGTGCTCCTGTCCAAGTTGACGGTTGCTGCAGTCCCTCCCTTTTCAAGTGGTGGACTCTGCACCTTTCAGAGAACTGATGGATTGTGCAGAGCCGAGGTGGAGAGTCCCAAGCCGTCATTTATTTCTTTGCAAACAAGGCAGTACCAGCCCTGCACAATTTTGTGGAACAGAAGGTAGGCCAATACTTGAGCCTGTTGGAGTGTAACAAAGTGCACGGCAGCGCCGACATGTGGAGCTGTAACTATGGTCAGGGACAATACATGTCCTTTACGGCCCACTGGGTGAATGTGGTTCCTGCACAGCCACAACAGCAACTTGGACAGGTCACTTCCGCTTCCGCCTCCACGCTCTCAGGCCTTTGGTCCTGTGACTGTTTGTGACTCTGCCTCCTCATCCTCCACTGTGTCCACTGCATAGACAAGTTTCAGTGCCCCTCCAGCATACCATGTGTGCAGGGCACGGCAGTGTCACGCTGTTCTTCACATGGTTTGCCTTGGCGAACGGAATCACACAGGGGAGGAACTGCTAAAAGTCATTCATCAAATCGAATCGTGGCTTACTCCACGAAAACTGGAAATGGGAACCATGGTGACCGACAACAGGAAGAACATCTTGTCTGCGCTGTGACAAGGAAGCCAGAGCCATGCGCCCTGCATGGCACACGTGTTCAATCTGGTTGTCAAGCGGTTCTTCCCATCTGCAAGACATCCTAACAATGGGAAGGAAACTTTGCATGCACTTCGTACACCGCAAAGCACACCCTCCTTGAGCTTCAGCGTCAGAACAGCATCCCCCAACATAGTCTGAGTTGCAACATTTCCACATGTTGGAATTCCACCCTACATATGTTGAACGAACATGAACAGAGAAAAGCCATCACTGATTTCTTGATGATCCAAGCGGATAGGGGTACTCCCCTGTGTAACTTCAATGTCAACCAAGTGGCAGGTCATACGTGACACCTGCCGTTTGCTCAGGCCCTTTGAGGAAGCCACATTATTAGCCAGTCGCTAGGATTACGAATGAACAACGTCATTGCACTGCTTCATCTACTACAACATGTGTTGGAAACAATGGTTGGTCAGGACACTGGAGACATGGCGCCTACATCTCACGGCCACATAAGCCCTGTGGGGGGCTGAACTGGAGGAGGAGGGTTAGGGGCACAGTGGAGCACAGTTTAGGTTTTGCGACATGGGTGGTTTTTCTAGTCGTCTAACAGGAGAGGAGGAGCAGGAGCAGCTAGAGGAGCTAGAGGGTTATGAGGAAGGCGAGACAGAGGACCCAGACACACCATGGCAGAATGCAGTGGAGATAGAGGCAGGCAGTCCCTCCGAGTCACTTGCACAAATGGCACGATGCACGCTCACTTGCTTGCGTAGTGACCGCGGAATTGTCACCATTCGGCAGCGGGATGACTTCTGTCTCTCCACCTTATTGGACCCTCACTACTGGCACCAAATGGGGGTCTTTTTTACACCCACTGAGAGGGAGGACAAACTGACCTACTACAGAGACATCCTACGTAGTCTGTTGGCCTATACCTATCTGCGCCATTGTCCATCCTCTTGCAGGTCTTACTCAGGGGGCCCTCTGTGCTCACCTTCCACTGCCATTGCTGCTGGGAAGGGGTGGGTGGCAGGAGCAGTACCAGCTCCATCAGCAGCAGCCTTAGTCTACAGTCGCTGATGAGTAGCTTTCTTTACCCACAGGCAGACCTGGAGCAGGACCTGAACCAGTAGGTGGTGGCATACCTTGATATGACCATGTTAACACCCCTTGAAGATCTGCTGGACTTCTGGGCAGCCAAACTTGATTTGTGGCCGCAACTAGCAGAGTTTGTCCTGGAAAATCTGTCCTGCCCGGCCAGTAGTGTGCCATCAGAGCGGGATTTTAGTAGGGCGGGGGTCATAGTAATCCCAAGGAGAACTTGTCTGTGCACGAAAAATGTGGAGAGACTGACCTTTGTGAAGATGAATCAGGCATGGATCAGCCAGGATTTCCACCCACCAATGCCTGATGCATCAGAGTAGCTTGACCATGGTGCCACATCAACACTTCACAAATTTGGATAGTGCAAAACATATTTAAGGTGCTTCTCCCCAGTTAAAGACATTCCTCCGCATCAGACCACAAGTAAGTTTTGAGGATATGCATTAGCTAAAACTTTTCTTAGGATAAAATATATGTACCCAAAATTTTTATGAAATCAAACAAAAGGAAATGTGTGCAAAAAACACCATGTGCCACCTACGCCACCAAGTATTGATGTGATGCAAAGACCTTTAAAATGTGGAAGGGAACAACGTATGGTCCATTGTAACCGGTGGGGTCAAAAACTTCCCCTGTAAGGCCCTGCTCTCGCATTATTAATTCCATTCTTGGCAAGTGTTACTTGCCCTAAAGTGTTACTGGCCCCACAAAAGAACCTCTCCCTATTTCCCCCTACAAACACTGCCATTTCCCAGGGTTTTAGGTGGAAATAGAGAGAGTCCTCCGCGCTGTGTCACTCAGCCACAGTATGTTCTCCTCATGCTGCCCCCAAGACCAGGCTGTGTCATTCAGCCACTATATGCTCTCCTCATGCTGCTGCAAACTCCAGGCTGTGTCATTCAGCCACTATATGCTGCCGCCAACTCCACGCTGTGTCATTCTGCAACCATATGTTCTCCTCATGCTGCCGCAAACTCCAGGCTGTGTCATTTGGCCACTATATACTGCTGCCCACTCTACACTGTGTCATTCAGCTAATATTTGGTCTCTTCATGCTGCCGCCACCTCCACTCTGTGTCATTCAGCCACTATATGGTTCCCTCATGCTGCCGCCAACTCCAGCCTGTGACATTCAGCCCCTATATTGTCTCCCCATGCTGCCGCCAAATCCAGGCTGTGTCATACAGCCACTATATGGTCTCCTCATGCTTCCGCCACCTCCATGCTGTGTCATTCAGCCACTATATGGTCTCCTCATGCTGCATCCTCCTCCACGCTGTGTCATTCAGCCACCCTATGTTCTCCTCATGCTGCTGCCACCTCCACACTGTGTCAGTCAGCCACTATATGTTCCCCTCATGCTGCCGCTAACTCCACGCTGTGTCATTCTGCCACCATATGTTCTCCTCATGCTGCCGCAAATTCCAGGCTGTGTCATTCGGCCACTATATGCTGCCGCCACCTCTACGCTGTGTAATTAAGCCACTATATCATCTCCTCATGCTGCCGCCACCTCTACTCTGTGTCATTCAGCCACTATATGGTTCCCTCATGCAGCCGCCAACTCCAGCCTGTGTCATTCAGCCACCATATGTTCTCCTCATGCTGCTGCCACCTCCACACTGTGTCATTTAGCCACTATATGGTCTCCTCATGCTGCAGCAACCTCCACGCTGTGTCATTCAGCCACTATGTGTTCTCCTCATGCTGCTGCCACCTCCACGCTGTGTCATTCAGCCACTATATGTTCCCCTCATGCTGCCGCCAACTCCAGGCTGTGTCATTCAGCAACCATATGTTTTCCTCATGCTGCCGCAAACTCCAGGCTGCGTCATTTGGCCACTATATGCTGCTGCCACCTCTACGCTGTGTCATTCAGCCACTATATGTTTCCCTCATGCTGCAGCCAACTCCAAGCTGTGTCATTCAGCCACTATATGGTCTCCTCATGCTGCCGCCACCTCCACTCTGTGTCATTCAGCCACTATATGTTTCCCTCATGCAGCAGCCAACTCCAAGCTGTGTCATTCAGCCACTATATGGTCTCTTCATGCTGCCGCCACCTTCAGGCTCTGTCATTGTGCCACTCTGCAACAGTGATTCTAATAGCTACTCTTCTGATCTGCATGTCATACTGAATAACAGTATTATTTCACTAACCTAGCACACACCCTATGCGTGTTACAGCAAGGCAAAGTGTTCTACACCCCTATTGAGGCTCTCTGTAGACCAGAAATAGCCGTTTTTAATAGCGATTTGCCGCAAATAAATTCGGACCGAAACAAAGTTTTTATAAAATTCGTCAAATCGGACGAATCAAATATTTAAAAATTTCGCTCATCTCTAATCCCCTTATTAATTAATTTAACTATTTTATTCACTAAATTTTAACATTTTGCATATGGGGATATTTATTTATTATCTATTTATTATCCATATACTATCTTTATTTAGGTGCATCTATATGTGTGTGTATATATATTAACTTAACTACACTACCTCTTACCCATTGCATATATACATATTTTATATTTCAGTTCCCCTTCTTTTCTTTTCTCCCCCTATTTGTATATAACCTATCCAATATCAAACCACACTATGGCTTTCCCGAGCAGAATTCCGCTGTTTAATTACACCTGGAAAATATGCTGCAGAAGCCTTCATTGTTCTCAATAGGATTCTGCAGCACCCTTCACACTAAGGGATATCTGGACCCCAGACTGGCCGAAAGAATAAACATGTTCTGCTCTGAAAAGCATTGGCATCTATTGAGAGGGCACATTTCCGAGCAGTCCTAGCACCAGAATGTTTTGCCAATGCCTGCTTTAGACAGAATCTCCACCCGGGAATATCTCAGAGCAGAAATTCCATAGTGTGAATGAGTCCCAAAAGTTCAGCTTTAAATACAACAGTATTATGATCTCTAAGTTTAACCATATGCTAATTGACCATAGAAATCAATCATCCAGCCTGCCTAAGAAGCTTACGGCATGTGCTCACTACATACACACACACACACACACACACACACACACACATACACACACACACATATATATATATATATATATATATATATATATGCGTTGGGCTCAATATAAACACAGTATGCAGTGTACTCCTCAGCTCCCACTACAGGTGGCTGCATGCAGCCAGAATTTTAACATTTATATATAAAGCAAGAATTTAAAATGTAAACATTGTTTATTGTAATGAAGGCAGCAGATAACTGTGCTGCTCCCCCCCCCCCCTATACAGTGGCTACTACTTATGATGATATGCAAGGGTGGACTAAGCTCCAAGGCCTATAAGCCTTTACATTCACTTGAGCTGTAATACACAATTAACAATGTTATTATGTAAAATGCAGTTTTTTATGCAATTTTCATTCTCTAGTATTCTTGAGATGTATAATAAGGAATTTTATATATATATATATATATATATATATATATATATATATATATATATATATATATATAAGCATTGTAGGGGACATATTAAAAAGTCCAGCTTTAAATACAACAGTACTATGATCTCTAAGTTTAACCATATGCTAATTGACCATAGAAATAAATCATCCAGCCTGCCCTTTTTTAGTGACTTCCATTTAAAGTGAAACACATTTACACTCCATTTTCGAAAGCTTTCACATAAAAAATTAGATTTTTACACCATGCCATTATGTTGTATTATGTTGTTAGTATTGCTGTGTGAACGAACTCCACTGTTTTAACATCTGCCTTGTTTTCTATCAGGGTAAAACCTCTGTCTTGGCAACATCATGCATGTAAAATATTCTATAAATAAGGATTTTTTTTTCCAGAAATGTTTTGTTTTCTAAGTTTATTAGTTTCTGTCCATTGTTGAGGCATTTTTGTGGTATATTGAAAAGCATGAATATAATGTTTTTGCTTGTTATCATCCATCATCCATGATATTTACCATAAAGCCAGATAATAAAGAGATTTAGGAACAGGTACTAAGCTCCACCAGCAGCGTACATGCTCTTAAGCATATTTTTTTGTGTTGAAATTGCTACTTTTTAAACATGTACATTGCCTACACCAAGGGGGCATGAAGGTGGCTCGACCTTGCATGAAGGGGCATACCGGGGACACACTCTCCTCACATGTGACTTAAATGGGTACTATGCCCCTAGACATTGTATCCCCCATCCAAAGGATAGGAAATAAGATGTCTGATCCCATCGGCGGGACCACCGCGATCTCGACTGCGGCACCACAGACATCCGGAGCATGGAGTGAACTTTGCTCTGTGCTGGATGACTGGCGATGCGGGGCACAGGCTTGTGACATCATGGTCATGCCCTGCTCGTGACACCTCAATGCAAGTCTATGGGTGGGGGAGTGCCATGGCCGTCACACCCCTTCCATAGACTGCACTGAGGGGGCGTGGCTTTGATGTCATGAGCGGGGTGTGCCCGTGACATCACCAGCCTTCGGCGCTGCACCCGATGCTCTAAACTAATGCCAGGTGCAGCAGGGAGATTGCGGTGGTCCCCAGCAATCAGACATCTTATTCCCTATCCTTTGGATAGGGGATAAGAGGTCTAGGGGCGCAATACCCCTGTTAGGGCTGACTTCTTACACCTACTACTGTAGAAATACTGTATATGCCAACTCATGGCTGGCATATATTTCAACGATGCATCATGCGGGCAAACATGGAGGCATGTCCCTCTTAGTAAATCCAGTGAAGAGACCAAAACGCTGCACGTAGTTATGACTCCCATTGTGTTTATGCACTTGATCCCAGTAGGAATCTTCTCAACCTTTGCTCACTTACCATATGACTCAATGACTTCAGCACTCGCCCTGAATTTACAATCTGATCTTATCTTAAGTCATGTGGACGAATATTCCTTTATGTATATAAAAAAACTAAATCATATAGTTAATATTTAAGCATGTGTTTTAGATGAGACAATTCTGATAAAGCCTGTGTATGGGGAGATACTTGTAAATATTTTGTATCATTTTATATTAAGAAAATATTCTTGTACAATTCACTGGTGAGAAAGAATATGCCAATCTCTAAAAAATTGCTTTGACAAAATTTTACATATAGGCATATTGCCCTCCAAAGGGGAATTCAAGTGTAGCAATTGGGGGCCCATTATCGGGCAAAACAGCTTTCCTCCGATCAGCCAACAAACAAGCAGGTAAAAAAAATAAAAGTATAAAAATGTTATGTTTTTTCAATAAATAAATAAATAAATAAAGTGTAAAAAAATAAATAAAAATAATGTCCCTTTCCCAACAAAGCCATGTATTATAAAAAATAAAAAAAGATAAACAAAAAACGTAAACATAATAGGTATTCCCACGTTCATAATGTGCTATAAAATAATAATGTTAAATATCCCGCACAGTGAACGCCATACAAAAAAAAACCCATAAAAAATGCATAAGAATTGCTAATTTTGGTTAAGAAAAAGTTAAATAACTATAACCCAAAGGATTTAACAAAATTATTTATCAACTTTATCAAAAGCATTTGTCACAGAAAAAGTACCAATAAAAAGTACAGCTTGTCTCACATAATATAAGCCCTCACACAATGGCTTTGAATGTAAAATAAAAAAGTTACGGTTGTCAAAACATGGCGACACAAAAAAGGGGGGGAAATGATTTTGTTGTGCAAAAGAACATTACAAGCTATATAAATTGGGTATCTCCATAATCATAGCAATCCACAGAATAAAGATAACATCCTTTTCACTGCACAATGAACGCCATATAAAAAAATAATTATTATTTAAAAAAAGAGGTTGGAAAATTTCAATTTTTGCTCAATGTGTCTGGATTCTCTGTAATTTCTTCTGGTGTAGCCGTATACTCCAGGCCAGTGGTTTACATTATCTGGCATTGTCACTAATTATGTAACAAGTGGTTCCAGAAAATTGGATCCAATCTGCCAAACCAACAACACATGTGACATACTGTAAGTACATGGCTAAAGGATTTACCAGAGTACTACAAATTCACTTACAGCCTCTATAAAAGCGGTACTCCACTAGCTTTAGTAAAGATCTGCTTACATTCGTGGTCTCAAACTGTGACCCTCCAGATTTTGCTAAATTCAACTCTCAGCATGCCCGGACAGCCGTTGGCTGTCTAGGCATGCTGGGAGTTGACGTTTTGCAACATCTGGAGAGCCATAGTTTGAAATCACTGACTTACATGGATCTTTGGTTAGGTGAAGGTCCGACCTGAACACCAACAATACGGATATCATCTTGTTAAAGGAGAACTCCGGTGAACATTAACCTATCCCCTATGCACAGGATAGGGGATAAGTAGCTAATCGTGGGTGGTCCCAGCGGGACAGGACCCCGACCCTCTCAGAGAGAGGCACTTGTCGTCTACCGGTAGATGGCATGCACTCCATTCATTTCTATGGGAGTGCCGATGATGCCCAAGTGCTGTACTCGGGTCTTTACAGCACTCCCATAGAAATGAATGGAGTTCCAGATAAGCAGTAAGGTCCGGTGCTCCTGCAGAGTGCTTAGGGATTGATACACTTGCGATCCTGAATATATCAGCCGTTGCCGCAAGGCTCAGGCCTAACTCACTGCGATAGACAGCTGCACAGATCCTGCTCGTTTGACAGCCCGGGAACAAGAGAGAGAACAATGGCCGACGCTCCCTTATATGGGCAGGGGCGGGGTGGATCTGATTGGTTCGAACATCTGTCATTCACTGTTACAAAGTGTGATGGGATTGACTACGTCACAGGGACCTCCAAAGGTCCTTAAGCAGAAATACCATAGAGTTCACCTGATCATGTGACCCGCAGGTCCTGCTACGCTATATACAGGTAATTAACTATTTATAGACATTGATATCATATTTACATGCTTCCTAAATAAACTATTAGCGCAATAACTATCTGGATGAGAGGTGACCAGGGGTGAACTAGACAATGGGGACCCCGACGTCCTAGGGACTCTGGCTAAGGGGACCCACACACGCAGGTACCGGATAGGATACGGTACCGGGACACCACAAACCCCCTTAAGATAAGTCGACCTCGACGCCTGTCCCCTAAGACAGAGGGACTAGGACTAGGACAGGATGATCTATAACTTTGCTATACATCCTAAGTAAACATTGAACACATTTACATTCTCTGATACTCTTACTAGTATCTGGACTAGACAATAGAAATCTATCTAGACATTGGTGCTATCTAGACATGAATGCTATCTAGCATTAACAAAGCTATCTATCCTTTAGTTTCTAGCTTCTTAGACATTTTCATTAAGCTTACTATACATTCTAAGCTTACTAGACAATTAGGCAGCTATCTGACATATAGTTGCTAGCTCCTAAGACATTTTAGTAGCTCATTACACATTCTTGGAGGCTAAACTGAACATTAATATAACTCTCTATACATGAGACTATCTAGACATTAGTTCAGCTCTATATTTCTTTGCCAACAATAAGTTACCTGTAAGTACACATAAGGTTATACTGGCTAGCCAGAAGCTAGGTCACAGTAAGGGTGGCTACTAGGGTCTATCGGCTACACGCTACTTACCCCTAGAGCACTTTCAAAGCAACCTAACTAGGTTATTCTTAGAATTACGTGTTTAATTCTGTATTAGCAAGAGCACATACTGGCCAGGCAGAGCATCTCACACACGCAATGAAAGAGAAGAAGAAGTGTACCTAACAGGGTAAACACGGCCTTAACCACAACTCAGCCGGGTACAGTCCTTAATGAATCTCCTACTGGCTAGGAGTCTCTTGACTTAATAGTCAGGCACAAGCTTAGTGGTTACGTTGCTGAACTTTGAACTGGAACAATCTTAGCACAGTCCTGCTAGGCACAATTCTTGAACTTGGTTGCTGCAAAACAAAAGTAGTTAACACAAGAAATAATCTGACATTACTTTAGAGTCTCTTTAAAGGACATTCTTCTTCACTCTTGTTGTGCCTCTTCTGGTTCCTCTGTATCTGCCAACATCAGGGGCAGGATTGGACTTAACATAGCTTTGCCACACCACATTGGTGAGGATGGAGTGGTGGAAAGCAACATTAGCAGGGGTCACAGGCTTTCTAGCCGAGATCAAAGTGGGGCAATAGGGCTTGAGTACGATCTCCAAACCAGGATGGACCCATGACTCTTTCGTCGGTACCATGGAAGCAGGCAAACTCTCCATGTCAGAAGAGGGCCTTGGTACATACGTTGGTACCTCTGGAACAGACAAACTCTCATTGATCCGAGAGGGTCTAGGTACAGTCTTTGGTGCCCGCAATTTAGGCTTACTTGCTTGAACTTGAGCAGGACTTGACTCTCGACGATAGGTAGAAGATGAAGAACTTGGCTCTTTGCTGTACATAGAAGATGATGAACTTGACTCTTTGCTGTACATAGAAGATGATGAACTTGACTCTTTGCTGTACATAGAAGTAGTGTTGAGCGGCATAGGCCATATTCGAATTCGCGAATATTCGCGAATATATGGACGAATATTTGTCATATATTCGCTAAATTCGCATATTCGTAATATTCTCGTTTTATTTTCGCATATGCGAAAAGTCGCGTATGTGAAAATTTACATATGCGAAAATTACCATATACAAAAATTAGCATAAGCGGAAATTCGCATTTATGAAAATTAGCATAAGCGAAAATTCGCATATACGAAAATTAGCATATGCAAATATTCGCATATGCGAAAATTCGCACGCCAGTCTCACTCAGTAGTATTACAGCCTTCTTTACACCACACAAGCTGGAAGCAGAGAGGGATGATCACTGTGATGTGTACTGTGAAAAAAAAAAATAAAAAAAACGAATATTCGTAATTACGAATATATAATGCTATATTTGCGAATATTCGTGAATTCGCGAATATGCGATATTCGCGAATAAAATTTGCATTGCGAATATTCGCGAGCAACACTACATAGAAGATGATGAACTTGGCTGTTGAAGCTCCTCCTCCTTGGGTACGCTGGTGGAGGCTTTAGGAGCAGACCTTTTCGGCCTCAAGTTGAAGGGATCGGACTCCCAATCTGTTGACGGGAAATATTTAAAGGGAAGCTGTGTTGGGGCTGTTGGTCTGGTGACCACTGCAGCCCATTCTCCACGAAGGCTCTGGACGGGGGTGTACTCCACAATTTCACCCACCTCCAAGGTGTAGAACTTCTTATGGGGATATGGCCTTTGCACTGCTCGCCGGTTTACGAGGATGGTCTGCCCAGTGTGGCAGTCAAGGAATGTCCCATAACCTCTGACCTTGTCGAACTTGGCCACAGTTGCTCTTCTTCTTTCTAATGGCTCCTCCCTTTCTCAGGGGTGATCCCATTTGCCTATGTACAATGCCTCCATTTCTTTGGTATTTTCTTGATACCGCACTTTTTCTTCATAAAGCAAATGCACGTGCTTGGGGGCATAGAGTTCTTTGTATCGGGCCTTTAGCTTTTCCATCAATTCGGCCAGCTCGGCTCTTTCCCTTTCTGCAGTTGGGATTGGTGGTAGTGGCTTCCCAGGTAATGGTTGAAGTACTCTGTGCATGTACCTGATCAGCTCCGGCTCATCTCCGAACACCCATTGGGGTAATTTTGCTGAGCACGGTGGTGCACTTGGCAAGCTTGATCGAGGTATGTGCTGGAGGAGGAAGAATAGGCCGCCTCTGGCGGGGTACTCACAGCAGACTCCTCCAACGGGATATCGGCCCACGAGCCCCAGGTTTTGTGGTGAGGGGATAATATCGCCGGTGATGCACTTCCAGGTGTCCCTGTGCTTTCCGCTGGAGGTGTCTCTGGCCAATCGTCGTCATCATCAGGCAGTGGGGAAAGATTGCAGGCCCCCTCTTCGTCTAATGACAACTGCTGCAAACGGTCAGCAAGCTCTTGAAAAAGTTGCCACAACTTTCCGTGTTTCCGGCGCCATTTTGCTAACTTCACCACGTGGAACACTGCTCTCCGCCATGTCTGTACTCTCCGGCTCTCCGTGCAGACTGAAGAGGTCACTGTGCCTTTATAGTTTGTCTTTTATAGTGGGTTTCTCCAAAATTGCGCCCGGCAGGAAGGACACTATCGGTGCAGCCCTGACTTCCGGTCCCTCCAGAAATGACTCCTGTATCTCTGAGTTCCCTTTTTGTTGCGACACTGCAACTTGGTGGCCACGCCCAGGGGCGGGGCGTGGCGCAGCGCGGGCTTTCTTCGCATGCTTCTCCGGCAGCAGTTCGGCTCCGCCTCTGCCGACCGGACCAAAGGATCACAGCATAAACTCATTGCGCAGTTTACTCATCTTAGTTGTAACAGAATTTTCGCCTCCCCCTTGCTTTTCTCTTGGCCCCCTTGTATGGTGCACCACAAGCACCGTTCTTGTACAGAGCAACACGGTTTACAGCACATGAATAAAGTTCTTTTTCTGGGGGGGAGTACACTTTCACTAATGGCGACTGTAGTAGGCACACACCAGTATCCTGTTCGTGACGCCAAAAAGGCTTTGTGGTAGCCCTTGGGGGGTGTTGGTAGTGGGGGTATTGTTTCAGTAAATGAGGGGTTAATGTTAACCCTATAGTTTGTGATGCCAGGCTGAGGGCTAGTATGCTGAGGTAATTCTCCGGCCTATCGCCGCCCTTCCCAGTAACGATAGGTGCATGTAATAAAATAACTGAAGATCCACAAAGTAGTTGAACTTTATCTTGAAGAACTTTACTTAGATGCTTGCGGTACATCCAATGAACAATAACAGTCTCAGGCAAACAGTCTCTATATATCTCAATGACTGACAATTGTTTCGGACCTTGAATGAAATTAAAGTCTCTGAATTTAGGGTAATTATTGCAGATCCATCCGGATTTAGGGGATAGATAAGGTCCGGTGATCCTGCAGAGTGCTTAGGGATTGATACACTCCCTATCCTGAATATATCAGCCGTCGCCGCAAGGCTCAGGCCTAACTCACTGCGATAGACAGCTGCGCAGATCCTGCTCGTTTGACAGCCCGGGAACAAGAGAGAGAACAATGGCCGTTGCTCCCTTATATGGGCAGGGGCGGAGTGAATCTGATCGGTCCGAATATCCGTCATTCACTGTTACACAGTGTGATGGGATTGACTACGTCACAGGGACCTCCAAAGGTCCTTAAGCAGAAATACCATAGAGTTCACCTGATCACGTGACCCACAGGTCCTGCTACGCTATATACAGGTAATTAACTATTTATTGACATTGATATCATATTTGCATGCTTCCTAAATAAACCATTAGCACAATAACTATCTGGATGAGAGGTGACCAGGGGTGAACTAGACAATGGGAACCCCGACATCCTAGGGACTCTGGCTAAGGGGACCCACACACGCAGGTACCGGATAGGATACGGTACCAGGACACCACACTACTTTACTACATGTGCATTCAAAGGAGGAAAAAGTCTTTTGGAGTCCATACATGATAGGTTAGAGCTGTTTTGGTTGCACGTAGTGGACCTACACAAGAGCAGGCAAAAAAAGCTTTTAAAATTAGCTGCGTGCATATAGTGATCTATAAACAGTCATATGGTCACCATATCTTAATAGATGGTCATGTGAGTGAGATAACATATACCTCAGAATATAGTTCCTCTCACTGAAACATATATTGCAGTTCAAAGGTCGGATTCTCCTTGTTTTCTTAGGCATATGCTCTCATTATCATTGCCTGATACAACATTGCCTGTGACACTAGAAACTATATTAGATACTGTTAATGTGAACAAGGACCTTCAGACTGAGTGGACACCAAGCAGAAGACACTGTATGTAAGTAATCTGTGTAAGTTTACTAGATGCCGCACTACGTGAGTTCTCATTGCACATTCTTCCTATTCTAAAATTGCAACTTATTTTGAAGAATTGGCCCAGAATGCCTGGTCTGATGCAGGAAAATGTAAAATATGTTATTTCATGGAATTTGTTTAACAAAAACTTCAAGCCAAGCAGTCTACTGTAGATGAGTATATATAGTGTATATAGAGAACAAAATACAGGACTTTTATATAGGGCCAACACGTTATTGCTTTTATGCTCCCAATTTTGATATATCCAATATAATTTTCTAGGATCCAGAGGTGTACATTAAAGCTCCTGAGTAGAGATGAGCGAACTTAGAGTAAATTCGATTCGAGAACTTCTCGGCTCGGCGGTTGATGACTTTGCCTGCATAAATTAGTTCAGCTTTCAGGTGCTCCGGTGGGCTGGAAAAGGTGGATACAGTCCTAGGAGAATAGAATAGAATTTACTGTAAGTTCGCTCATCTCTACTCCTGAGCCCAAAGCCAGTTCTGTGGCAGGGACCCCTACATGTTGTATACTACTTAAAGGAGTATTGTGGTACAGGACAATTTATCCCCTATCCACAGGATCCCCGCTCCGTGCAAGGAGACTGTCGATCCGCGAATGAAGTGGTGGTTAACACAGTGGATTGGGGATAAATTGTCCTACACCACAGTGCTCCTTTACAGCTTTGCAGTATTCCTGTATAGCATAGGAATGGGGGGTCACCGGGCACTAGGGCATTTTCTACAATTTATCTTTTTAGCCTAGTTCACACAACAATATGCATTCTGTGTGTTATTTTAATACATTCATAAATGGTGTAGCATATACCCCAGCTCTCAAAGCAGATTGACTAAAACTCGCAGCTTTATTGTATGTAAAGCCATGTTAGCATTAGCACCTTATGGGTTAAACAACCATTTTTAAAGAAGTAATCCGCTGCTTTGGAAAGCAGCAGAGTACCACTTTAATCAAAGTATTACAACAGCTGGAAAAACCATGTTATATCCTTCCTACTGGCAATAGCAACTATGGACTTATACAAACTAATATCACATTAATTGCAAAAAGCACACAATACAAAGGGAAGCATATACAACTTTTATGGGTACTTACTGCAAAAAGGAATTTTTCCAGTGACTCTCTTAGGGATGTTGAACAATGAAGGTCTACAGAAGGTTAGTGAAGCATTGATACACAACGCAGTTAAAAGATGCAGCAAAGAGAGCAAATAATCGCAGTAATTCCATGCTAGTAAAAAGGGAGGGTGCTGGAAGGAAAAGAATAGACCATTTTTTGTGCTTTTTATTCCCGTCACTATGGACTTTAATCAGATTAGGTGCATGCTGATCTTGCTTCGGGATAATATTTTTACAAAATATTACGGAGTTGAGTTAAAGGGGTACTCCGGTGCTTAGACATCTTATCCCCTATCCAAAGGGGATAAGATGCCTGATCGCGGGAGTCCCGCCGCTGGGGACCCCCGGGATCATGCAGGTGGCACCCCGTTTGTGTTCGCTCCGGGACTACAGGGCGGGCGGCGTGTGACGTCACGCCCCCGCCCCCGTGTGATGTCACGCTCCGCCCCTCAATGCAAGCCTACTGGCTCCAGAAAGTTAAACAGATTTATAAATTGCTTCTATTAAAAAATCTTAATCCTTTCAATAATTATCAGCTGCTGAAGTTGAGTTGTTGTTTTCTGTCTGGCAACAGTGCTCTCTACTGACATCTCTGCTTGTCTCTGGAACTGCACAGAGTAGAAGAGGTTTGCTATGGGGATTTGCTTCTAAACTGGGCGGTTCCCGAGACACGTGTCATCAGAGAGCACTTAGACAGAAAAGAACAACTCAACTTCATCAGCTCATATGTACTGAAAGGATTAAGATTTTTTAATAGAAGTAATTTACAAATCTGTTTAGCTTTTTGGAGCAAGTTGATATATAAAAAAAGTTTTTTCCTGGATAACCCCTTTAAAGTAATGCCAAAAACAGCTAAAACTACACAAAGTCAATTCCAATGTCTTTTTACCTAGTCATTTTGATAGTAAGAAACAGGAAATCATACAATTGTTTGAAATGGTGCCTTAAGTTAAAAAAAAATTTCTAGAAAGTCATAGTGACATTTTAAAAGTTTTCATCAGTGGAGGGTCCAGGTGGTGAGACCCCCACCGATTGCTAACATGAATGGACATAGCTACAAAGCTACTAATATATCATTATGAGTCCTTCAGATGTAGATAAAAGGTAAATAAAACCTTTGAATATATAGAGTTTGCACAACAGTTTATGTCATGTACTAATGGTACAGCTCACAAAATGAAATTGTATATAAAATTGAAACACTTAATATGTAATATCTTTAGTGACTGACACTGAATGTGCGATGCGCAGAGTTTCATCACTTGCGCTCTAATGGTTCATATCTGCAAGTATCTTTCTAATAAAAGAAATGTCACAGATCCAACTGCGATTTCTAGACATTTTCTGCCGTGTCAAGCTGGGAATCTTTCTGCTTTAAAGGGGAACTCCGCTGAAAACATTTTATCCCATATCCTTTGGATAGGGGATTAGATATTAGATTGCGGGGGTCCTGCCCCTGGGGACTCCTGTGATTTCCGCTTCAGCACCCCTGTCATTCGGTGCACGGAACGAACTTCACTCCATGCCCGATGACTAATTATGCCAGCCGCCATGCCACCTCCATTCACATATATAGAAGGAGGCGTGTCAGCTATATACTAGCCGTCCTGCCCCTTGCATAGACATGAATGGTGGGGGCGTGGCGTGACATCACGAATGCGGAAGCTGCAAGCTTCCTTGTTCCAGACGCTGCCGCTGCCGGCTCAGAGATCGCGGGGGTCCCCAGTGGTGGGACCCCTGCGATCTAACATCTTATCTCCTATCCTTTGGATAGGAGATAACATGTTTTCAGCGGAGTAACCCTTTAAAGGAAAACATTTTCTTTTAAATGAATTGGTGCCAGAAAGTTAAACAGATTTGTAAATTACTTCTATAAAAAAATCCCAATCCTTCCAGTACTTATCAGCTGCTGTATTATACACAGGAAGTTCTTTTCTTTTTGAATTTCCTTTCTGCCTGACCACAAGTACTCTCTGCTGACACCTCTGTCCATTTTAGGAACTGTCCAGATTAAGAGCAAATTCCCATAGCAAACCTCTCTTGCTCTGGACAGTTCCTGACATGGACAGAGGTGTCAGCAGAGAGCACTTGTGGTCAGACAGAAAGGAAATTCAAAAAGAAGAAAACTTCCTGTGTATTATACAGCAGCTGATAAGTACTGGAAGGATTTCTATTTTTTTAATAGAAGTAATTTGCAAAACTTTTTAACTTTCTGGCACCAGTTAATTTAAAAGAAGATGTTTGCCAGTGGAGTACCCCTTTAAGGAGATAATATGCCTAGTAGAGGCAGAACTCTAGAGAGATTACTTTAACTTAAGAGACTTTTTGGATGTTTTTGTTAAATACAAAGGCCCTGATTTAACATTTGCGTCAAAATATGAGACTTTTGTGGGTCATTCTTTGGTGTAGTTTCAATCTTTGGTCATGGTCTAATGAATGTGTTGCAATGTAAAACAAGGGGTAAAACTACTTTTTTTAGTGGAGTCAATATAAGACAAATTACAGCCAATGTACAAAAGTCCCATGTCATAAATTTGTCTAAACTACATGCAACTTTTCAAAGCTTCCTTTCTTTTCCAAAAATTGAAAGTGGCACGCAAGGCGCAGCTTGTGTCCTAGGAATGAATAAATTGGCATGAGATAAGGCGCAAACGCAAAAATAGCTTCTTATTAGACAAAAAAAAAGTGACTCAGACTCAATAATAAATTATCCTCAAAATGTATTGGCAGTTTAAACTATATACACTGTTTGATATATCAGTATTATCAAATGTTTAATGTTCTGTAAGCCCCTGCAACAGTTCAATGTTCATTTTTCTATCATGTGTGGTTTATGTGATTTTATTTTATTGTTCTCTACCACTGGTCTCTTCTGCTACATTTTTCCTTAGATTACTGGCATCTTCACGCTGTCATGCAGAGGTCGAGTGTGGACTTTGCAAGTGTGATGAGATGTTAATGTGTTCCTTATGGATGCTGTATCACAAATGTTGTATAGTGTTTCACCTTAGAACACGGGATACCAGCTCACTCCTGTTGCGTGCGCCTGGACTGGATTTGGACAAATCCACGTGAACAGCAGTCAAAAGAGAAAAATGTCCAGTGCTGACTCTTGAACAAGGAACTTCTTTATTGATTAAAACATCATGGTTGCCATGGGATACAGCAAGGGTTCATGTAGCGTGACGCGTTTCGGCCCACAGGGCCTTAGTCATGTCAATGACTAAGACCCTGTGGGCCAAAACGCGTCACGCTACATGAACCCTTGCTGTATCCCATGGCAACCATGATGTTTTAATCAATAAAGAAGTTCCTTGTTCAAGAGTCAGCACTGGACATTTTTCTCTTTTGTCTAGTGTTTCACCTTGTATTTTATTTATACAGCAGTATTTTATTTTTGACACATGTATTACATACCTTTTGTCCCTTATTTCTTTCTCAGTAACTTTTCAAGATGTCTAAATCGGAGATGATCACACCAGTCAATGACACTGATCATGTTTCTGTGCCCAATGGTGCTCTTCCACCTCCAAATTCCTTACCTTTTCAGTTCCAGTGGAACCAAGTTCCTGGCCACAATGGAACCAATATGTTTTCCATCACCCCTTCATGGAACGTCTCTCAAGTTGGACCGCAGAATTTTCTGTCAACACCCACACAGCAGTGGAATGTCCCGCAAGTTGGACCGCAGAATTTTCTGTCAGCACCCACACAGCAGTGGAATGTTCAGCCTGCCACGACAATACAAAATATCCCTAATAATATCATACCCCAAATCACTGGTGCGGCATCTTGCCATGAGACATTTGCGAAGGGAAAACCAAAAGCTTTAGGGGTAAGTTTTGTGATTGTATAGCCAGTACCAAAGACTTGCCCGAGATGTAGAAAAGGCAAAGTTTGGGGCTATACAGTGATTTCAAGCCACATTACCAAAAGTCTAAGCCTTGTGGTGCCGGATCGTGTGACATCTTAACTCATCCAAGTGAATGGGGTTATGTTGTGACCCACAATGCATTCAAGATGGATTTCTTGAGGTTGCATTGTGAATCCATTCATTTTCAAAAGTTGAAAGTTGACACTATGACTTTTGGTCATGTGACCAGAAATCCCTCTGTAGCCCCCAAAAAATATATATACACTGGTTCTAATAGAAATGCCCCTAGTGCTGCTGATTGAAAATAAATGGAACCCTAATAACATTCACAATAAATATAACATATAACTTCCCTATCAATAGTGTGAGTGAAGAGGTCTTATTACAATAAGTATATGAGGAAAATACAATTGGGATATGGTACAGACATGTTAAAGGGGTATTCCGGCCATAGACATCTTATTCCCATTGAATAAAGGAGAGGGTCAAAAGGAACGCATAGAATGATTGTCTAGTTGGATCAGTAACCAGGAAACTATGTCAGTAAAAAAATCAGTAAGCAGAGAATGAACAGTAACACTCTAGAAGTCAGAAGCCAGGAAAGCATGCATATATCCAAAATCAGCAGGCAAGGGGTTAACAGGTACACCATCCAATACTGAAAGCCAATAAGACATGTATAGGCAAAGTCAGCAGGAAAAAAGGGTTTACCAGGTACACAATTTTCTCATTGACTTCATACAGTGATGATGCTATGCTTCCTTCACCTGGGGCAAAAACTAAAATATAGGACTAGGGGATCTAACTAAGTACACGGACCAAGAAAGTATGGCTTATTGTATACAATACCCCTTTTGGACACTTTCATTTTCAAGCAGGTAAGAGCGAACTGAGGGGCCCTTGATCTTCAGAGAGGAATGAGTCCCGGGGTGAAACATTTATGATGAGGAGCAAATCCTCATAGCAAACCTCTACTGCTCTGGACAGTTCCTGATATGGACAGAGGTGTCAGCAGAGAACAATGTGGTCAGACAGAAAAGAAATTCAAAAAGAAAAGAACTTCCTCTGCAGTATACAGCAGCTGAGAAGTAAGATAAGATTTTTAAATAGAAGTCATTTACAAATCTAAAACAAAGGAAGAGCACGTACGTGCACTCACCGCTAAGCAGAGCAATCGGGTCTGGAAGTCCGGTGACGGGATACCGGGTCACGGCATAGGCGCTGGTGTATGGCGCTCGGAGGCAACGCCGGCAGTTTTGCACGTGAGTGCGTGCTTCTTCCGGCCTCTTGAGGCCGGAAGAAGCACGCACTCACGTGCAAAACTGCCGGGGTTGCCTCCGAGCGCCATACACCAGCGCCTATGCCATGACCGGACTTCCAGACCCGATTGCTCTGCTTAGCGGTGAGTGCACGTACGTGCTCTTCCTTTGTTCTACATTTGATGCTTCATGTTTTTGTATCTGCACCCCGCAGGAGACACTGTAACAAGTCACCGAGGATCATTTTGCAAATTATAGCAGTCGATATTGCTTCCTGACTGCTCTCTTCATTTTCTTCCTTTCTATTGTCATTTACAAATCTGTTTACCTTTCTGGTACCAGTTGATTTACAAAATATATATAATAGTTTTCCACCGAAGTACCCCTTTAAAGAGATTAAAGGGGTATTCTGGCACTTACATTTCTTTTATATATATTGTTGGGACCATAGCAATATATTTTTTAAAAGCTATACTTACCTACTTCGAGTCCCCCTCAGCTCCCATTCTTTTGCTTTTTGACCCTGATGTTCCTTTCTTCTGTCTGCTTGAGCACTTGGAACAGGACTTGCTACCCAGCCAATCACTGCTCCAAGTGCTCATCTTGGAATAAGGGTTGGGGGATCAGAAGCAGAAGAACGGGAGCTGCAGGAGACCCAGAGGGGACAGGAGGTAGTGGTGGAATTTTCAGGAGCCATTTACTTTATTAAAGGGGTACTCAACCCCTAGACATCTTACCCCCTATCCAAAGGATAGGAGATAAGATATCTGATGGCAGGGGTCCTGCCACTGGGGACCCCCGCCATCTCTCCTGCAGCACCCCAGTTTTTTAGGCTGCACAGAGCGAGGATCGCTCTGTGGCTGATGGCGGGCAATGCAGGGGACGGAGTATTGTGACATCACGCCCCGGCCCCCTCAATGCAAATGGGAGGGGGCATGGCAATGCAAGCCTCCTATAGACTTGCATTGCGGTGGCGGAGCATGACCTCACAAGGGGGCATAGCTGTGATGGCACGATACTCCGTCCCCTGCATCGCCCGTCATCAGCCACAGAGCAATCCTCGCTCTGTGCAGCTAAAAAACGGGGGTGCTGCAGGAAAGATTGCGGGGGTCCTCAGCGGCGGGACCCCCGTGATCAGACATCTTATCCCTATCCTTTGGATAGGGAATAAGATGTCTTGGGGCAGATTACCTCTTTAAATATTAAAAACTTTTTAAACAACCATAATACAAAAGGTCTTTATTTTCATCAGTAGCAACATATAAAAGGTTTTTGGATCTGACAGTGCCCATTTATTCTAATGTATTTAACTGAAGATAGCAAGAGGCAAACTTATGGATTCTCTATTAACATTTATAGGATTGAAATAGATCCTTGTCTTTACTTCCAGACACGTCCATTGAACAATGCTGGATTACTTGACATCTTACATGTACTTTTCTATTCTTTTTATTCAGATTGTGCTGATCGTCTCAGCCATCTGTGAGATATTGCTTGCTATCGGCCTTGCATGTCTTTCATGGTCTGTTACTCTGTACAGTGGTATCCCGTTCTGGGCGCCAGTTTTCGTAAGTAGAGCTCAGCATGTATTTATAACCCATTTTTATTTATTTTTTCCAGTTTTTTAGAGTGGCCAAAAGGAGTGATTAAAATAAGCTATTTGTAATGGAGGAGTACATTTTATGGTGTGAAATGTTATTATTTCTGTACACAGACACCACAGGTCCATAGTTTCAAACAGTGCATAAGCTGTTATCTTTCCAACTGCTAGTTCAATAAAAGGGCTGTTTAGGGTCTAATTGCACGGTGCAATTCTGCCTCAAATTAAACCCCATAGACTTCTATGGGATTCCGCACTCCAATTCAACATTTTGAAATTCTGCTTGCGGACTTCCTCAAGCATAATTTCAGAAGGTTGAATGGGAGTGCGGAATCCCATAGAAGTCTATGGGCTTTAATTTGAGGCGGAATTGCACAAGCGGAAATTCCTCTGTGAGAATAGACCCTAAGGGTGCATTCCACGCTAGGACTGCATGGACGTGCACCATCACCATTGAGAGCTATGAATATCCAAGCGGATTCCGCCAAAAGGATGAACATGTCCAGAATTTTAATTTCTGTGGAAGAAATTCCAAAGAAATTCCACAGAATCCCATTGAAAACAATAGGAGGCTGCTGTAACAGAATTTCTGAGTGGAATTTCTCAGCTCGGAAATTCTGTAGTGTGAATGTGCCCTAAGGCCATGTTCACATGGCGGAATTTCCAAGCAGAATTCCACAGAAATATTATGCTCGGAAATTCGGCTGTAGCAGAGTCCTTTGGATTTGAATGGGATTCTGCTGCACCATGAACACAGCGGAAACAACGATTATGCTGTCCGTGGCACATTTCCGAGTGGTCCTAGTGCAGAACATGCAGATTTGTAGAATGTCTATCAGTATTTTCCAGGCAGACATTCCGCTAATTTTCTGTCGTGTGAACATAGCCTAACATGTAGCAGTGTCCCTCTTGTGATCGGGGATGTTGTATAGCTGCACAGGTTACACATATGGTATATCCATTCCTGAATGTTAGAAGTACCTACCTAACATGACAAAAACAGGTTTTTCCAAATCTATTATGGTACATGCTCCATTTTTTAGCACTATGGGGGAGATTTATCAAAACCTGTCCAGAGGAAAAGTTGCTGAGTTGCCCATAGCAACCAATCAGATCGCTTTTTCATTTTTCAGAGGCCTTTTCAAAAATGAAAGAAGCGATCTGTTTGGTTGTTATGAGCTACTCAGCAACTTTTCCTCTAGACAGGTTTTGGTAAATCTCCCCCTTAATCGATACACCCATCATACCATTGATAAATATTCCTTCGTAGGTTTATTTTTATTTACACAGAGGTTGGGTCTAGCTCTCTCATGTAGTAGCACCGCTGTGAACACCACTCACTTTTTTTAATACTTTTTTTGAATGTTTTATTTCAGTACATTATTGCTGGATCTCTTTCGATCAACGCTCAGAAAAAGCAGAGTATCCGTTTGGTGAGTTCTTTCTGAATTGTAAAAATGTGCAAATAAATAATTTTGTTGAATTCAGTAACAATTATTGATTTAGTTGTTTATGATAGCAACCAATCAGATCTCTTCTTCTCTGAAAAATCTGATTGGTTGCTTTGGGCAACAGGATAATTGGTCAACATGACATTTCCCTTATGACATATAGTCATGAGGTTAAGGAAAGAATAATTTCATTGGATGGATCACTGGCCTCCACAATATTAAAATATTCATCTCCTTTAAGGGACTTTCTGGGCTTTTCGGAAAATTGCCCAGGGGCAGATAATGGGAGGAGAAATAATAATAATAATATTAATTGCAAACCCTTCTGGACAAGGCCCTCTACATCAGTTTGCAATTTAAAAGGGGTACTCCACTGGCCAGTGTGGAACTAAATATTCCCAATGCTGTTTTCGCGATGTGTGTGTGTGTGTGTGTGGGAGGGGGGGAATGGGGGCTATGACATCATGAGGGGGCGTGGCCAACCCCCGCAGTGTGAAAACAGCATTTGGAACATTAAGTTCCATGCTGGCCAGTGGAGTACCCCTTTAATCTTTATCATGTTCATTGTTCCTGCATTTGTATTATGTATTTTGACCCTTATTAAATGCAAAGTGCACAAAAAATGAAGGGCACTATATAAATAAATAAACAAATAAAAAAGAAATAAATAATAAAAATAAAAATCGATACTCATTCTTCCTCTTGCACCTGGCTCAGTGCCTCTGCTGCTTTGGAGTACCCAACAAAGTGTTGCAATGCCATTCCTGTACATTCAGCAGGGGGTGCTGTATCACTTTCCTCAGCAGTTCTGTGCACCTAGCTCTTGCATGTTAACGCTGAGGCCAGTGAATGGCTGTAGTGCCCTGTGTTAAATGTCCTGAGATAACATTAACAATCAAACCCCAGGGCCGTAGCTCGGGGTAAAACACTCCTAATCAACCACCCCCTAAAACATAACTTTTATTGCATGGTTACTATTAAAAAGTATTTCCTGAAGCAATGTGTTAAAACTGATACCAGAGTGGACCAAGAAATAATCAGAAATAGCTGTATAAAGGAGTTCTCACTCCATTAACTGTAATCAATGGCCCTGCAGTTGCCGCAGTATTATTCTCCACTATGAAAATCGCTTTAAATCACTCTATTGCCAGCCTCTACATGTTTTGCCATTACAACAGCATTCTCAAGAGGCAAGAGTGGCAATTGCAGATCAAATATGGCGATGGGGGTATTTATAAGCAAACCCTATTGCATCACTTTCAGTTGTCCAGCATCAATGGCCATTCACATTTGCCGTAACAAAGAACACCAGTTCAGATACAATCAATACTTTCATGCACTAATTACTACCTGGGACAGATGTCCATGTACTCCAATCATGATCTCTTATCAATTCCAAATCATTAGTGCCCATCCAGTCTCCTCACTAGCTCATTAGCAAACGATGCTCGATGGCATCTCCATCATATCGTAGCGCCGCACATGTCAGCTGCGGCACGCAGAGAACTCTTTTACTAGCGTGCAAGCGCTGTACTGCGCGTGCGCCGGCACTTATCTAAAAACGAGAGGTTGTCCGTATACTGCGCATGTCACGGAACTTAGATTTACTTGTATGTCCAATACACCTCTATGCTAGTTGATAGCTAAGCACAGTAAGTAAGTATATTGGCATATAACAGTACAGAAGACTGAAGCGGATGTAGCTGCCATAAAGCCCAAGATACAGACACAGTTACAGACATTAGTCCCACCATTCTCATTAGATAGCGGAGAGTAACTCGCTTGGGAACTAAGAGAGACCAGGCTGTGTCCTGAACCCGTAGCTTTCTTATAGGAGTTAGATGAATAGTTATTGCCACGGAATCTCATTGACGTGGCTGGTTGGAGATTGGACTTGTTCCAATGGATAATCCAGCCTAGCTGATAGAGGAAGGACACAGTTGTCTGAATGTGTTTGGACAGGATTGCCTGAGAGGAGGCTTTGAGAACCCAGTCGTCTAGGTAAGGGACTATACACAGTCCCTGAAGTCTCAGAGCAGCCACCACGGAAACTACTACCTTGGAAAATGTGTGTGGGGCTAAAGAAATTCCAAATGGGAGGGCAACAAACTCTTCGCTTCTTTCTGATAGACCGGTTGAAAAACCTTAGGTCTATGATCATCCTCCAATCCCTGGTGACTTTAGGAACTAGGAACACTGGAGAATTAATGCCAGCACCCTGTTCTTGGGAGGGGACTTCCTCCAAGGCACCCTTCTGGAGATATTCCAGAACATACGTTTATAATGCTCTCTTTGTTGGAAGGTAGAACCCTGGTTCTTACAAACTTGTCTGAAGGAATATTCTCCAATTCCACTCTGTACCCTTCCAAAATGACCCGGAGGACCCAAGGGTCTAGAATGTGCGTGCTTCTGTTAAACTGCATAGACAGAATCGAAAAAGTAGGACTTGGACAGCAGACACAAGTACTACCGCTCTAGGAGACTGACAGCCTGCACTGAGCAGCCTTTTATAGGTCTCAGATGCCCAGAGCTGAAAAACTCTGCCCCCAAATGGGTGGAACTGAAATAAAATGTTATAATCCCAAGGAGGAAAAGAAATAAAGATAGGGGAAAAATATAGCAGAAAGGGTTAAAACCCCTGACACTTAAGCCCAAGAAATTTCCTCTGGTCCTAACCAGTCCACATGGGGCAGAATACCCCATCTGTGCCACTGGTTAGGACGTAAGGGAAAGGAGAAGTTCTCTGCGCGCCGCAGCTGACATGCGTGGCGCTACGATATGATGGAAATGCCGTTGAGCGTCGCTTGCTAATGAGCTCGTGAGGAGAATGGACGGCACTAATGATGGGGAAATGATAAGAGATCATGATTGGAGTACATGGACATCGGACCCAGGTAGTAATTAGTGCATGAAAGTTGGATCTGAACTGGTGTTCTTTGCTACGGCAAAAGTGAATGGCCATTGATGCTGGGCAACTGAAAGTGATGCAATAGGGTTTGTTTATAAATACCCCAACCGCCATATTTGATCTGCCATTGCCACTCTTGCCTCTTGAGAACGTCGTTGTAATGGCAAAACATGTAGAGGCTGGCAATAGAGTGATTTTAAGCGATTTTCAGAGTGGAGAATAATACTGTGGCAACTGCAGGGCCGTTGATTACAGTTAATGGATTGATAACTCCTTTATACAGCTATTTCTGATTATTTCTTGGTCCACTCTGGTATCAGTTTTAACACATTGTTTTGGGAAATACCTTTTAATAGTAACCATGCAATAAAAGTTACGTTTTAGGGGGTGGTTGATTAGGGTGTTTTACCACATTTGGTTGTTAATATTTTTAAAGGGCCCCTTACTGCCCTAGGGTAGCAGAGTGCTATACATAAATGTCCTGAGATGTCATCATAGGGGGGAGTAGTGGAGGCGCTGGGCAAGCAGTCAGTGGATGAGTATATGTTTTTTTTTTTTTTTTTTCATTTGTCCTTTCCTAATCTTGTAGAAAGCTCAATAAACCTTTTACATTATTTTCTTGCTAATAAAATCACAAGTGGGAAAGTTACTTCATCCTACACCATGAACAGTCTTCCCCTGAAGGATCCTCTGCTATTTCTACTGATTCTACTGTATATGATTACATAATCCATACCATGAAACAATCATATACTACTCTGTAATATTGCGGTCTCCTGTTACACACCTTCCTCTGGATCAACACTATAGTATAATAGACTGAACTGGATGGACAAATATCTTTCTAAGCCTTTTTGTACCCTTAAAAACCATGTACAGTGCATAGTGAAAGTATTCGGCCCCCTTGAACTTTTCGACCTTTTGCCACATTTCAGGCTTCAAACATAAATATATAAAACTGTAATTTTTTGTGAAGAATCAACAACAAGTGGGACACAATCATGAAGTGGACCGAAATTTATTGGATATTTCAAACTTTTTTAACAAATAAAAAACTGAAAACCTGGGCGTGCAAAACTATACAGCCTCCTTAAGTTAATACTTTGTAGCACCACCTTTTGCTGCGATTACAGCTGTAAGTTGCTTGGGGTATGTCTCTATCAGTTTTGCACATCGAGAGACTGACATTTTTGCCCATTCCTCCTTGCAAAACAGCTGGAGCTCAGTGAGGTTGGATGGAGAGCGTTTGTGAACAGTAGTGTTGCTCGCGAATATTCGCAATGCGAATTTTATTCCCGAATATTGCATATTCGCGGATTCGCGAATATTCGCGAATATAGCACTATATATTCGTAATTACGAATATTCATTTTTTTTTTTTTTTTTTAACTTTTTTTTTTTTTTCACAGTACACATCACAGTGATCATCCCTTTCTGCTTCCAGCTTGTGTGGTGTAAAGAAAGGTCTAATACTACTGTGTGAGACCGGTGTGCGCATTTTCGCATATGCAAAAATCAGAATATACGAATTTTCGCATATGCGAATTTTCGCTTATGTTAAGGTATATGCTAATTTTCGCATATGTTAATTTTTGCATGCGCGAATTTTCGCATATGCGAAAATAAATCGTGAATATTACGAATATGCGAATATTCGCGAATATATAACGAATATTCGTCCATATATTCGCGAATATTCACGAATTCGAATATGGCCTATGCCGCTCAACACTAGTGAACAGCAGTTTTCAGTTCTTTCCACAGATTCTCGATTGGATTCAGGTCTGGAGTTTGACTTGGCCATTCTAACACCTGGATATGTTTATTTGTGAACCATTGCATTGTAGATTTTGCTTTATGTTTTGGATCATTGTTGGAAGACAAATCTCCGTCCCAGTCTCAGGTCTTTTGCAGACTCCATCAGGTTTTCTTCCAGAATGGTCCTGTATTTGGCTCCATCCATCTTCCCATCAATTTTAACCATCTTCCCTGTCCCTGCTGAAGAAAAGCCCAAACCATGATGCTGCCACCACCATGTTTGACAGTGGGGATGGTGTGTTCAGGGTGATGAGCTGTGTTGCTTTTACGCCAAACATAACGTTTTGCATTGTTGTCAAAAAGTTCGATTTTGGTTTCATCTGACCAGAGCACCTTCTTCCACAAGTTTGGTGTCTCCCAGGTGGCTTGTGGCAAACTTTAAACAACACTTTTTATGGATATCTTTAAGAAATGGCTTTCTTCTTGCCACTCTTCCATAAAGGCCAGATTTGTGCAGTATACGACTGATTGTTGTCCTATGGACAGAGTCTCCCACCTTTGCTGTAGATCTCTGCAGTTCATCCAGAGTGATCATGGGACTCTTGGCTGCATCTCTGATCAGTCTCCTTGTATGAGCTGAAAGTTTAGAGGGACGGCAAGGTCTTTGTAGATTTGCAGTGGTCTGATACTCCTTCCATTTCAATATTATCGCTTGCACAGTGTTCCTTGGGATGTTTAAAGCTTGGGAAATCTTTTTGCATCCAAATCCGGCTTTAAACTTCTCCACAACAGTATCTCGGACCTGCCTGGTGTGTTCCTTGTTCTTCATGATGCTCTCTGCGCTTTAAACGGACCTCTGAGACTATCACAGTGCAGGTGAATTTATACGGAGACTTGATTACACACAGGTGGATTCTATTTATCATCATTAGTCATTTAAGTCAACATTGGATCATTCAGAGATCCTCACTGAACTTCTGGAGACAGTTTGCTGCACTGAAAGTAAAGGGGCTGAATAATTTTGCATGCGCAATTTTTCATTTTTTATTTGTTAAAACAGTTTGAAATATCCAATAAATTTCGTTCCACTTCATGATTGTGTTCCACTTTTTGTTGATTCTTCACAAAAAAATACAGTTTTATATCTTTATGTTTGAAGCCTCAAATGTGGCAAAAGGTCAAAAAGTTCAAGGGGGCCAAATACTTTCACTATGCACTGTAACTATGTAAGGAACAGTCAAGCAGTTGCACATATCAATCAATAAGATTCCAGTTGCATTTTTTTCCAAGGTCTTTTTGCAAATGAAAGCTGTAATCTTATTGGTTGTTATAATCAACTGTTCCACTGTTCCTTTGCACGAGGTTTGATAAATCTCCCCATATGACTTTCCAGTTGTCCCCATTTGCTCCATACCATGTGACTCTGCCATCACATGCAGCTTTGTCTTTACTATTGAACAGAAAGGGCATCTACATGACTCTTTTGTGGTAATTTACATACAACATGTGCTATGTTTAACCCCTTACTGCAAACGAGCAGTTATGCACTGGATGACACAAGCCCAGGAGCAGTGCACACACCATCTGTGTTGGTAGCTGGCTGTCACATGTTGTTAGCTCCCTGTTAGAAGCATAGATAAGCTTTTATCCTAATAGTTAACACCTTAGATACTGCATTGCATGCCTATTAGAAGAAAGTCGATCCAGCAATTCCACTAAAACATCGATTTATTGGTTATTCGGCAGCATAAAATATCCCGCATGGATAGAGTTCACCACACACCACCTGGCCAGTGATTCACAGCAAATGGACGCGTTTCGAGCGCATGCGCTCTTGATCACCAAGAGCTGGTGATCAAGAGCGCGCCTGCGCTCGAAACGCGTCCATTTGCTCTGAATCACTGGCCTTGTGGTGTGTGGTGAACTCTATCCATGCGGGATATTTTATGCTGCCGAATAACCAATAAATCGATGTTTTAGTGGAATTGCTGGATCGACTTTCTTCTTTTTGTGCTACGTGTATCAAGCCGGGCCAGGCTGAGGATCCGTGCAAGACCAGTGGGAGGTGAGCTGAAGATTACTATCTTTCCTCTTCGTTGCATTGCATGCCTATTGCAGCATCTAACTGGTTGGCAAAAGTGTGGTTTCCCAGTACCAAAGTGCGTCCTGTCAGGTAAACATTGCTTCAGGTGCCTGCGCTAGGCCCTACTGCTCAGGTGATGCTGTAACTTTCATTGTAATCTTTGCCTGTTAATTTATGTTGTTGTGCACTATACCTTTATTAAATGTGCAGGATATCTGTAAGGAGGTATGATGCCCCCCCTTAGCTAGGCCATATGTAGTGTGGGGAGAGGGGAGTTATTCAGTTAGTTAGTTGTTGGAGTGTGTGTGTTCAGTGCAGAGCTCAGTTTGAGCTGCAGTGTGGAGAAGAGACAGCAGGAGTGTGAGGGGATTCAAGGGAAGCCTAAAATAAATCTTCAAGCAAGCAGCTTTGCCTATTCTGCAAGCATTCCCTGCCCTAGAGGAGTCAAAAATTCTTAGTTGTGAGCATAATACCTGGTGAGTCGACGGGCTACACAATGATAGTTCATACCCTGGCGGTGTAGAGTTAATTGGACACTATCAGCATGGGAGGCCCCAGCATTAAGTCTGAAGTCCCAAGTAAAATACTACTAGTCACAGCAAGTCTTCAGGGCTCCCAAGGGTTACTCTGCATCTCCTCTACTCTGATCTGCGCTGTGAGGATTGTAACATCTACTCCTGCCTCAGTAAAGACAGTTATCAGTAACCTGGTATTGGTGTATTTCTTATCCCGCACCTGGCCCAGAAGAAGCTGTCCTATCCTCGGACCGTGTAGGTTAGTGGTACCCTGGTGTCATGATCATATCCAAACACCCTGACCAAATTGGGTGCCACAGAAGAAGGGGGCTCCCCCTGTTCACCATCGGCACCTCATTTTTAACTGCAGTGGGAGGGAGATAACATAAAAAGTTTGCAGCCCAGAATACCCCTTTAACATTCTAAAGTGTCTACTAGCGGTATTGCAATAATTGCTTGATCTTTTTTATATTTTGCTGTTTCTGTCTTTTTTTAGGTAAAATCTTCCTTTGGGTTGAACATTGTCTCATCAATATTCAGTCTTACAGCAGTCATCATTAATA
This sequence comes from Hyla sarda, assembly GCF_029499605.1. Classification (NCBI taxonomy): domain Eukaryota; kingdom Metazoa; phylum Chordata; class Amphibia; order Anura; family Hylidae; genus Hyla; species Hyla sarda. The sequence goes on from NC_079195.1 coordinate 184,233,062, forward strand.
TAGTGGATTTTTCTGTCTTAGATTGTCATTACAATTGTTATAATACAAAGGTACGTTTTATTTTTGTCATAATACTCTCAAATAGGCATACATATATCAGAGACTATAGTGGTCAAAGCAAAGTTGTATTTCACCCAGGGCTCAGAATACTGCCCTAGCCATCCATCAACCAAGAATATAATGAAATATATACAATATAAGTATACAAGTACTATAAACAGTAGCAATAGCTTGTGTGTGCATGTGTGTGTTTGGGGGCGGGGGGAGGTGTCCTATGTTCTCATGGTGTATATTTTCAGAGGGGAACAAAAATGTTGTGCCCACAGGGAGGATGGTAGTAATAGTGCAGGGCCAGCTGGAGGGGTAGTAGTATACCTACAGGTGTAAACTTGAAACAGAAGCAAAGCTTTACTTGAAGAGTACTCTGTGCACACCAATATAGGATACAGTCTCTTTACAGCAAAGGGTGATGACAAGTTTAGGCAGGTTTTGGCTTTGGTGTATGAGAAGTGGAAAACAACCCCCTTAGTAGTTTTGTTAGTAGATAATGTAGTAAATGTTTTATAACACTGGAAGCATTTTAGGTGTTGCTTTAGAATACACAGTCTATTTAGTTTCACTCTACTGGCAGGGTCTTCCCAGCTTTGCTCACTCTGGTGACTATTTAGAAGAGTCGAGTTGAGTGATAGCAGAAGAGCCCTTGTCTAGCTTCTGTCCTGTGTCACTTGAAAAGAATCTCCCTTTCAGAGTAGAACTACCAGTTGAAAGTAGGTACCTCCTCACTGAGTATTCCGAAAAGTATCGGAATCTTTTCATATTTTTATGGCCTCTTTATATTTTTTAAATGACTTAAATAAAGCTGTTATATTTTAAGAATGTTTTATGTGCCTGGATCAGATCTGCCAGGATTTTTGACCTTTTGGGTCCTGCTCTGTGTTGTTCAAAAAAACTTTAAACCCTTAAAATATTTCGACAAAGTTCTGACAAGTCCTGAAAGACCCCCGCTAATGTGAAGAAGCTAATTTAATTGTGTGTTTTAGCCACAAATGTATGTTGACAAACACCCCCCCCCCCCCCCGTTGTACTCACTCCCTAACTCAGCCTTTGACTGTATATGAGCATTGATGAGTTACACAAAGAATTCAAAAAATAAACAAAGAGAATACAAAGTTGGACACTACATACATACTACAAACAGTATTAAGTATTATATATCACTGATTATAATTCAGTAGTACTAAACATTTTTATGTTTCCGTTTTTCTCAGGACTCTGTATTTACAATTATTGCTTTCATTCTTGTTCTGAATCTGCTGGTGTTCTGTGTGACTGTCTCAATTTCTGTATTTGGTGGCCGTGCCTTAGAACATTTACCATCTGATGTCTCCCCGGTAAGTTCAATATATGAGATATTCACTCTCCGCTGCATTCAGTAGTCTTTATGGTAGTAGTGTGGTGTGCCATTCTGAAGCACATTTTTCCTGACATGGTTGCTACACTATGGCTCAACTTCCTCTCATGGGGCCGACGCTCTTTCCTCTGGGGGTCCTGATGCAATTGTAGTGATCCATAGCATTAGCATAGCATTACAGAAAAACATCTTATCCCCTATCCAAAGCATAGGGGATAAGATGTCTGATTGCGGGGTCCCGCTGCTGGTTACCCCCATGATCTCCGGCGTGGCACCCTAGTCATCCACGCACGGAGCGAACCCTGCTCTGTGCCGGATGACTGGAGACTACAGCCGCCACTCCCCTCCATTCATGTCTATGGGAGGAGGCGTGACAGCTACGTAGTAGCTGTCATGCCCCCTCCCATAGACATGAATGGAGGGGGCGTGGCATGACGTCACAAACACAGAAGCTCCTTTGGATAGGGGATAAGATGTATGTCAGTGAAATTCCCCATTAAAGGGGTCCTCCAGTGAAAAACTATTTTTTTTTTTATGCAATGGTGTCAGAAAGTTAAAAAGATTTGTAAATGACTTCTATTTACTTCTATCTTAACCCTTCCAGTACTTATCAGCTGCTGTATGCTCCACAGGAAGTTCTTTTCTTTTTGAATTTATTTTCTGTCTGACCACAGTGCTCTCTGTCCAGGAACTGTCCAGAGCAGGAGAGGTTTGTTATGGGGATTTTCTCCTGCTCTTGACAGTTCCTAAGACAGACAGAGGTGTCAGCAGAGAGCACTAGGGTCAGACAGCAGAGAAATAATAAAAAAAAAAGAGACTTGACTGATGAGTCCAAAACTCCTAAACAAGCAAGTCCATTTCCAAGCTAAATTTCCTTCACTGGCACACTAAAGCAGCAACCTCTGCTCTGCGCACACTAGTAACCTTTGCAGTGGCAACAGCCTGGAAGTTGTTTACAAACTGTTTTGCTGTATTTTACATTTCCTCAAGTTAAAGGGGTATTCCAGGCCAAAACTTTTTTTGATATATCATCTGGCTCCGGAAAGTTAAACAGATTTGTAAATTACTTCTATTAAAAAATCTTAATCCTTCCAATAGTTATTAGCTTCTGAATTTGAGTTGTTGTTTTCTGTCTAACTGCTCTCTGATGACTCACGTCCCGGGAGCTGTGCAGTTCCTATGGGGATATTCTCCCATCATGCACAGCTCCTGGGACGTGACATCATCATTGAGCAGTTAGACAGAAAACTTCAGAAGCTAATAACTATTGGAAGGATTAAGATTTTTTAATAGAAGTAATTTACCAATCTGTTTAGCTTTCCGGAGCAAGTTGATATATATATATATATATATATATATATATATATATATATATATAAAAAGGTTTTGCCTGGAATACCCCTTTAAATTACATTGCATCCTGTGTATGGTTATCCTGCCCCACAAACAACATCTTGATACACTACTACCAAGTGCAGGCAGGGCAGGTGCACCCTAGGCGTAAGCTAATTTTGCCACCCCTTGACCCCACCCAATGGCTCCGCCCTTTGACATGCCTACTTTAATACTAGGGTGACACACTGTAACAAACCTCCTCCTCATGAAAACACCTTACTACAGGGATGACAATGTGGTGAGCCACGGGTGTAGTGAGGTAGATGTGGGGCAGATGTTAGTACCAAAGGGGTAGATTGTATTAACCCCTTCGTGTTCGTGACGCCAAGTCGTGGTTTTCCTTTATAACCATCCGAAGGTAGTACCGCTAGTCCTAGGTCAGGAAGGGGCAATAAAGAGTCCAAGGCCACGTTAAGGGTAATGGTAGCTTTACTGAGGTAAGACAGATGGTACAGTCTATGCAGTTCAGCCAATATCCCAGAGAGTTAGCCAGTGACACAGGGGGACCTCGCAGGCTTTGTGGGACGTGCAGTGACTTGACAGACTATATTGCAGGTCACGTTAAATAGACAGTAGACTTGACTTGATTGATTTGATGACTGACAATTAGATGACTTTAGATTACTTGCAATTGATAGGTGGATGCAGACTTAAGGCTTGAGGCCTCCAATGCTCTGTACACGAATACTGGAACAATGGACTGGACTTAACATCAAGCAGAAGTAGCCATGAACTAAGAGAGAAAGAGAAAAAGTGATTACAGCTCCTCCACATCTTATATAGGGGGGGCTGTGCAAGGATCCCACAGGTCACTAGAGAGGTCACCTGGTCACTGGGTTCTCTGGTTAACAATCATATGACTTAAACATGTGACTTAAACATAATCATGTGACTAACAGTAAAGGTCCCTTACTAATTATATGAAAACCCTTTATGGGAAACCTATATACACAGGGGGAGATGATGCAGGACAGCCCCGGGGACAGACAGGGACTCAACCTGACGGGACAGAAGGACCATACGGGACCATATCCGGCACTGGGACACCACAACACACTGTAACAAACCTCCTCCTCATGTAATCTTCTTACTACTGGGGTGACACACTTTAACAACCTCCTCCTCGTGTAATTACCATACCACTGGGGCAATTGCCGCACCCAGCCCCCCCCCAAGATTAATTTCCCCCCTAACATTCAGGATATCTCTGTGTCCAGAAAGATCTTTTCGGGACACAAGGATGTCCTGGTTACCTTTCTGCAGCCCCGCGTTAACTTTAAAAACTGACATCCCGTACATGTGCCCATAGGAGCAGAGCAGAACAGCGATGATGCGTGTATGGTAAGTTACCAGTGGCACGTCACCTTCAGTGCTCCTACCACCACTCCTCTGGTCCCGGGACATGCTGCTATGGCCTATAGGCCATAGCAGTAGATCGTGACCCCGGACCAGAGGAGCTGTGGTCGGAGCACTGAAGTGGGGCAGTACACAGACATACAGCCTCCAGCCATACACTGTATACGGCTGAAGGCTGTCTGTCTGTGGAGGCCACTGCCAACCTAACGTGGGGGAACTATACTGCCAATCTAATGTGGGGGGAACCATACTGCCAACCTAATGTGGGGGGAACTATTCTGCCAGCCTAATGTGGGGGGAACTACAACCTAATGTGGGGGAAATATACTGCCAACCTAATGTGGGGGAAATACAACCTAATGTAGGGGAACTATACTGCCAACCTAATGTGGGGGAACTACAACCTAACGTGAGGGAACTATACTGCCAACTAAATGTAGGGGAACTACAACCTATTGTGGGGGAACTATAATGACAACCTAATGTGGGGGAACATACTGCCTACCTAATGTGGGGGAACAACAATCTAATGTGGGGGAACTTCAACCTAATGTGGGGGAACTATACTGCCAATCTAATGTGGGGGAACTACAACCTACTGTGGGGGAACTATACTTCCAACCTAATGTGGGGGAACTACAACTTAATGTGGGGGAACTATACTGCCTACCTAATGTTGGGGAACTATACTGCCAACCTAATGTGGGGGAACTATACTGCCAACTTAATGGGGGGGAACTATACTGCCAACCTAATGTGGGGGAACTATGCTGCCAACCCAATGTGGGGGAACTATGCTGCCAACCAAAGGTGGGGGAACTATACTGCCAAACTAATGTGGGGGAAACTATATTGTCAACCGAATGTGGGGGAACTATACTTCCAACCTAATGTAGGGGAACTACAATCTGTTGTGGGGGAACTATAATGACAACCTAATGTGGGGGAACATACTGCCTACCTAATGTGGGAGAACAACAATCTAATGTGGGGGAACTACAACCTAATGTGGGGGAACTATACTGCCAACCTAACGGGGGGAACTACAACCTAATGTGGGGAAACATACTGCCAACCTAATGTGGGGGAACTATGCTGCCAACCAAATGTGGGGGAAACTATACTGTCAACCTAATGTGGGGGAACTATATTTCCAACCTAATGTGGGGGAACTACAATCTAATGTGGAGGAACTACAACCTAATGTGGGGGAACTACAACCTATTGTGGGGGAACTATAATGCCAACCTAATATAGGGGTACTATACTGCCAACCTAATGTGGGGAAACTATACTGTCAACCTAATGTGGGGGAAACTATACTGTCAACCTAATGTGGGGGAACTATACTTTCAACCTAATGTAGGGGAACTACAACCTAATGTGGGGGAACTACAACCTAATGTGGGGGAACTACAACCTATTGTGTGGGAACTATAATGCCAACCTTATATGGGGGTACTATACTGCCAACCTAATGTGGGGGAACTATACTGCCAACCTAATGTGGGGGAACTATGCTGCCAACCTAATGTGGGAGAACTATGTTGACAACTTTATGTGGGGGAATTATGTTGACAACCTTATGTGGGGGAACTATGCTGCCAAACTAAGGTGGAGGGAACTATACTGCCAACCTAGTGTGGGGGAACTGGGAACTATGCTGCCTACCTAGTGGGGGGAACTAGAACCTAATGTGGGGGAACTATACTGCCAACCTAATGTGGGGGAACTACACTGCCTACCTAATGTGGGGGAACTATACTGCCAACCTAATGTGGGGAACTATGCTGCCAACCCAATGTGGGGGAACTATGCTGCCAACCAAATGTGGGGGAACTATACTGCCAAACTAATGTGGAGGAAACAATACTGTCAACCTAATGTGGGGGAACTATACTTCCAACCTAATGTGGGGGAACGACAACCTAATGTGGGGGAACTACATCCTATTCTGGGGGAACTATACTGCCAACCTAATGTGGGGGAACTATACTGCCAACCTAATGTGGGGAAACTATGCTGCCAACCCAATGTGGGGGAATTATGCTGCCAAACTAATGTGGGGGAAGCAATACTGTCAACCTAATGTGGGGGAACTGTACTTCCAATCTAATGTGGGGGAACTACAACCTAATGTGGGGGAACTACATCCTATTGTGGGGGAACTATAATGCCAACCTAATATGGGGGTAATATACTGCCAACTTAATGTGGGGGAGCTATACTTCCAACCTAATGTAGGGGAACTACAACCTAATGTGGGGGAACTACAACCTAATGTGGGAGAACTACAACCTATTGTGGGGGAACTATAATGCCAACCTTATATGGGGGTACTATACTGCCAACCTAATGTGGGGGAACTATACTGCCAACCTAATGTGGGGGAACTATACTGCTAACTTAATGGGGGGAACTATACTGCCAACCTAATGTGGGGGAACTATACTTCCAACCTAATGTGGGGAACTATGCTGCCAACCCAATGTGGGGGAACTATGCTGCCAACCAAATGTGGGGGAACTATACTGCCAAACTAATGTGGGGGAAACAATACTGTCAACCTAATGTGGGGGAACTATACTTCCAACCTAATGTGGGGGTACGACAACCTAATGTGGGGGAACTACATCCTATTCTGGGGGAACTATAATGCCAACCTAATATGGGGGTAATATACTGCCAACCTAATGGGGGGGAACTATACTGCCAACCTAATGTGGTGGAACTATACTGCCAACCCAATGTGGGGGAACTATGCTGCCAAACTAATGTGGGGGAAACAATACTGTCAACCTAATGTGGGGGAACTATACTTCCAACCTAATGTGGGGGAACTACAACCTAATGTGGGGGAACTACATCCTATTGTGGGGGAACTATAATGCCAACCTAATATGGGAGTAATATACTGCCAACCTAATGTGGGGGAACTATACTGCCAACCAAATGTGGGGGAACTATGCTGCCAACCTAATGTGGGGGAACTATACTGCCAACCTAATGTGGGAGAACTATGTTGACAACCTTATGTGGGGGAACTATGTTGACAACCTTATGTGGGGGAACTATGCTGCCAACCTAAGGTGGAGGGAACTATGCTGGCAACCTAGTGTGGGGGAACTGGGATCTATTCTGCCTACCTAGTGTGGGGGAACTATGCTGCGTACTTAAAGGGGTACTCCACTACCCCAGCATTCTGAACATTTTTTTCCAAACCCTGGGTGCGTGCTGCGGGGATTGTGACATAATTGCCACACCCCTTGTGACATCACACCACGCCCCCTCAATGCAAGTCTATGGGGGGGGGTGCGTGTCGACCAGTGCACGATACTCTGATATCGTCTAGACTCTGGATCCATCCCTGCCTACAGGAGACAGGGAAAACCAATCTCATGATTTGTAACCCAGAAATGAGACCCCCCATGATCATATACTGATCCCCTATCTAGTGGAACAACCCCACTATATTTATATGTACAAAACAGACATCATAGCCATCAAAGCATTTTGTTAAATAATCAGCGGCGTTGGCCCTGATTTACTCTTTATCTCGGGTTGTGCGACCAAATTTGTGTCGCATAGCCCATGCAACACAATTTCCTGAAACAAAATACCATCACAAATAGGCGTGGTTAGCTGAATAAGCGGCATGTTCCCGACAAAAGAGAAAAAAACACTCCGAGTATGATGAAAAACTCACAGGAAAACGTGTGAATTTTGCTTCACCAAAACCCGACAACTCAGAGCTTTTAGGAAATCACTCAAAACTGAGTGAATTCTACCCCCATCATAGAACAAGATCTGTTCCATTTTGGGGTCTGTAGTACAGGGGCTGCGGTATTGATCGCACCGGGTCTAACTTCTGAGACTCGATCCGATCAGAATTTATTAACTCTGCGCCAAAAAAAATCCGACAAAAACTGCACAAAGACCAATGAATCACCAACGCATTCCTGGTGTCTCACACACTTAGTCATGGGCACAAATAAAATGTGCTCAGGAAGTTAAAGTGTACCTGTTATATCACCAAAAAATAATGCTTATGTATGTTACCTGCTAGGTTATGCAGATCTGTTTAGCTTCTGTATTTAGCTCACAAATCACTTTTTTCTGCTTCTCACTCATTCTGACATCCACTGCTCAGAAAGGGGGGTATATGAGGCAAGCCCAGAGCCCACCCTCACCATGCATTCACTTCTACCCTGAGTCTGTTGTGCTGTGTCTCTTCAGTCAATCACTGCAAGCTGCTCTGTAACCCCCTCCTCTCTGATTTCAGACAGGAGTCTGATAGACAGGAGAGGAGTGAGCACAGGGAAGTGCTAGTTCTGCCCTCTCTTCCTGAGCTTTGTTTCTGCCTGTGCTTCAACTTGGACAAAGATGATACTGCAGTAGGAGAGGATTTTGTTCTGGATGGTATGGGGACCCCTAGTGGTCTTTTTTTTGAAAGAAATACAATGGTTTATGAAATATTAGAAAGGCTAATGCACATTCAAAAATTACATAGCACTCATAAATTATGCATACACAAGTGGAACCATTAACCCTTTAGAAGGAACCCAGAATCAAAACGAATCACATGACAGAAACATCTATACATTGGTCATTCATTTGCATTTTTAAAATATTTTACATAAAGCTGGAGTTCTTTTTTCTGGGCTCCTTCCTTATGTTGTGTACCATTGCATAATATGCTTTCTCCTTATGTAGGATGTTAAGTTAATAAGGTATAACTGTATATACAGTATCCCAAATGTTTCTTCATTAAGGAAGCAAACAATAAAATGGGGTTCAAAAGTTTTGGTACCCCAGGTACAAATTTGTATTAATATGCATAAAGAAGCCAAGGAAAGATGAAAAAAAAATCTCCAAAAGGCATCAAATTACAGATTAGACATTCTTCTAATATGTCACCAAAAGTTAGATTTTATTTCCATCATTTACACTTTCAAAATAACAGAAAACAAAACAATGGCGTCTGCAAAAGTTTGGGCACCCTACAGAGTTAATATCTTGTACTGCCCCATTTGGCAAGTATCACAGCTTGTAAACGCTTTTTGTAGCCAGCCAAGAGTCTTTCAATTCTTGTTTGAGGTATCTTTGCCCATTCTTCCTTACAAAAGTCTTCCAGTTCTTTGAGATTTCTGGGCTGTCTATCACGCACTGCTCTTTTAAGGTCTATCCATAGATTTTCAATTATGTTGAGCTCAGGAGATTGTGAAGGCCATGGCAAAACCTTCAGTTTATGCCTCTTGATGTAATCCCCTGTGGATTTTGAGGTGTGTTTAGGATTATTATCCATTTGTAGAAGCCATCCTCTCTTTAACCTCAGCTTTTTCACAGATGGCATCAAGTTAGCATTCAAAATTTGCTGAAATTTTATTGAATCCACTTTTCCTTCCACTCGTGAGATGTTCCCTGTGCCACTGGCTGCAATACAACCCCAAAGCAACATTGATCCAGCCCTATGCTTAACAGTTGGGCAGGTTATTTTAATTAAATTCTGTTCCCCTTCTTCTCCAAACATATCTTTGCTTATTCCGGCCAAATAGTTCAATTTTAACCTCATCAGTCCACAGAACTTGTTTTCAAAATGCATCAGTCTTGTCTATATGTTCATTTGCAAAGTTCAAACGCTGATTTTTGTGGTGAGGAAGTAGAAGAGGTTTTCTTCTGATGACTCTTCCATGAAGATCATATTTGTACAAGTATCTCTTTATAGTGTAATAGTGTACCACAACTTCAGTGTCTGCCAGATCTTTCTGGAGGGATTGTGTAGTAAAACGTGAGTTTTGAATAGTTTTTCTCACAACCCTTTGAGCTGTTCTGTCTGATATTTTCTTGGTCTTCCAGATCTTGATTTAACTTCCACTGTTCCTGATGACTGCCATTTCTTAATTACATTCCGAACAGAGGATATTGACATCTGAAAATGTTTTTCTATCTTCTTATAGCCTTCTCCAGCTTTGTGTGCGTCAACTATTTTCAGTTTCAGATTTCTAGACAACTGCTTAGACGAACCCATGGTGCTGATTGTTGGGGCAAGGTCAGATGAGTCTGGGCTTTTAAAACCTTTTAGATTGACATCACCTGGTCTTCCCAGATGATGATTGAGAAAAATCCATGACACTGGCAGGGCTCAGCTTTGCAAAGGGGGCAGTGCATGCTATAAATTCTGCAGGGTGCCCAAACTTTTGCAGATGCCATTTTTTTGTTTTCTGTTATTTTGAAGTGTAAATGATGGAAATAAAATCTAACTTTTGTTGACATATCATAAGAATGTCTAATCTGTAATTTGATGCCTTTTGGAGATTTTCCATCTTTCCTTGGCTTCTTTATGCACATTAATACAAATTTGTACCTGGGGTGCCCAAACTTTTGATCCCCACTGTATCGTTGAAGAAATTAAAGGAGTTGTTCTGATTTTTTTCACTTTTATTATTATTGCAGGTGTTTGTGATTCAGAATGTGGTCTCGGCTGACCCACCAAACTCTTCAGACGTCTCCATTTCACCTCCCCCGTATAAGGTCCAAGATGCAAACTGCTGACACTTCTACAGTCCTTACAAAAGACATCCCAAAGATTGTCTATGAAATAAAGAATAATGTATGAAAATAAAATCATAAATAGACAAATTTGTCCAAATCAATGTTATGAGTTCACCAGGAAGTTCCTTGTACAAGCGACTTCAAGTGGCTTTGCACCAACTTTGATATATAGTTTTTATTTCTGGTGGTCTACAGTTATTCAGAGGTGAAAAGCTCATGTCTCTGGTGGTGTAGATTCATTAAAAGGTTAACATTAATATTAATAATTAATATTTATTACTTACTGTACTTAGTAGGTAAGGGTTAATATCTTCCATCCTTGATGGGTAGGTTAGGCAGGGTCCACACTTACGTCCACACTTACGTTGAATTTACCATTGTTCTGCTGTATCATTGGAGTAGAACAATGAAAAAGACTGTAACAGCACTCAACAAAGCCCATTGAGTTTACTAGGTTCTGTCGAGTTTCTAGAAAATTGTATAGCATAAATTATTGTCATTTTGATGGAGCCTGTGTGTCCGAGGCACCTAGTGGAGCGTCTAAAACAAGCATGAACTAAGCAAAGCCAAAACCTAAAGCTTAAAGAGTACCTCTCATGATCTTGTTAAATTGTATATTACTCCCAGTTCACTGCCCTATCATGATAAACCACCCACTGCCTTAATTTTTATTATTTTTTAGTTTTCTACCTTGATATTGCTCTGTATTTTCTGCTCAGTCAGATTCACAGACTAGGAAGGGGCGTTCCCCAGCAGGCGTGACATCATCTGAAGCCATACAGGGGAGAACCTCCTCCCTCACTCTGCTACACACAGTCCAGAACAGTTCAGTGTGTGAGGAGCTATGATTGGCTAAGGCTGCACACACACCCCTCAGCACTCCAGACTGCATTTCCTGATTTTGGACTTCTGCCAGGCCAACAGGAGTCCAAAGTCTGTGCAAAAGATGGGGGGAAATGTGCTCTGAACAAGTAGGGAGACACCTAGTGGCAGAAATCTTCATTTAAATCTTCATTTAAAAAAAAAAAAAAGTATATTAGAAAGATTTTTTTTATTTACCATAAGGAGTGTAATAGCAAAAATTAGTTTTAATGAGAGTGCCCATTTAACATTTGACTTCTCCTCAAGAGGGGCCATTAATGTCTGGTGGGGTACAGACATCCAGCACCTTAGCTGATCATCTGTTTGGCAGAGGCAGAGCTTCAGCATGTATACAGTTAAAGGGGTACTCAAGTGAAAAACTTTTTTTTTTTTTTTTTTTTCAAATCAACTGGTGGCAGAAAGTTAAACAGATTTGTAAATTACTTCTATTAAAAAATCTTAATCCTTCCTGTACTTATTAGCTGCTGATTACTACAGTGGAAATTATTTTCCGTTTGGAAAACAGAGCTGTCTGCTGACATCATGAGCACAGTGCTCTCTGCTGACATCTCTGTCCATTTTAGGAACTGTCCAGAGTAAAAGGAAATCCCCATAGCAAACATATGCTGTTCTGGACAGTTCCTAAAATGGACAGAGATGTCAGCAGAGAGCACTGTGCTCATAATGTCAGCAGACAGCTCTGTGTTTCAAAAAGAAAAGTATTTCCGCTGTAGTATTCAGCAGCTAATAAGTACAGGAAGGATTACGATTTTTTAATAGAAGTAATTTACAAATCTGTTTAACTTTCTGGCACCAGTTGATTTAAAAAAAATATATAGTTTTTCACCAGAGTACCCCTTTAATCGGGCTAAAAGCAACAGATAGCTCTGTTCATTGTGTATTGGTGGCACCAAGTTAGCTCAGCTCCTATAAGGGTGCATTCACACGAACAATTTTTGTTTCTAACTCACAGCATATTTGACTTTTAATGGGGTCTGTGGCGGATTTTCTGCAGCAGAGATCTCTGCTAAAAATCTACTGTGGACGGCCTGCGGAGAGCCTACCCCTTTCAAACCCACAGCGGGAAGCCAGCTACGGGTTTGAAGCAAAATCCGTTCGCGTGAACGCACCCTTAAAGTAAATGTAAAAGTATATGCAGGACAATGTTCTGATAATTTTATTGTATTTAATGCAGGTAGGCCCGGAATTCTTTAAAGAAGTCTATAATAAAACATTGTGTAGTGAGCTCTAACTTTATATATGCCAGACAGAATTTTATCATTGAACATCTTGTTTCCTCAAGGATAGCTGGAAGGGGATTTGTGAGTATTATCTCTCTCCCTCAGATTCACCTGTGAACATTACACTGATTTCCCGGCTTGTTAAGATGCAAAAGTTCTTGACATAAAATACCCAACGCTTTAATTTGATTCTGTTTGGCCAGGTTTGTTACCTCTATGTTAATTATCTTTTGATATGTAATAAAATAATTATTCATTAAAACTGTTGAAATATATTATAAAAAAAATATTTAGGACCACTGAGCAGACTTCATGAAAATATCAATTATCTTTTTCACAGGGGAAGTCCATCCCCATTATTTACAATTAAATATAATTAGATTTAATGTAATCATAAAAAATATATATATATATGTACAGAGCTACTTACCAGTCCCGAGAGCCCTTTTGCCCCTCTTTTGAAGACGGTCTCAAGACCGTCACACGGACATATATCTGAAGGTGACTGAACTGGCTTATGTAGGAGGTATGCCTAACTTTAAACATTACACAGGCTCACTTTGTTACCTAGTCTCCTCCTCAGGCATAGCTTAGGGACAGACATGTGCCATTTGCAGAAGCCAAGCACTAAACTGGCTACAACTGGTTTAGGGGCCACCTCATTCACTCAGGAGAGGAGGATTGGAATTGGGTCTGTCTCCTGAACCAATTGGCTAGGAGCAAAAATGTGACTTACCGTATTTTTCGTCCTATAGGACGCACCGGCGTATAAGACGCACCCAATTTTTAGGGGCAAAATCTAAAAAAATTAAGATTTTGAACTCAATAGTGGTCTTCAACCTGCGGACCTCCAGATGTTGCAAAACTACAACTCCCAGCATGCCCGGACAGCCGTTGGCTGTCCGGGCATGCTGGGAGTTGTAGTTTTGCAACATCTGGAGGTCCGCAGATTGAAGACCACTGCAGGAGGAGGTGATACTCACGTGTCCCCGCCGCTCCATACCTGTCACCGCTGCCCTGGATATCGCTCCATCACTGTCGCCGTGTCCCCATCGCTTCGGAACGTCTCTGCTGCCTGCCGGGTATCCTCGCTCTCCGTCGCCGCCATCACGTCGTTACGCACGCCGACGCACGTACGTGACGACATGATGACAAGGAAGGAGAGCGCCGGCCATACAGGGGATCCCTGAACGGAGAAGACACCGAGGAGGCAGGTAAGGTCCCTCCCAGTGTCCTGTAAGCACTAACCCGGCTATTCAGTCGGGCTGTTCGGGACCGCCGCTGTGAGATCGCGGCGGTCCCGAACAGCCCGACTGAACAGCCAGGTTAGTGTCACTTTCCCTTCAGACGTGGTGGTCAGCTTTGATCGCTGTGTCTGAAGGGTTAATACAGGGCATCACCGCGATTGGTGATGTCCTGTATTAGCCACGGGTCCCGGCCGTTGATGGCCGCAGGGACTGCCGCGATAGGGGTGTATTCGCCGTATAAGACGCACCGACTTTTTCCCCCCAGTTTTGGGGAAGAAAAAGTGCGTCTTATACGGCAAAAAATACGGTAATCAACCATTCAGCTGTACAGTGAAATACAATGCATACCAACCCTCTGCACTGTGGGTACCTCAAGGTATGCATAAAATTACAATGAAATACAAAAAATACATCTTCAGTGCAGAAGATACAGTTACTTAGGTCCTCAGCACCTGAAACACACAATTCACCGCAAACCTTTTGTTATCTTTTGTTTTCTCACATACCCAACAACTCCTACAGGTAGCCGCTAGAAATGCTGAACTGGGCCACCATAGTTACAACTGAAAATAACACATTCCATTGGACCAAAGCAAACAAACAAAAACAAAATGGCAAACAAGATCTAGTTTTTTTACTCTTGTCACAGAATCCTGTAGAAGGTGGCTTTAGTTTTAATAAAATAAAAAAAAAAATCCTCTTCACCAGCTAGTTGGTTTAATTCACTCCATTCCTGGGCTCATGAATTGTAGGAATTACAGACATGGCTCTTGCTTCAGAAGACATGTTGAACAAGGCGTTTTGGGTTGGAAATTGCAGGTGACCTGTGGCCGGATTTTTTTCCTTGTTGCAACAATGGGGACAGCATACCGTTATTTCGCACCATGTAATAGATGATACCTTGTCAGCTTGTAAGAGAGGTGGTGCTGTAATGGCCACTGGGGACCTCCTTAAGCCCTGTGGGGGTCATACATCTTCCCAATCATCCTCATCCCAGCAACAAGACCAGGACAACTTGTAGGGGCACTGATTGGGGTTCTTAAGTCTGGTAAGCGCAGCAGCCCAATACCCCCTTTTTACTATATGCTGGAGTGTACCCCATAATTTGGACATGGATTAAGTTGTTGAGGTAGATGAAATAGTCTCCCTCTTTATTAATTATGAGCACAGAGGCGCTCCTGTTCTCTGATGAATAGTGAGTGATTATTAAAATCTATCACATGATCCTGTCCAATGTTTCACCACTGCTGTGGCTTTCTCAAGGACAAGTGGGGTAATTGTGTGAAAACGAGCCTCACAAGGGGTTACAAAACTTCCCCATATGATGTCACCATTTCCTCTATGCAATCAGGTGAGGTCTTAATGCATCCTAAAGGTTTCATTGGTGAAATCTCCCATTGTAATACTCCTCCACTCATTTCTTCCCTTAAGGCATTTCTTCTTGTCTGACAAGTGCAGAAGCCAATCAAATCTCCACTATTCCCCATCTGAGATCCGATTGGCGATCTTGCCCGCACCTAGGATGCGCAGCAGCAGCTGCGCAAGAAGAAAATCCTCTACTGTACACGTGTCCCAGATGACGTCCCATATGCTGCGCCGACAGATCGTTTCTGGGAGCGGGCTTTTATCGCTGTGCACATGCATCTGTAGCTGTGCAAGACTTGCATGCGCACAGACTTAGTTTGATTGCTGATACCTGAATGTGCGCAGACGCCATTGTCACTATGCTAGAATCTTATGCTTATATGTTATCTGTATATTGGGGATTTAGCCATTATTATAGGAGATTATTACTATTCAAGAATTCAAAACTTGACTATTACTAGCAACTGGGGAAATAATCAATGCAGTCATTATTTCTATATAATTCTGATAGGTTCCAACAAACATCATATATTGTACATTACTTTCTTTTTGGATAATATTTTAAGCAGGTTATATTAACCATTCTTTCTTATTCATCATATTTAATTATACCATACAGATTGTTATCCTGTTAGGGCATTATATTAATGATCAAGACAGCAGAACAAACTAGATGACTCTTAAAGTCAGAATAAAATATCACAGCCCTTTATGACCCTAGTAATAGATCTAATTAAAACTTTTAATCTTTATTGATATGCCTTAAAAATAAAAATACTTATAAGAAATCGTGACTACAGAATCGTGACACACTCAAAAAGTAATAATAATAAACTACCACAACACCTGGAAAGAAACAAATTACAAGTCCAAAGCCAATCCTGACTAATGGACTGTTTATATAAAGATCAAGGATTTTGCAAATTGCAAAACGTCTAATGTGGTGTATCTATGTAAGTGCCCTTGTCCCCTCAGGTATGTGGGCAAAACCACACGAGAATTGAGACGGAGGATAGGTGAACATCTGGGGGACATACGACACCATCATGATACCAGTGTAGCAAGACACATCTGGGAGGCACATAATGGGGATCCAAAGGTCTTAAAATTTCAGGTGATAGAAGTTTTTCAGACAAATGATAGTAGAGGTGATATTGATAACAGAATTCTGAGAAAGGAAACAGAATGGATTTACAGATTAAAAACTGTTAATCCATTTGGTTTGAATGAAAGTCTTAATTTCTCAGTTTTTATTGAATAGTCTTAATAGGTTTTTCCAGTCAGGATGATTAGCGAGAAGGGAAATGTGGAAGGTCTATGTCTATTGACATTTCCCTCACTATGGGCTAAACCCCATAGTATTAAAATCAAAATGAAAATTGATGTATCTACTTTATCTATGTAAATTTTTATTTATATTATCTTTTTTTACATTGATATTGTGAACTACGGTTTGCGGGTGGGTGGCAATGTGACCCAGGGGATGGGTCTTTCTTATGGCTATCCCTATTTTTTCATTAGAGAGATCTACGAGGGCCCTCACTTAGTGAGAGTAGGGAACGGCACTGTGGTTGAGGCCACCCTATTAAAGGGGTATTCCAGGCAAAAACTTTTTTTTTATATATCAACTGGCTCCGGAAAGTTAAACAGATTTGTAAATTACTTCTATAAAAAAAAATCTTAATCCTTCCAATAGTTATTAGCTTCTGAAGTTTTCTGTCTAACTGCTCAATGATGATGTCATGTCCCGGGAGCTGTGCATGATGGGAGAATATCCCCATAGGAACTGCTCAGCTCCCGGGACGTGAGTCATCACAAAGCAGTTAGACAGAAAACAGCAACTCAACTTCAGAAGCTAATAACTATTGGAAGGATTAAGATTTTTTAATAGAAGTAATTTACAAATCTGTTTAACTTTCCGCAGCCAGTTGATATATAAAAAAAAGTTTTGGCCTGGAATACCCCTTTAAGAGGTGGGTTCTTCAAAAGGCAGGGACAGAGGTGTGGAAATAGTATGCTAGGGGGCACCTCTGTCTCCTGCCTTTATTTTCCTTTTTCAAAGATAAACATCGGAATTACACCACGATTGTGGAATTCATACTAGCCTGGCAAGTTTATAAAATCTGAGGACAAACAGCGAAGATAGACATCTGTTTAATCTAAATGTCCATTCTAGCAAGTGTGGCATGACACAACATATCAGTTATGGAGGAATATTCTTCATAGAACTATACCAGGATACTTAGAGTTATTCACCTAGTTTCTGGCTATACTGGTCTAATCAATTTGTTGCGCTAGGTCCTATCTCTCTATCAATACAACTTAATATTACTACTAATATCTCTTTCTATCATTTTATATAGCTCTGGTCCACTTCGTCATTCTCCGGCTAAACCTGATGGGGCATTAACCTGCACTATTATTAATTAAAAGTGAATATATTGGGTACAATCTAATGTACATTTGGAAAAGTAAGGAGTTAATCTAGTAAGGAGTTAATCCAGTAAGGACTTAACTATCGTTCTCCTGCTGGTATCTTAATACTACCCACGTATCTCTGTTTACATCACGTGATCTGAGACACGTCATCTAGGGCATCCATAGGACTGCACTGCTAATCATCATGTGGGCAGCGAACGGCGTCCCTCATTTAGTATACTGCCGTTGCGGAACATCAAGTAATAGCATCGTAGAGGTACGGAGGGGAAGCCAGGAGGTAATTTAGCTTTATCATAAAATTATGTTTGAAACACTGTAAACAATGTACGCAGTGAACCGGAAGTGATCACCGCGATACCGGAAGTGCTCGCAGGCGCCTGCCGCAAGGTATAAAACGGAATAGCATGCCTACCGGGGCGCACGCCTGACATATCTGTGATGCATGAGAGAACTAGGTATGTAACAGCTACGCCTTCTTTTCATGCACTCAGCGTTATATTACTGTGGCCCTTATGTGCAAGCTTAGTGTGTTCTTGTTTTGTGCAGGCTTATTGGCATTATCATTGTGCAAGCCTCATCTTGTGACATCAGTGGATATCAATAGGACTAAACCCATAAGGTTCCCGGAGAAACCCCGAAAGTATGGGGGGGAAACGCGTCGGAACAAGGGTAAAAACTGTAATGTCCTTTTTATTATTTCACTCACGGTTTATTGCACTATAGGTCTTATAATTTAAGGTGAACACCTGGAAATCTGGTGGTGAGTTGATTGCTCCTGTTCTATGCTTTGACTGATGATGCATAATAGGTTGTAGAGCATATTGCTCTAACTCTACCTGGGAGAATTTATATATTTCAGGTGTGTGTGTCAGTTTATTTATCCTGGGAGACCGGCTCACAACTTTCAGCTTACCACTTACGATATCTTTATATAAACAGTCCATTAGTCAGGATTGCCTTTGGACTTGTACATTGTTTCTTTCCAGGTGTTGTGGTAGTTTATTATCATTATATTAATGATACTACGGTAGGTTATATTTAACCATTTATCGGTCCCATTTATTATTTATACTGCACTGATTATCCCCAACCTAAGACCATCACCTTCATTTTAGTTGGTATCATGTGTTGGCTCAAGAGGGTATCTTCTCAGAATCCATGTATTCAAAGGGGTGAAATCAGGGGTCATTGCATTCATTTATAAGAAGGCAGTATACATAAAGCCCTCATTTAGCGCTTGTGGGCTCAATGCCTGAAGCCGGTGGATCCACCCTCCTTCTTCACGTAGCAATTTTTTTTTTAAATTGCCATGTCTGGGGCCCAGTTTTACCCGGGTGATACCCCAAAATGTAATATCCAGGGGGTTGCTGCCATGCACCTCTCTCATATGCCTCGAAGGTGGTGTATCAGCATGAGTATTAATTGTACTGACATGTTTGGAAATGCGTCTCCAGAATTGTTGGATTGTTTTACCAATGTATAATTTTGGGCAGCTACACTGAGCTGCATAGATGACACCTTGTGCCTGACAATTAATAAATTCACAGATTTTGTACTGTTGATTATCAACCGGGTTTACAAAACTCTTAGTTTGCAAGAAGTACATCGACCACATGGATGGGATCCCTTGATAGGGGACCACATCCATGTGGTAGATGACTTCTCCTGATAAAAACTATGAACCAGTTGTTCACGGAAATTTTTCCCATGACGATAAGTAATGGATAGCGACTTGGTGATAACATCTTTAAGATCTTCATCAGATCTCAATAAAGGCCAATACTTCCTCAGTATGTATAGAATTTGTTGATTCTTCTGATCAAAAGTACCTGTACAACGGATAACTTCATTTTCGGATGGAGTTGACTTTTCCATAAGCAATTCTTGTCTTGGAGTAGCCCTAGCCCTGGCATACGTTTTGTGTAGAACCTTCTTGGGATAACCAAATGCTGAAAAACGTCTGTACAAGTTCACATTCCCTCTGAAATTGAACTTCATCTGAACAGTTCCTTTTGGCCCTTAAATATTGGCCAGTTGGTATACCTCATTTTAGTAGTGTCGGGTGAAAGTTGTGCCAATTGAGAAAACTATTTGTCGATGTAGGTTTATGATAAACATCAGTGTGTACGTGACCTGCGTGATCCAAAGTAATAGTCAAATCCAACAAAATGTAAGTTAGATTTTTGAATTTCTGAAGTGAAGTCCATACCTACAGTGTTGATATTAAGTGCCTTGACAAATTATGTGAATTAACCCCTTAAGGACGCAGGACGTCCTAGTGAGGTGGTACTTAACGCACCAGGACGTACATTTACGTCCTGTGCATAACCGCGGGCATCGGAGCGATGCCCGTGTCATGCACGGCTGATCCCGGCTGCTGATCGCAGCCAGGGACCCGCCGGCAATGGCCGACGCCCGTGATCTCGCGGGCGTCCGCCATTAACCCCTCAGGTGCCGGGATCAATACAGATCCCGGCATCTGCGGCAGTGCACGATTTGAATGAATGATCAGATCGCCCGCAGAGCTGCTGCGGGGATCCGATCATTCATAACGCCGCACGGAGGTCCCCTCTCCTTCCTCCGTCCGGCTCCCGGCGTCTCCTGCTCTGGTCTGTGATTGAGCAGACCAGAGCAGGAGATGACCGATAACACTGATCTGTTCTATGTCCTATACATAGAACAGATCAGTATTAGCAATCATGGTATTGCTATGAATAGTCCCCTATGGGGACTATTCAAGTGTAAAAAAAAATGTAAAAAAATGTAAAAGTAAAAAAAAAGGGAAAAATCCCCTCCCCCAATAAAAAAGTAAAACGTCCGTTTTTTCCTATTTTACCCCCAAAAAGCGTAAACATTTTTTTATAGACATATTTGGTATCGCCGCGTGCGTAAATGTCCGAACTATTAAAATAAAATGTTAATGATCCCGTACGGTGAACGGCGTGAACGAAAAAAAAAAAAAGTCCAAAATTCCTACTTTTTTATTACATTTTATTTAAAAAAATTATAAAAAATGTATTAAACGTTTTTTATATGCAAATGTGGAATCAAAAAAAAGTACAGATCATGGCGCAAAAAAATGAGCCCCCATACCGCCGCTTATACGGAAAAATAAAAAAGTTAGAGGTCATCAAAATAAAGGGATTATAAACGTACTAATTTGGTTAAAAAGTTTGTGATTTTTTTTAAGCGCAACAATAATATAAAAGTATGTAATAATGGGTATTATTTTAATCGTATTGACCCTCAGAATAAAGGACACATGTCATTTTTACCATAAATTGTACGGCGTGAAAACGAAACCTTCCAAAATTAGCAAAATTGCGTTTTTCGTTTTAATTTCCCCACAAAAATAGTGTTTTTTGGTTGCGCCATACATTTTATGATATAATGAGTGATGTCATTACAAAGGACAACTGGTCGCGCAAAAAACAAGCCCTCATACTAGTCTGTGGATGAAAATATAAAAGAGTTATGATTTTTAGAAGGCGATGAGGAAAAAATGAAAACGTAAAAATTTAATTGTCTGAGTCCTTAAGGCCAAAATGGGCTGAGTCCTTAAGGGGTTAATCTTTTGTGCCATCCCATAAAATTGAAACATCATGAATAAATCTCCCCCCAAATAAAATGTGCAAAGTAAACTGTGAATATTGATCAGAAAAAACAATAGTATCTTCCCACCACCCACAGAAAGAGGTTTGCATAGTTTGGTGTACAGGGGGTGCCCATAGCTGTGTCTTTTAACTGAAAATAAAAAGAGTAGTCAAAAAGAAAAAAATTGTGCGTGAGTACAAAGTGAAGCAAATTCAAAACAAAGTGCTTGTGAGCTGTTTACTGTGTACCTTTTGTTTTCAAGAAATGTTGTACTGCTGAAAGTCCCAATTCATGTCATATGTTGGTATATAGGGATTCTACATCCAGACTTGCAATTAATGTACCTTTAGGGAATGTGATCTCCTGTCATTTAACCACTGCATCTTTTGTGTCTCTTATATATGATCACAGAGTTGAAACAAATTGAGCCAAAAATTGACCAACATATAAACTCAGGTTCTGTGTTAGATTGTCATATCCTGACATTATAGGTCTGCCAGGGATAGGGGTATTCTGCTTATGTATTTTAAGTAATGCGTAAAAAGTTGCAACTCTAGGGGTTGAATTAAACAAAAATGTATGTTCCTCTTTTGTTTGCTGAAGTAAAATTTTTAATTCATTCAAAAATGGTTGAAGTGGATTATTTTGAAGTTTTAGATAGGTATCAGTATCACTCAAAAGCCTCATCACTATAATTTTATAGTCCTGACAATCCATCAGGACTAAATTACCGCCTTTATTGGAAGGTTTACAAATTACTTGATCATTATTCTGTCTCTCTCTCTCTCTCTCTCTCTCTCTCTCTCTCTCTCTCTCTCAATGCTTGCCATTCTTGTGTATTAAAGTTCTGTGGGACTTGTGAATGATGAGATTTAAGTTTTGAAATCTCTGCCATGATCCTTTTTACGAAAGTATCAATAACCGAATATTGTGACAAGGAAGGTGTAAATGTAGACTTTGGTTTTAATGTTGAAAAAGGTGGTTTGACCACTATAACACCTTTCTCACTTTCCTGTTGAAGTTCTTCAAGATCATTTATTGCTTGTATCTCTCTTCTCTGAATAAAATTGGATTATTTTGAATATTTTTATGAAATTTATGTAATGCAAATTTTCGTGCAAATAGATTAATATCTTTGGTCCATTCGAACGCATCAAACTTCGGTGTAGATGTGAATGATAGGCCCTTTTGTCGAGCTCTGTCAGTTGAAATAAAGATAGGTTACAAATATGCATCTCGTCAGTACTCTCAATTAATGCTTCTGTGGGAGATTGTATGGCCATTTGTCCCTGTCCCTCAATTGGACACCTGGTTTAAAAAAAAAGAGAAGAAGGGGCTGTACATTGCTTGGCATTATGGGTGCTGCGGTTGAACTAACTTGATGGGACATGATTGGAGCCATCTGTACCATCGTTGGAACAGGAAAAGAGGATTTCACTAGTCGACTATGCCAGATGCAGAATCGACCAATTGGGTATGCATGAACATGTAGCTAAAGATGACTGTTTTGAATTGGTCGAATAATTAGAAGGTCCCTGTCCCCTACGCTGATAGTTCTGAAGACCACATCTAGATCTCTGTCTATAATTTTGTGACGGAGCTCTATTGGGTATGTTACTTTTTATACTTTATTTCTCTGCACCTGATATGTCAGAGTCAGAGATATCAGTGTATTAATCTTCCGGTTTATTGAAATTAAACCTGTATCAAAATCTTTCTTGTCACGAATATATTTTCTGTGTTTACGTTCCTTTATGTCAACCGGAAAACTCTCAAAATGTTTCTAAAGTTTTGATTCAAGTTGCACAATTTTAGGATGAGAGCGGAAATTTTGAATTTCACCAATCTTGTTATCAAGTTGTGTACTCACTTTAGTGAATACCCCCTTCTCGCCTTCTCGTGATCAAGTAAGTACTGTAACATACGTAGAGAATTTTCTGTCAGCAGTCTCTGTCACCCTTGAATGAATTCTGAATCGTCTTGATGTGAATTTGGAGGAGTGATATTCATACGAAGGTACATTTGACAAAAACCCTGCCATTGGTCCACACCAGTCCAACAGTCAGCGGTCCAGATCATGGAGTAATTAATTACTTTAAAAATATTAACATTTAACACAAATGGACCTATGGATGGAGGATCCACTTATAGAATTGATCATAGATTTCCCATCCACTAATATATTAAAACATAACTTTTATTGTGCCTCAAAAAAAGTGTGGTTAAAACTTCCCTAACTACTCAATTGATATAACAAATTTTTCATACAAGTAGCAACAACTGTCACCTCACTGAGATAATTGTATTAGGCAGTGTATTAGGCAAATCTATCACATTATCCCATCCAATGTTTCACCACTGCTGTGGCTTTCTCAAGGACAAGTGGGGTAATGGCATGAAAACGAGCCTCACAAGGGGTTATAAAACCTCCCGATATGATGTCACCATTTCCTCTATGCAATCAGGTGAGGTCTAAATGCATCCTAAAGTTTTAATTGATCAAATTCAGATTGACAGGTAGATTTGCCTATCTCCCATTGCTATACTCATAATTTCTTCCCATAATGCATTTCTTCTTGTCAGACAAGTGTAGCAGCCAATTAAATCTCCACAATTCCCCATCTGAGATCCGATTGGCGATCTTGACTGCACCTAGGATGGGCAGCAGCCGCTGCGCAAGAGGATAGAGCTCCGGCCGGAGAAAATCCTCTACTGTGCACACTTCCCAGATGGCGTATTGCGCATCAAATTCTGCACTGACAGATAGTTTCTGGGAGCGGGCTTTTATCGCTATGCGCATGCATCCGCAGTTGCGCCAGACTTACATGAATTCTGAATCGTCTTGATGTGAATTTGGAGTGATATTCATGCGAAGTCCCCTATAAACTATTCTCTGTTGTAAATACATTTCCAAACTGGTGATTTCCCACCAGGAAACATAATAACGTTTTTTGAAGGTCCCGGAAAGCTGAATGAATATCAGTTTGATTTAGAGGAAGGACATTAAGAGAAAACACATGTGCAGCATCAACCCTGGAATTCTCTCGGGTGTTAGTCGCCGGATGGCGGCTTTGGCCTTCTGGTTTAAGGCCCGGAGTTTGCCTGATGTGACTAAGGCCTTTTTGGACCGCCAGGCACTGAAGGGTTTTTGGAAGGGGGCGTTTGTTTCGCTTGGCATTTGCGTTGGCGTTTTTTTGGGGGCATTCCGGATTTCGGAGTTGGTGGCCCCTAGTCGGGTGGGGGGTTCACTTTTTTCGGACGTTGGCATGGTGGATGGAGTTTTGCAGTGCTCTCTTAGGTGGTCTAAGACTGATCAAGTGGGCCGGGGGGGCGGTGGTGTGCTTGGCGCCATTGCAGGGATCTGAGATGTGCCCCTTGAGTTGTTATTCAGAGTTTTTGGAGGTTCAGGTGGGGAGGTTTTGGAGGTTCAGGTCAGAGCGTTTGTTACGCCGAGCGCTCCGGGTCCCCGCTCCTCCCCGGAGCGCTCGCAGCATCCTCTCATTCGCGGCGCCCCGGTCAGACCTGCTGACCGGGTGCGCTGCAATATCACTCCCAGCCGGGATGCATCCCGGCTCCCGTACCTGACCCGTTCCCCCTCTGTCTTGTCCCGGCACGCGCGGCCCCGCTCCTTAGGGTGCGCGCGCGCCGGGTCTCTGCAATTTAAAGGGCCACTGCGCCACTGATTGGCGCAGCAGGCTTAATCAGTATGTTCACCTGTGCACTCCCTACTTATAACTCACTTCCCCTGCACTCCCTCGCCGGATCTTGTTGCCATTGTGCCAGTGAAAGCGTTTCCCTGTGTGTTCCTAGCCTGTGTTCCAGACCTCTTGCCGTTGCCCCTGACTACGATCCTTGCTGCCTGCCCTGACCTTCTGCTACGTCCAACCTTGCTCTTGTCTACTCCCTTGTACCGCGCTTATCTTCAGCAGTCAGAGAGGTTGAGCCGTTGCTGGTGGATACGACCTGGTTGCTACCGCCGCTGCAAGCCCATCCCGCTTTGCGGCGGGCTCTGGTGAATACCAGTAGCAACTTAGAACCGGTCCACCAACACGGTCCACGCCAAACCCTCTCTGGCACAGAGGATCCACCTCCAGCCAGCCGAATCGTGACAGTAGATCCGGCCATGGATCCCGCTGAAGTCCCACTGCCAGTTTCGCCGACCTCACCACGGTGGTCGCCCAGCAGTCGCAACAGATAGCGCAACAAGGCCACCAGCTGTCTCAACTGACCGTGATGCTACAGCAGCTATTAACACAGCTTCAGCAACAATCTCCTCCGCCAGCTCCTGCACCTCCTCCGCAGCGAGTGGCCCGCTTCCGGCCTACGATTATCCTTGCCAGAAAAATTTGATGGGGACTCTAAGTTTTGCCGTGGCTTTCTTTTGCAATGTTCCCTGTACTTGGAGATGATGTCGGACCAGTTTCCTACTGAAAGGTCTAAGGTGGCTTTCGTAGTCAGCCTTCTGTCTGGGAAAGCTCTGTCATGGGCCTTACCGCTCTGGGACCGCAATGACCCTGTCACTGCCTCTGTACACTCCTTCTTCACGGAGATTCGAAGTGTCTTTGAGGAACCTGCCCGAGCCTCTTCTGCTGAGACTGCCCTGCTGAACCTGGTCCAGGGTAATTCTTCTGTTGGCGAGTACGCCATCCAATTACGTACTCTTGCCTCCGAATTATCCTGGAATAATGAGGCTCTCTACGCGACCTTTAAAAAAGGCCTATCCAGCAACATTAAAGATGTGCTGGCCGCACGAGAAATTCCTGCTAACCTGCATGAACTTATTCATCTTGCCACCCGCATTGACATGCGTTTTTCCGAAAGGCGTCAGGAGCTCCTCCAGGATATGGACTTTGTTCGCACGAGGCGGTTTCTCTCCCCGGCTCCTCTCTCCTCTGGTCCTCTGCAATCCGTTCCTGTGCCTCCCGCGTGGAGGCTATGCAAGTTGACCGGTCTCGCTTGACACCTCAAGAGAGGACACGACGCCGCATGGAGAATCTTTGCCTGTGCTGTGCCAGTACCGAACACTTCTTGAAGGATTGTCCTATCCGTCCTCCCCGCCTGGAAAGACGTACGCTGACTCCGCACAAAGGTGAGACAGTTCTTGATGTGAACTCTGCTTCTCCACGCCTTACTGTGCCTGTGCGGATATCTTCTTCTACCTTCTCCTTCTCTGCTATGGCCTTCTTGGATTCCGGATCTGCAGGAAATTTTATTTTGGCCTCTCTCATCAACAGGTTCAACATCCCGGTGACCAGTCTCGCCAGACCCCTCTACATCAATTCTGTTAATAATGAAAGATTGGACTGTACCGTGCGTTACCGCACAGAACCTCTCCTAATGTGCATTGGACCCCATCACGAAAAAATTTAATTTTTGGTCCTCTCCAACTGCACTTCAGAAATTCTTCTTGGATTACCGTGGCTTCAACGCCATTCCCCAACCCTTGATTGGTCCACAGGAGAAATCAAGAACTGGGGTACTTCTTGTCACAGGGACTGTCTTAAACCGGTTCCCAGTACTCCCTGTCGTGACCCTGTGGTTCCCCCGGTATCTGGTCTTCCTAAAGCTTATATGGACTATGCTTATGTTTTTTGCAAAAAGCAAGCAGAGACTTTACCTCCTCACAGGCCTTATGACTGTCCTATTGTCACGATGCCGGCTGGCAGGAGGTGGATCCTCTGTGCCAGAGAGGGATTGGCGTGGACCGTGCTAGTGGACCGGTTCTAAGTCACTACTGGTTTTCACCAGAGCCCGCCGCAAAGCGGGATGGTCTTGCTGCGGCGGTAGTGACCAGGTCGTATCCACTAGCAACGGCTCAACCTCTCTGGCTGCTGAAGATAGGCGCGGTACAAGGGAGTAGACAGAAGCAAGGTCGGACGTAGCAGAAGGTCGGGGCAGGCAGCAAGGATCGTAGTCAGGGGCAACGGCAGAAGGTCTGGAACACAGGCTAGGAACACACAAGGGAACGCTTTCACTGGCACAATGGCAACAAGATCCGGCGAGGGAGTGAAGGGGAAGTGAGGTATAAATAGGGAGTGCACAGGTGAACACACTAATTGGAACCACTGCGCCAATCAGCGGCGCAGTGGCCCTTTAAATCGCAGAGACCCGGCGCGCGCGCGCCCTAGGGAGCGGGGCCGCGCGCGCCGGGACAGGACAGACGGAGAGCGAGTCAGGTACGGGAGCCGGGATGCGCATCGCGAGCGGGCGCCACCCGCATCGCGAATCGCATCCCGGCTGGAGACGGTATCGCAGCGCACCGGGTCAGTGGAGCTGCCCGGAGCGCTGCGGTAGCGAGAGTGAAGCGAGCGCTCCGGGGAGGAGTGGGGACCCGGAGCGCTCGGCGTAACAGTACCCCCCCCCTTAGGTCTCCCCCTCTTCTTTGAGCCTGAGAACCTGAGGAGCAGACTTTTGTCTAGGATATTGTCCTCAGGTTCCCAGGATCTCTCTTCAGGACCACAACCCTCCCAATCGACCAGAAAGAACCTTTTTCCTCTGACCGTCTTGGAGGCCAGTATCTCTTTCACTGAGAAGACGTCAGAAGAACCGGAGACAGGAGTGGGAGAAACTAACTTGGGAGAGAAACGGTTGATGATGAGTGGTTTAAGAAGAGAAACATGAAAGGCATTAGGAATACGAAGAGAAGGAGGAAGAAGAAGTTTGTAAGAGACAGGATTAATTTGGCACAAGACTTTGAAAGGACCAAGATAGCGTGGTCCCAGTTTGTAACTGGGGACACGAAAGCGGACATATTTAGCGGAGAGCCATACCTTGTCTCCGGGAGCAAAAATGGGGGGAGCTCTTCTTTTCTTATCGGCAAACCTTTTCATGTGAGATGAAGCCTGTAAAAGAGAATTTTGGGTCTCTTTCCATATGGTGGAAAGATCACGAGTCACTTCATCTACAGCGGGCAAACCAGAGGGCAAGGGAGTAGGGAGGGGGGGAAGAGGGTGACGGCCGTACACCACGAAAAATGGGGATTTGGAGGAAGATTCAGAGACTCTGAAGTTATACGAGAATTCGGCCCATGGTAGAAGATCTGCCCAATCATCCTGGCGGGAGGAAACAAAATGGCGTAAATAATCACCCAGGACCTGGTTAATTTTTTCCACTTGCCCATTGGATTGAGGATGATAAGCAGAGGAAAAGTTTAATTTAATCTTGAGTTGTTTACAGAGAGCCCTCCAGAATTTAGACACGAATTGGACGCCTCTATCCGAGACGATCTGCGTGGGCAAGCCGTGAAGACGAAAAATGTGTACAAAAAATTGTTTTGCCAACTGAGGCGCTGAAGGAAGACCAGGAAGAGGAATGAAATGTGCCATCTTGGAGAATCGATCAACGACCACCCAAACAACAGTGTTGCCACGGGATGGAGGTAAGTCTGTAATAAAGTCCATACCAATCAGAGACCAAGGCTGTTCGGGGACAGGCAGAGGATGAAGAAGGCCAGCGGGCTTCTGGCGAGGAGTCTTATCCCGGGCACAGACAGTGCAGGCTCGCACAAAATCCACAACATCCGTCTCCAGAGTCGGCCACCAATAGAAACGAGAGATGAGATGCACGGATTTCTTGATACCCGCATGACCTGCGAGATGGGAGGAGTGACCCCATTTGAGGATTCCGAGGCGTTGGCGTGGAGAAACGAAGGTCTTCCCTGGAGGAGTTTGCCTGATGGAGGCTGGAGAAGTGGAGATCAGGCAGTCAGGGGGAATGATGTGTTGCGGAGAGAGCTCTACTTCCGAGGCATCCGAGGAACGAGAGAGAGCATCGGCCCTAATGTTCTTATCGGCAGGCCGAAAGTGAATTTCAAAATTAAATCGGGCAAAGAACAGAGACCACCTGGCCTGGCGAGGATTCAGCCGTTGGGCAGACTGGAGATAGGAGAGGTTCTTGTGATCGGTGTAAATAATAACGGGAAATCTTGATCCCTCCAACAGATGCCTCCATTCCTCAAGTGCTAATTTAATGGCTAGAAGCTCTCGGTCCCCGATGGAGTAGTTCCTCTCAGCCGGAGAGAAGGTCCTAGAAAAAAAACCACAAGTAACAGCATGCCCGGAAGAATTTTTTTGTAGAAGGACCGCTCCAGCTCCTACAGAGGAGGCATCAACCTCCAATAGGAAGGGTTTAGATGGGTCAGGTCTGGAGAGCACGGGAGCCGAAGAAAAGGCAGACTTGAGCTGTTTAAAGGCGTCTTCCGCTTGAGGAGGCCATGACTTAGGATTGGCATTCTTTTTGGTTAAAGCCACAATAGGAGCCACAATGGTGGAAAAACGTGGAATAAATTGTCTGTAATAATTGGCGAACCCCAAAAAACGTTGGATAGCACGGAGTCCGGAGGGGCGTGGCCAATCTAAGACGGCAGAGAGTTTATCTGGATCCATTTGTAGTCCCTGGCCAGAGACCAAGTATCCTAGGAAAGGAAGAGATTGACATTCAAACAGACATTTCTCCATTTTGGCATAAAGTTGATTGTCACGAAGTCTCTGAAGAACCATGCGGACATGCTGGCGGTGTTCTTCTAAGTTGGCAGAAAAAATCAGGATATCGTCCAGATATACAACAACACAGGAATATAAGAGATCACGAAAAATTTCATTAACAAAGTCTTGGAAGACGGCAGGGGCGTTGCACAGGCCAAAGGGCATGACCAGATACTCAAAGTGTCCATCTCTGGTGTTAAATGCCGTTTTCCATTCATCCCCCTCTCTGATGCGGATGAGATTATAGGCACCTCTTAAGTCCAGTTTGGTAAAGATGTGGGCACCTTGGAGGCGATCAAAGAGTTCAGAGATGAGAGGTAGGGGGTAGCGGTTTTTTACAGTGATTTTATTAAGACCGCGGTAGTCAATGCAAGGACGTAGGGAGCCATCTTTTTTGGACACAAAGAAAAATCCGGCTCCGGCAGGAGAGGAGGATTTGCGGATAAAGCCCTTCTTTAAATTTTCCTGGATATACTCAGACATAGCAAGAGTCTCTGGGACAGAGAGAGGATAAATTCTGCCCCGGGGTGGAGTAGTGCCCGGGAGGAGGTCAATAGGACAGTCATAAGGCCTGTGAGGAGGTAAAGTCTCAGCTTGTTTTTTGCAAAAAACATCCGCAAAGTCCATATAGGCCTTGGGGAGACCGGTTACAGGAGGGACCACAGGGTCACGGCAAGGAGTACTGGGTACTGGTTTAAGGCAGTCCTTGGAACAAGAGGAACCCCAACTCTTGATCTCCCCAGTGGACCAATCCAGGGTTGGGGAGTGGTGTTGAAGCCAGGGTAGTCCAAGGAGAATTTCGGAAGTGCAATTGGGGAGGACCAAAAACTCAATTTTTTCGTGGTGAGGTCCAATGCACATTAGGAGGGGTTCCGTGCGGTAACGCACGGCACAGTCCAATCTTTCATTGTTAACGCAATTGATGTAGAGAGGTCTGGCGAGACTGGTCACTGGGATGTTGAACCTGTTGATGAGAGAGGCCAAAATAAAGTTTCCTGCAGATCCGGAGTCCAAGAAGGCCTTAGTGGAGAAGGAGAAGGTAGAGGCAGATATCCGCACAGGCACAGTAAGACGTGGAGAAGCGGAGTTGACTTCAAGGACTGTTTCACCTTTGTGCGGAGTCAGCGTACGTCTTTCCAGGCGGGGAGGACGGATAGGACAATCCTTCAGGAAGTGTTCGGTACTGGCACAGTACAGGCAGAGATTCTCCATGCGGCGTCGTGTCCTCTCTTGAGGTGTCAGGCGGGACCGGTCAACTTGCATAGCCTCCACGGCGGGAGGCCCAGGAACGGATTGCAGAGGACTAGAGGAGAGAGGAGCCGGGGAGAAAAAACGCCTCGTGCGAACAAAGTCCATATCCTGGCGGAGCTCCTGACGCCTTTCGGAAAAACGCATGTCAATGCGAGTGGCAAGATGAATGAGTTCATGTAGATTAGCAGGGATTTCTCTTGCGGCCAGAACATCTTTAATGTTGCTGGATAGGCCTTTTTTAAAGGTCGCGCAGAGGGCCTCATTATTCCAGGATAGTTCTGAAGCAAGAGTACGGAATTGTACTGCGTACTCGCCAACGGAAGAATTACCCTGGACCAGGTTCAACAGGGCAGTCTCAGCAGAAGAGGCTCGGGCAGGTTCCTCAAAGACACTACGAAATTCCGAGAAGAAGGAGTGTACAGAGGCAGTGACAGGGTCATTGCGGTCCCAGAGCAGTGTGGCCCATGACAGAGCTTTTCCAGACAGAAGGCTGACTACGAAAGCCACCTTAGACCTTTCAGTAGGAAACTGGTCCGACATCATCTCCAAGTGCAGGGAACATTGTGAAAGAAAGCCACGGCAAAACTTAGAGTCCCCATCAAATTTATCCGGCAAGGATAGTCGTAGGCCTGAGGCGGCCACTCGCTGCGGAGGAGGTGCAGGAGCTGGCGGAGGAGATGATTGCTGAAGCTGTGGTAGTAGCTGCTGTAGCATCACGGTCAGTTGAGACAGCTCGTGGCCTTGTTGCGCTATCTGTTGTGAGTGCTGGGCGACCACCGTAGTGAGGTCAGCGACATCTGGCAGAGGTACTTCAGCGGGATCCATGGCCGGATCTACTGTCACGATGCCGGCTGGCAGGAGGTGGATCCTCTGTGCCAGAGAGGGATTGGCGTGGACCGTGCTAGTGGACCGGTTCTAAGTCACTACTGGTTTTCACCAGAGCCCGCCGCAAAGCGGGATGGTCTTGCTGCGGCGGTAGTGACCAGGTCGTATCCACTAGCAACGGCTCAACCTCTCTGGCTGCTGAAGATAGGCGCGGTACAAGGGAGTAGACAGAAGCAAGGTCGGACGTAGCAGAAGGTCGGGGCAGGCAGCAAGGATCGTAGTCAGGGGCAACGGCAGAAGGTCTGGAACACAGGCTAGGAACACACAAGGGAACGCTTTCACTGGCACAATGGCAACAAGATCCGGCGAGGGAGTGAAGGGGAAGTGAGGTATAAATAGGGAGTGCACAGGTGAACACACTAATTGGAACCACTGCGCCAATCAGCGGCGCAGTGGCCCTTTAAATCGCAGAGACCCGGCGCGCGCGCGCCCTAGGGAGCGGGGCCGCGCGCGCCGGGACAGGACAGACGGAGAGCGAGTCAGGTACGGGAGCCGGGATGCGCATCGCGAGCGGGCGCCACCCGCATCGCGAATCGCATCCCGGCTGGAGACGGTATCGCAGCGCACCGGGTCAGTGGAGCTGCCCGGAGCGCTGCGGTAGCGAGAGTGAAGCGAGCGCTCCGGGGAGGAGCGGGGACCCGGAGCGCTCGGCGTAACACCTATTGACCTCCTCCCGGGTACTACTCCACCCCGGGGCAGAATCTATCCTCTGTCTGCTCCAGAGACTCTAGCCATGTCGGAGTACTTCCATGAGAATTTAAAAAAGGGGTTTATCCGCAAGTCCTCCTCTCCTGCTGGAGCTGGATTTTTTTTTCTGTCCAAAAACTATGGCTCCCTACGCCCTTGCATTGATTACCGCGGACTTAATAAAATCACGGTAAAAAAACGCTACCCCTTACCTCTTATCTCGGAACTCTTTGATCGCCTACAAGGCGCCCACATCTTTACCAAACTGGACTTAAGAGGTGCTTATAATCTCATCCGCATCAGGGAGGGGGACGAATGGAAGACTGCATTTAACACCAGAGATGGACACTTTGAGTATCTGGTCATGCCCTTTGGCCTGTGCAACGCCCCTGCTGTCTTCCAAGACTTTGTTAATGAAATTTTTCCTGATCTCCTATATACCTGTGTTGTGGTTTATCTGGACGATATTCTGATTTTTTCTGCCAACTTAGAAGAACACCGCCAGCATGTCCGCATGGTTCTTCAGAGACTTCGGGACAATCAACTTTATGCCAAAATGGAGAAATGTCTCTTTGAATGTCAATCTCTTCCTTTCCTAGGATACTTGGTCTCTGGCCAGGGACTACAAATGGACCCAGATAAACTTTCTGCCGTGTTAGATTGGCCACGCCCCTCCGGACTCCGTGCTATCCAACGTTTTTTGGGGTTCGCCAATTATTACAGACAATTCATTCCACACTTCTCCACTATTGTGGCCCCTATCGTGGCTTTAACCAAGAAAAATGCCAATCCTAAGTCCTGGTCTCCCCAAGCGGAAGACGCATTTAACCCCTTAAGGACCGGAGGTTTTTCCGTTTTTGCATTTTCGTTTTTTGCTCCTTGCCTTTAAAAAATCATAACTCTTTCAAATTTACACCTAAAAATCCATATGATGGCTTATTTTTTGCGCCACCAATTCTACTTTGTAATGACGTCAGTCATTTTGCCCAAAAATCTATGGTGAAGCGGGAAAAAAAATCATTGTGCGACAAAATTGAAAAAAAAAAACGCTGTTTTGTAACTTTTGGGGGCTTCCGTTTCTACGTAGTACATTTTTCGGTAAAAATGACACCTGATATGTATTCTGTAGGTCCATACGATTAAAATGATACCCTACTTATATAGGTTTGATTTTGTCGGACTTCTGGAAAAAATCATAACTACATGCAGGAAAATTAATACGTTTAAAATTGTCATCTTCTGACCCCTATAACTTTTTTATTTTTCCGTGTATGGGGCGGTATGAGGGCTCATTTTTTGCGCCGTGATCTGAAGTTTTTAACGGTACCATTTTTGCATTGATAGGACTTATTGATCACTTTTTATTCATTTTTAAATGATATAAAAAGTGATCAAAAATGCACTATTTTGGACTTTGGAATTTTTTTGCGCGCACGCCATTGACCGAGCGGTTTAATTAATGATATATTTTTATAATTCGGACATTTCCGCACGCGGTGATACCACATATGTTTATTTTTATTTTTATTTACACTGTGTTTTTTTTTTTATTGGAAAAGGGGGGTGATTCAAACTTTTAATAGGGGAGGAGTTAAATGATCTTTATTCACTTTTTTTTTGCACTTTTTTTTTGCAGTGTTATAGGTCCCATAGGGACCTATAACACTGCACACACTGATCTTCTATGTTGATCACTGGTTTCTCATAAGAAACCAGTGATCAACGATTCTGCCGGATGACTGCTCATGCCTGGATCTCAGGCACTGAGCAGTCATTCGGCGATCGGACAGCGAGGAGGCAGGTAGGGGCCCTCCCGCTGTCCTGTCAGCTGTTCGGGATGCCGCGATTTCACCGCGGCTATCCCGAACAGCCCACTGAGCTAGCCGGGATGCTTTCGGTTTCACTTTAGACGCGGCGTTCAACTTTGAACGCCGCGTCTAAAGGGTTAATAGCGCGCGGCACAGCGATCAATGCCGCGCGCTATTAGCCACGGGTCCCGGCCGTTGTTAGAGGCCGGGCCCGACCCGCTATGACGCGGGGCCACGCCGTGGCCCCGCGTTATAGATCGGGAGTGGACACATGACGTTCCAGTACGTCATGTGTCCTTAAGGGGTTAAACATCTCAAGTCTGCCTTTTCTTCTGTTCCCATGCTCTCCAGACCTGACCCATCTAAACCCTTTCTATTGGAGGTAGATGCCTCCTCTGTGGGAGCTAGAGCTGTCCTTCTACAAAAAAATTCTTCCGGGCATGCTGTTACTTGTGGGTTTTTTTCTAGGACCTTCTCTCCGGCGGAGAGAAACTACTCCATTGGTGATCGAGAACTACTGGCCATTAAATTGGCGCTTGAGGAATGGAGGCACCTGCTGGAGGGATCAAAATATCCAGTTATCATATACACTGATCACAAGAATGTCTCCTATCTCCAGTCTGCCCAACGACTGAACCCTCGCCAGGCTGGTGGTCGTTGTTCTTTGCCCGTTTTAACTTTGAAATCCATTTTCACCCTGCTGACAAGAACATTAGGGCCGATGCCCTCTCTCGTTCTTCTAATGCCTCTGAAGTAGAGGTCTCTCCGCAACACATCATTCCTCCGGACTGTCTGATCTCCACTTCTCCAGCTTCCATCAGGCAAACTCCTCCAGGGAATACCTTCGTTTCTCCACGCCAGCGTCTCGGGATTCTCAAATGGGGACACTCCTCCCACCTCGCAGGCCATGCGGGCATCAAAAAATCCTTGCAACTCATCTCTCGATTTTATTGGTGGCCGACTCTGGAGACTGATGTTGTTGATTTCGTGCGGGCCTGTACTGTCTGTGCCCGGGATAAGACTCCTCGCCAGAAGCCTGCTGGTCTCCTTCATCCTCTGCCTGTTCCTGAACAGCCTTGGTCACAGATTGGCATGGACTTTATTACTGACTTGCCTTTATCCCGTGGCAACACAGTTGTTTGGGTGGTCATTGATCGATTCTCCAAGATGGCACATTTTATTCCTCTTCCTGGTCTTCCTTCAGCGCCTCAGTTGGCAAAGCAATTTTTTGTACACATTTTTCGCCTTCACGGTTTGCCCACGCATATCGTCTCGGATAGAGGCGTCCAATTCGTGTCTAAATTCTGGAGGGCCCTCTGTAAACAGCTCAAGATCAAATTAAACTTCTCTTCTTCTTATCATCCCCAATCCAATGGGCAAGTAGAAAGAATTAATCAGGTCCTGGGTGACTATTTACGGCATTTTGTTTCCTCCCGCCAGGATGACTGGGCAGATCTTCTACCATGGGCCGAATTCTCATACAACTTCAGAGTCTCCGAATCTTCTGCTAAATCCCCATTTTTCGTGGTGTACGGCCGTCACCCTCTTCCTCCCCTCCCTACTCCCTTGCCCTCTGGTTTGCCCGCTGTGGATGAAGTGACTCGTGATCTTTCCACCATATGGAAAGAAACCCAAAATTCTCTTTTACAGGCTTCATCCCGGATGAAAAAATTTGCTGATAAAAAAAGAAGAACTTCCCCCATTTTTGCTCCCGGAGACAAGGTATGGCTCTCCGCTAAATATGTCTGCTTTCGTGTCCCCAGTTACAAACTGGGACCACGCTATCTTGGTCCTTTCAAAATCTTGTGCCAGATTAACCCTGTCTCTTACAAACTCCTTCTTCCTCCTTCTCTCCGTATTCCCAATGCCTTCCATGTCTCTCTCCTTAAACCACTCATCCTTAACCGCTTCTCTCCCAAAGTTGTTTCTCCCACTCATGTTTCCGGTTCATCTGACGTCTTCTCTGTGAAGGAGATTCTGGCCTCCAAGACTGTCAGAGGTAAAAGATTTTTTTGGGTGGATTGGGAAAACTGTGGCCCAGAGGAGAGATCCTGGGAACCTGAGGACAACATCCTAGACAAAAGTCTTATCCTCAGGTTCTCAGGCTCCAAGAAGAGGGGGAGACCCAAGGGGGGGGGGGGGGGTACTGTTACGCCGAGCGCTCCGGGTCCCCGCTCCTCCCCGGAGCGCTCACAGCATCCTCTCATTCGCAGCGCCCCGGTCAGACCTGCTGACCGGGTGCGCTGCAATATCACTCCCAGCCGAGATGCGATTTGCGACGCGGGAGGCGCCCGCTCGCGATGCGCATCCCGGCTCCCGTACCTGACCCGTTCCCCTTCTGTCTTGTCCCGGCACGCGCGGCCCCGCTCCTTAGGGCGCGCGCGCGCCGGGTCTCTGCAATTTAAAGGACCACTGCGCCACTGATTGGCGCAGCAGGCTTAATCAGTATGTTCACCTGTGCACTCCCTACTTATACCTCACTTCCCCTGCACTCCCTCGCCGGATCTTGTTGCCATTGTGCCAGTGAAAGCGTTTCCCTGTGTGTTCCTAGCCTGTGTTCCAGACCTCTTGCCGTTGCCCCTGACTACGATCCTTGCTGCCTGCCCTGACCTTCTGCTACGTCCGACCTTGCTCTTGTCTACTCCCTTGTACCGCGCTTATCTTCAGCAGTCAGAGAGATTGAGCCGTTGCTGGTGGATACGACCTGGTTGCTACCGCCGCTGCAAGACCATCCCGCTTTGCGGCGGGCTCTGGTGAATACCAGTAGCAACTTAGAACCGGTCCACCAACACGGTCCACGCCAATCCCTCTCTGGCACAGAGGATCCACCTCCAGCCAGCCGAATCGTGACAGCGTTTTAGAGTTTATGTCCGTCCTCATTTGTTATGATGGTTTATTTTTTTCTCTGGGGGGTGGGCCTTGTCTGAATTTTCCTGTTTTCTTTGTGGTTTCAGGTGGATGCCCTAGATTGATCTGGATCATCGGTCATTCCTATGTTGTGAGGGGTGGTGCGAGGGCTGGAGTACGGCCAGCTGGTAGGCAGCTGGGCCTGGCCAGCTCAGAAGCGCAGGTGCCTTGGTTAGGGAAGGGCGGGACGCTGTGGTCGGAGTTACTGGCTAGGGTGCAGTTTTTTGCCCAATTGGACAGGTCACCGGATGTGCAGATCATCCATTTGGGTGGTAATGACTTGGGTTTTATGAGGTCCCGGGATTTAATGCGGGACATCAAGTTGGATCTGTTCAGATTGTGGTCTTTGTTCCCGGAGATGGTAGTAGTATGGTCTGAGATGGTGGCATGGAGGAAATGGAGGCAGGCTCGTTCAGCGGCCCTGAACAAGGCTTGGATGAAGGTAAACAAGGTGGTGAGCTAGTTTGTGGCCCATAATGGGGGTTTGGTGGTGAGGCATAGGGATTTAGAGGTGGGGACGCCGGAGTTTATGGCGGGTGATTGGGTGCAGCTGAACGAGATGGATCTTTGTATTTTGGATTTGAAGGAGGCGGTGGAGCAGGCTGTTCGTTTGTGGAGGAACAGCGATAAGTAAGGGGGTCACTTGTCGCCGTTGTGGCAGGGTCAGGAGAAGGATCTGGAGGCACCATTGGACGGCATGATGGCCGTATTGGATGGAGTGTGGAGGTGGACTGGGAGCGGTTCCCAGCCTGATGGTGAAGTCCAGGTGGACATGGGCACAGGAAGTTTTGTGGGCTCCACAAATGGTGTTCCTGGGCAGGTGAGCTACGGCTAGGAGCAAGTGAAGCCCTACCCCCCTTTGGTTCAGTAACGGTGCCTTCAGGTTCTTCCCCTGCGCTAGGAATACTTTATAAGTTGTTGTGGGTTCTGTTTATATGTACGATGTTCATACAACTGTTGTTATGTTTTACAATGTTTTAATTGGTTATTTAATAAAGTGGGCTGCTGTGGCCTTTTTGCACCAACACTTTGTCTTGTCTTTCTTAAAGTTAGGGAGGGCTTTGCGTGAAGTAAGGGATGGTGTAAGTGCTTGCTTAAAAGGTACATGTAGCTATAATATCCCCTAGTCATGCCCACAACAACCGTATTATCACCCACACCACCACCACACCCCTGGGTCCCCCTTCTCTGCACCCAGAATACCACCACCAGTGTCCGTAGGTTTTTTAATAGGTCCCGCAGGACGTGCAGCATTCCAATCCAGACACAAGGCTCTAGTATAAAGGTTTCAGTCAGATCATGTAGTCAGCAGTGTTGGGGGGAAGAAGGGGTGTGACAGCTGCCATCTGCCTGGGTGTTGGTTATGTATCAGGAAAGACATTAATAGCTTGTAATAGAGCAGGACTAGGTTTATTTATGTGGATTAAACTGCAAACATACAAAACATATCAGCAGACTGTAATAGAGAGAGAATGGATAAGAGAAAGAACATAGAAAAATACACTGAACTTCCATCCTGTGGGTGAACAAACAAGGTCACAGGTATATTCAAACAGTATTGTTAACTGCACAGTGCCATCTACTGGTCAAAGTCTATTATTACACAATGTACAATACATGCTGATGTATTTCCCAACACTGGGCCCCTATCCTGGGCCCTCGGTTACATTCCCTGCCTCCTGCTGTATATACTGTATATCTGTATACAGCCCTGCTGTCAGGGCGGAGGGGGAGGGGCTGCACAGGACCAGTGTAAAGAAGCATTTCAGGTGTAATGAAGAAATTGAAGCTGGAGACATAAAGGGGTTATCCAGGAAAAAACATATATATATATATATATATATATATATATATATATATATATATATGTAGGGGAATATGCAAAGCAGCTCATTACATCACCTTTTCAGGTAATGTTCCCTGGTATCCGGTGACCAAAACAAGATGTCAGCAGAGAGCACTGTTGCAGACAGAAAAGAACAACTCAACTTCAGCAGCAGACTACTGAGTGGGGGCACTATTAGTGGGTGACTACTGTATGAGGGCACTATTAAGGGAGTGAACAATGTGTGTGGGGGTATTACTAGAAAATAATGATTATAAAGTGGGGGCACTGTAAGGGAGGCCGACTACTGTGTGGGCACTATTGGGGATGGGACAGATAACTTTGTGGTGGCACTATTGGGGGGGGGGAAGACTACTGTGCGGTGCACTATTAGGCTAGGTTCACACTACGTTTTGTAACTACAGTTCCCGTACGGCTGGGAGGAGGGGGGTAGGACTTAATCACGGCGCCCGTACTCAGCCGTATAGGGGAACCATATTTAATGCATGTCTATGAGCCGACCGGAGTGAACCGCAGCCTTCAGTCGGCTGCTTTTTCTGCCGTATGCGGTTTCCCGACCGTAGGCAAAAACGCGGTCGACCACGTTTTTGCCTGCGGTCAGGAAACCGCATACGGCCGAAAACGCAGGCCGACCGGAGGCTGCGGTTCACTGGTGGTTGGCTCGTAGACATGCATTAAATACGGTTCCCCTATACGGCTCAGTGCGGGCGCCTCGATTAAGCCCCACCCCCCCCTCCTTCCAGCCGTATACGGGAACCGTAGTTACAAAATGTAGTGTGAACCTAGCCTTAGGGGGGTAGACTACTGTGGGGGGCACTCTTAAGGGGGTAACTACTGTGGTGGCTCACTGTATGATAGGCACTATCATTGAGTGGGGCACTATGGATAGAAAGTTGGTATAGATAAAGGGTGCTGGAGCCTGAGATGTTTGTCTTAGGGAGACAGTACACATCTGGAAGGTATAGGCCAGAACTAAAAGAAAAGCAAAGTGAACAATTCACATCAGAGAAGATGCCACCTGTTGGTCACTGGATGTAACTGCACTCTAGTCACTACATGGGGTAATGTTGGTCTGTATAAAGGGGGAGATTTATCAAAACCTGTGCAGCGGAAAAGTTGCCCAGTTGCCCATAGCAACCAATCAAGATTGCTTCTTTAATTTTGCACAGGCTCTTTTAAAAATTAAAGAAACAATCTTGAATGGTTGCTATGAGAAACTGGGCAACTTTTCCTCTGCACAGGTTTTGATAAATCTCCCCCATAGTGTTTTGTGTACAGCCTAGTAATAATATGCTGCAATCTTTTAGTAACTAGGGGATGGTAATATGTGGCCATGATGTAGCTGATTATTTGTCTCCTGCTCTTGGTGATATTGGGTTTTATTCAGTATCAGTATATGGCGGCATTATTCAGCCACTGTTTGGTACATGAGAATGTACCCTTTAACCTGTTGGTGGACGGCCCACTCCCTGTCTATAATGCAGGGCCACACCGCGGCCCTGCGTCATAGTGGGTCAGGCCCGGCACCAAGCCACGGCCGGGACCCGTGGCTAATAGCGCTGATCGCAACGGGGCAGCGGCACCGGCAATGGGTGCCGCTGCCCCTTCTCTCCTCCTGGCTATCGGCGCCGGTACCGATAGTCAGGGGGACAGAACGGGCAGCGGCGCCGATAGCCAGGGGGTGAGAAGGGCCGGCAGCAGGGCTCTAGACCCCAGGGAAGGCAGGGGGAGAGAAGCGGGGAGAGAAGCGGGCAGCGACGGCCTCTCTCCCCCTGCCTTTCCTGGGGCGGTATCGGCGTATAACACGCACATAGACTTTAGGCTAAAAATTTTAGCCTAAAAAGTGCGTGTTATACGCCGATAAATACGGTATACATATGTAACAATACTAAGAACTAAAACAAAAATAGCAGCACTCACATTTTCTATCCCCCAACAATCCAGTGCAGATTCTCCTGTGTCAGCAAAAATGTGCTGTAGAGTCACGTTCACCCAGCAACCAATCACAGCATTTCCTCATGCTTTTTTCACCAAAATATAAAGGGAAACACAATAGTGCAATAGAGGGTCTGAGCTTCAGGTTCTTTTTTGGGCCACAATCTGGCCATATTTTGGTTTGTAATTCAGCAAGTATTTTGGGGCTGTAAACACTTTATGGTAATAACTCACCGTATTTTTCGCCGTATAAGGCGCACTTTTTCTTCCCCAAAACTGTGGAGAAAAAGTTGTCGCGTCTTATACAGCGAATACATATTAAAACCCTGTCCTATCGCGGCGGTCCCTGCGGCCATCAACGGCCGGGACCCACGGCTAATACAGGACATCACCGATCGCAGTGATACCCTGTATTAACCCTACAGACGCGGCGATCAAAGCTGACCGCCGCGTCTGAAGCAAAAGTGACACTAACCCAGCTGCATCGGGAGGGACCTTACCTGCCTCCTCGGTGTCTGCTCCATGCCGGGATCCCCTGCATGGCCGGCGCTCTCCTTCGTCGTCATCACGTCATCGCGCATGCCGTCCTGGCATCCAATAGGAGCAGCGTGCCTAGCGATGTGATGTCGGCGACGGAGAGCGAGGATACCAGGCAGCAGAGACGTTCCGGAGCGACGGTGACACCCCAGGGATGCGGCAACAGCAATGGAGGGCGACATCCAGGGCAGCGGTGACGGGTCCGGAGCGGCGGGGACACGTGAGTATTACCTCCTATACCAGTGGTCTTCAACCTACGGACCTCCAGATGTTGTAAAACTAAAATTCATGGCATGCCCGGACAGCCAACGGCTGTCCGGGCATGCTGGGATTGTAGTTTTGCAACATCTGCAGGTCTGCTGGTTGAAGATCACTGTCCTATACTTTAAATTGTATTCTAGATTTTCCTCCTTTAAAATTGGGTGCATCTTATATGCCGGAGCGTCCTATATGGCGAAAAATACGGTACATCGTAGTGCTGCAATGCCTTGAGGTCTAGTGTCACATGGCAGTTTGACCAATATGCTGGATTATTCCAGACCACTGAGGGAAACTAGAATGTGCTCAGTTACTGCAGCACCTTGGTAATGTTGTACAGCGTTGACATCACGTTGAGGATGAGTCAATGTTCCCTTTT
Source organism: Hyla sarda (assembly GCF_029499605.1). Lineage (NCBI taxonomy): Eukaryota > Metazoa > Chordata > Amphibia > Anura > Hylidae > Hyla > Hyla sarda. Next base: position 184,275,499 of record NC_079195.1, read on the forward strand.
GGTTTCTATGAAACGCTCACGTGTGACTGCATCAGTGCAGATGGTGAGGTGTTATTGTGCCAAATTAATAGATCCCTTGGGCACAAACATTTAATGTCAATTAGGTGGAAGGGAAGCAACATGTAATATATCAGTGTATGAGTGCAATTTACTCATTGTCACAGCTCTGGTCATCGGCTTCCTCCTCCTTTTGATCATTTATACTACATTTTTCACTATTTTATTATCCAGTAAGCTACGATAATGTCAACAGAGAAAACAGCCAACGCTCACAGCTATGAAGCCTTACCCGACGACACGACCCCCACCGCTCCACCTTACAGTCTTCCACATTATGTTGCTCCAGTTCTCCCTGAATGTAATGCCCCACCAGATCCCCAGATGTGGAAGGTTCCCACGGTGGCGCCACAGTGGAGCTTTGCTGCCGTCATCCCTCAGATTACAGAATCATCAAAGTTTTATCAAATCTTCCTAAAAGGGAAACCCAAAGCTCTTGGGGTGAGTAGTTGGATGTTTTTTATACACTTTACTTTATACCTATAGAAACCAGCTATATATGAGCTTTACTTTATTAGTCCAGCACTGATCAAATGCAACCCATAAGGTAAAATACTGTAACAAGTCAATGTGTGCTAATGTATTGGTTATTCGAAGTGTCTTTATTTAACTGTGAATTCAGGTAGAAGAAACAGACATGGTCGCACATCTACAATCTTGTATAATGATCTAATTGCTTCTCAGCATAATATTAAAAACTAACAGGTTGTTAGTACACATTTTCGATCAAAAAAGTACAAGCCCACTCGCCACGTCAAGGCCACCTATTTAGAGTGGGTCCCTAACGTCCCTAGCATAAAATGCCGTAGCACTGGGCGGCGACCACCACCGCCGCGACACCAGTGTCCACGGGGGGGGGGGGGGGGGGAACCCACTGGCAGAGCGGCCCCAATGCCACTCAAACCAGTCTATGGGTCGCACCTCCCCGCAGACACGGCGCCACGGCAGCAACAGACGCCGCCCTGCACCACACCAGTGTGAACAAGGTGTAACAGCTCACTTACCAAGCTCTCCCAATCGGACTAGGAGGCTGTTAGGAAAGAAATGGCCCTTGTGTAGCTAACTACTACTTATATAGGGTTGGGCTGAGGGGGTGGGGAAGAGTGCAGACAACATGTTCAAACAAAAAAAAGGAGGGGATAGAAAACACAATGGGGGAGATTTATCAAAACCAGTGCAGAGAAAAATCTGACCAGTTGCCCATAGGAACCAATCACATTTCTTCTTTCATTTTTGAAAAGGCCTCTGCAAAATGAAAGAAGCAATCTGATTGGTTGCTATGGGCAACTCAGCAACTTGTCCTCTGCACAGGTTTTGATAAAACTCCCCCTATGTGAATTCAGGTAGAAGAAATGTATTTAACTGCTTCTGGACCATAGTTTTTGGCCACCATCCGTAAACAATGCTTCTCAGTCTGTTTAGCTATATTATGGTCTGAACATAGAGGCGGTAAGAAGTAAGGTAAATTATAGATGAAACATAAGCAAAAAAGTAACCAGAAATCAACCACGGACAGGTAATGAAGCAATGCAGGTTAGCATATACGCCACTATAACTGGCAACTAGTCACTGGCAGCCAAGAGGTTAAATATGATGCTCTGTATTCTGACTGCAACCCCTTCTCTCCGAGAATCAAAGACGTCTCAGAATTGAAGCAGGGTCACTAACACAATGGCCCTTATTTACTAAGAGTGTTGTGTAAGTTTCTTTGTGGGTTTTAATTCCCTACAATTTATTTTCCATGGTATTTACTAAGGTTTCCCTACATTTTCCACTTTCCCTACACTTTGCTTTTTTTTACACATGCTCTGACCTGTAGGGTTTTCCTCAGCTGAAATCCACCACATTTTCTGTAGAAACTTTAGTCAATATGTTGGGATTTTGTGAAAATGTCGGGAACACGCCCCTTTCCCCGATGGCCACGCCCCTTGTTCGGGTTTTCGTAGCAAAATGGAGAGTTAGTTGGGTTTTTTCATTTCAGGTGCAATTACAGGCACAAATTCAGGCGCAGACAGAATTTCAGATGCAAATTCAGGAGCAGACAGAATTTCAGGCGTAAATTCTGGCGCAGACAGAATTTCAGGCGCAATTTGCCCGAAAATGGCGCACGACCCGACAAAACATGTCGGGTTTGCAACAGTAAATGAGGGCCAATGTGTGGATGGTAATTTGTGAGTCTAATGTGTAATAGGTCTTAATCTCAAATAAATTATCAAGACAAGTTTTAGTAGTAAAATTAGAAGCAACAGGTGTAATAGTAATTTTTTTACTTTTAATTATACATATATGTGGTGTTGGGGGTGCAAATGCAGGGTGAATGCGGGGCAGATGTTATGGCCCAAGGGGCAGGTGGTGTTGACTCCTTCTGTTGTGACGCCAGGGCGTGGTTTAGCCTTAACCACCCAAAGGTAATACCGCTGATCCTAGGCTGGGCAGGGGCAATGAGGACTCCAACACCAGGTTAAGGATAATGGTATGTGGTGTCAGGGTGCGATGTGAGGGATATATGGTGTTAACCCCTTAGTGTTCGTGATGCCAAAAGAGTTGTAGTTTGCCTATGTAACACCCCAAGGTAGCACCGCTAGTCCTAGGTTAGGCAGGCCAAATAATAGTCCAAGGCCAGGTTAAGGTTAACGGTAGCTTTTACTGATGTAGACAGATGGTACAGTCTTTACAGCTTGGCCAGGATCCCAGAGAGATGACCAGTAACACAAGGGACCTCGCAGCTTGTTGGGACTTGCAGAGACTTGACAGACTTTAACGCAGCCACACTGACTCTAACTGACTTGACTGAAGATAGTGACAGCAGACAAAGATGACTTGACTTACTGACTTGTGGCTGCAATTTAGGCTTAAGGCCTCCAGATGTGCTGGACACTTGTTCTGAGACGGCTGGACTGGACTTGACCTCAGGATCTAAGAGAGTGATTGTAGTACCTCCCCTTCTTATAAAGGAGGGCTGAGCAAGGAGCCCATAGGCTAGCTGCTGGTCATCTGGTCACCTGGTGCTCTCTGGGTAATAAAACATATGACTTAAACATGTGACAACCATTATCAGGTGACTAACAATCATGTGACCATATCAAAGGTCGTTTACATTAAATATACAACCTATACACAATATGGGGGAACACTGCAGGAGAGCCCTGAGGATGTACAGGGACTCAACCTGACAGTACTGTAGGAGCATATCCCATACTGGGACATCACAGGTAGCTTTACTGAGGCAAGACAGGAGGTATAGTCTTTGCGGTACAGCCAATATCCCAGGGAGGTGACCAGTGACACAGGGGGACCTCGCAGGCTTGCTGAGACTTGCAGTAGTTAGACTGACTTTAGTGCAGGCCATGGTAACTACAGCTGGACTTGACTTTATAGAGATAGTGACTGATAGTAAGATGACTTGACTTACTGATGACCGACTTGTGGCTGCAGGACTTAAGGCTCGAGGCCTCTAATGCTTTGGACACAGACACTGGAACACTGACTGGACTTGACTGGACTTAACCTCAGCAGAATCACAAGAGAGAGAGAGAGATTGCAGCTCCTCCCCTTGTTATATAGGGGGGCTGTGCAAGGAGCCCATAGGTCATTTGGAGGGGGTCACCTGGTCACTGACCCCGCATCATAGCGGGTCGGTCCCAGCGGCTAATAAAAACAAGGACCCTGGGCTAATAGTGTGCGGCACCGATCGTTGTGCCCCGTGCAATTAACCCTTTAGACGCGGCATTCAAGTTTGATTGCCGCGTCTAAAGTAACAAAAATACACTCTCGGCAGCTCAGTCGGGCTGATCGGGACAATCACAGTGAAATTGCAATGTCCCGATCAGCTAGAATGCGAGCGGAAGGTCTGTTACCTGCCTATGGCACGTCCGATCGGCGATTGATTGCTCCAAGCCTGAAATCCAGGCTTGAGCAATCGACCGCCCATAATACTGATCATTGCCATGTTAATGCATGGCAGTGATCTGTGTAGAAGATCAGTGTGTGCAGTGTTATAGCCCCTAGAGGGGGCTATAACATTGCAAAAAAAGTGTGAAAAAAAAGTTAATAAAGATCATATAACTCCCTTCCCTAATAAAAGTAAGAATCCCCCCCCCTTTCCCATTTTTCAAAAACTATGTAAATAAAAATAAACATATGTGGTATCGCCGCTTTTTTTATATTAAGAAAAAATGAATAAAAAGTCAGATCAATACAAAACTGGTACCACTAAAAACTTCAGATCACGGTGCAAAAAATTAGCCCTCATACTGCCCCGTACACGGACGAATAAAAAAGTTATAGGGGTAAAAAAATGAAAATTTTAAACGTATTCATTATTGTGCATATAGTTACGATTTTTTCCAGAAGTACAACAAAATCAAACCTATATAAGTAGGGTATCATTTTAATTGTATAGACCTACAGAATAAAGAAAATGTGTCCTTGTTAGTATAAAAATAAAGAGGTACATACCTTCCGTCACTCCCATGGTGCCTCCGGTAACCCGCCCCGGCCTCCATCGCGATCTTCTTCCTGGTTGCCGGTGGTCGGCGAGTCATACTGCACTCAGTCAATCACCAGCTGCAGCGAAGTCCCGCCTCTGCCGGCGATAGGCTGAGTGTCAGTGGGACATTTTCAGCCCCGGCACCTGCTGCTGAAAAGGTTACACTGCCGCAACCAGGAAGAGGATCGCGATGGAGGCCAGAGACGGTTACCGGAGGCACCGGGGGAGCGACGGAAGGTATGTACCTGTTTATTTCTTTACTGCTCGCAGTATGATGGGCAATTTTTCTATCCTGGAGTACTCCTTTAAGGGGTTAAAGGCATATTACACATAATACACAACTTATATACATGGGAGGATACCTCTGCAGGGGGACCCTGAGGACATGCAAGGACTCTGCCTGACAGGGCAGAAGGACAGTACTGGGACACAAATCCCGTACTAGGACATCACATATATATATATATATATATATATATATATATATATATATTATGACAAATGCATTTTATATGTTTTTTTTGTAATACACGAGAATATTACTTTCAAATAATACAGTGGAGAATGCAGGGTTTTAAATTTATTATAGTTAAAAAGTAGGATGAAAAAAAGTATCATGAAAGTATGGTTAAGAGTGAACCTCCTCACTGAGGGAAAATTAAAGGTGTATTCCGACCTTAGTCATATTATCCCCTAGCCAAAGAATAGGGGATAAGATGTCTGATCGCAGTAGTCCCGCCGCTGGGACCCCCACGACTTATGTGCAGCCCCTGGTATTCTGTACCGGGCGCTGCTCCCAAGACCGAGTCGTGACGTCATGGGCACACCCCCTCGTGACATCACGCCATGCCCCCTCCATTCATGTCTATGGCAGTAACGCCCCCTGCTATAGACATGAATGGAGGAGCATGGTGTGACTCAAAAAGGGGCGTGGTTATGATGTCACGTCTAAGGCCGGAATACCCTATTAATATTAAATGTTGATCAATAGAATATCTGCCAGACTGAGAGCTGTGTTCTTCCCTTTTAACTGGTGACCCCTCTATGATATCTTATAGATAGGTTTTCTAGTATAGCAAAAACTTTTGCAAATAACTTTTAAATGTGGTTATCCAACACCTAAAAGTTATCCCCTATCCACAAGATATCTAGCTTATTGGTCAGGAAGTGACCACCGGTGTCCCCACTAAACACTAGAGAGAAGAGCTGTAGCACAGATGCTTAGCTACAGCTCCATTCAATGTTTATGGGACTTCTGCACATACAGTAGCGGAGTACAGAACTGTGGATAGTTGATAACTTTTAATCTTGGTGCAGTGTATCCCAATACCCGTGTCCAAGCAACAAATATAAGAAGTTGTCATGTGGCTAAGAAATCTTTTTCTAAGTGCTTAGACACTTGATAAGTGTCAGATCATGGGGGGTCTGATTGCTGGGACCCCCTGCGATGTCCCTTATGGGGACCCGGCATTACTGCGGCTCTGCACTGTTACTGCGCATGTTGTTGACCTCACAGCTCTATGGGAGAGGTGGGGATGCACAAACTCTGCACCTCCTCCTCTCCCATAGAGATACATGGAGGGAGCGTGTCGGTCGCAGAGCCATGCTGCAGCCGACACACCTCCTGCACTGGAGAGCTGCCCAGTACAGGAGATCGCGGGCGGCCCCCGCGATCAGACATTTATCTAGTACAAAGCCGTCACACCTGGCATTGCCAGTCATCGGGCACGGAGCGGAGTTCGCTCCATGCACTGAATGACTGGTTGCCGCAGTGGGGCCCACGTGATCCTTCGGATAGGGGATAAGATTTTTTCAGCGGAGTACCCCTTCAAGGGGAGGAGTTCCTGGTCAATTCCCCTCTCCCCAGAGGGTTGTATCCAAAACCAGTTCAGTCTGAGTCTGACTCTTGCCAAAGAAAGAAAAATTGGAAATTGATTCCCAGGATAAAGGCACTTCTCCCAGATGTGGTAGGTATTAGATTGTATTTGGTAAAGCAACGTGTTTTGATCCTGGACTAGGATCTTCGAGAGGCATATGCCTAACGAAGATCCTAGTCCAGGATCAAAACAAGTTGTATATGCCTGACGAAGATCCTAGTCCAGGATCAAAATATGTTGTATATGCCTGACGAAGATCCTAGTCCAGGATCAAAACACGTTGTATATGCCTGACGAAGACCCTAGTGCAGGATCAAAACATGCTCTAAGCGCAACACCTAAGTGTAAGCAATCCAGCTGTCTAATAATCTTACAGCATTCCATAGCGGTCCTAACTAGGGGCTCACCCTGGTCTTTTTCTTTTCTTTTTCTACTAAGTATATATCCTAGGTTCAGTCAGTCAAAGCTAGAAAAGAGAGAATAGCTGGTCCTAGTTCATCTCCTGTGGGCAGTTCAAGCCTCTTCAGTAACCTGTTCAGTTCAAAGCTAGCTTCAAGTAATTCTTGACCACTGTTTCATTTGGAAGTGTCCTCCTACCTGAGAAAGTCCTGGGTTTCATGCACAGAGTTTGTGGGTCTCCGTAATTCATTTGCAGCACTTTCAGAATGTAAGGGCAACACAGATATTGGCTCAAGCTCAGAAGGTGTGGAACCATCGACTCCTATGTCTCATGTATACAAGACTGCAGCCAAGGACAAAAAAGATAAAGTAAAATCTAAAAGGAAGCAGCTGTTGCTGGGTGATTCAATCATAAGAAGTGTGGAGCTTAAGGAAAATGGTTTTGTGAGATGTCTCCCGGGAGCTACTGCTAGAAGAGATAGAAGACATATTCTTAATATTGTTAAGCAAGCAAAGCAGGAAGGGGAAGTTGATGTTCTTGTCCATCTAGGGACAAATGACCTGGCTTGCAATGAAGTTTCAGAGGTGAAGGAATATTTTATCACACTTGGTAATGATGTACAGGATTTTGCATCCACTGTTTCATTTTCTGAAGTTCTGCCTGTGCATAACGTACAGCATGATAGGCAGAGGCACATTAAAGAGTTCAACTTATGGCTTAGTAAATGGTGTCAAGAGCAAGGATTTGGCTTTGTGTCTCATGATAGCTCTACTTGGAATAGAATGGAACTGTACAAAAAAGTTGGTTTGCATCTTTCTCTCAAAGGAACAAATGTACTCAGTGAACAATTCCAAGAATTTGCTAAGGAATATTTAAACTAGGAAGGGGGAGGGCAAAAGAGTGAAAATCCATGAGTCCAATTGCCCCCCAAACAATGTCAGAACATGTCAGTAACCCAGAGGTTAAGAAATGACAAGCTCAGAGTCCTGTCTACAAATGCCCGCAGTCTAGATTATAAAATCAATGAACTTGGGTCAATAATGGCATCTGAGAATGTAGATTTAGTGGCTATTACTGAGACATGGTTTAATGAAAGGAATGACTGGGACATATCCATACCAGGGTACTCTTTATACAGAAGAGACAGAGAAGGCAAGAAAGGAGGAGGAGTGGCCCTATATGTGAAAGATAGCATAAAATGTAACCTAATACAAGTTAGTGAGGCAACCACAGAGTCAGTTTGGGTTACGTTGCAGTTTGGTAATCATGCAGTAACTCGTGTAGGTGTGATCTACAGACCACCTGGCCAAGTTAAAGAAGTAGATGATCTACTAGTTGAAGAAATATCTAAAATGACAATGAAAGGAGAAGTTATCATTATGGGAGACTTCAATCTTCCGGATATAAACTGGAAAACCAAAATAGCCAGTTCTGCCAGGAGTACGGATATTCTAAATTCCCTACTGGGATTATCTCTACAACAAGTGGTTGAGGAGCCAACGCGGAAGGAGGCCATTTTGGTGTTCACAAATGAGGATTTGGTATATGATGTTATTGTGGGAGAAAGCTTGGGATCTAGTGATCACCAATCAGTGTGGTTTAATATGAGAACAGTGAAGGAGTCACACCACACAAAAACTAAAGTTTTAGATTTTAGAAAAACAGACTTTTCAAAAATGAGATTAGTCATAAATGAGTCCCTATCAGACTGGAACAAATTACATGAAGTTCAGGAGAAATGGGACTACTTAAAAGACGCTTTATTGAAGGCAACAGAAAATTGCACTAGACTAGTCAGTAAAAGCAGAAAAGGAAGAGACCACTGTGGTACTCAGCAGAAGTGGCCAAAATCATAAAAAAAATAGCATTTAGTAATTATAAAACAACCCAGAGCAATGAAGATAGGGAAATCTACAAGACTAGGCAGAAAGAGGCCGAGCAAGTTATAAGAACTTCTAAAGCACAGGCAGAAGAAAAACTAGCTCAGTCTGTGAAAAAAGGGGATAAGACATTCTTCAGATATATAAATGAAAAAAGGAAATTAAAACAAGGAATAACAAAATTAAAAACAAAGGAAGGAAGGTATGTAGAAGAGAATAAGGGGCTAGCTGACTGCCTTAATGAATACTTCTGTTCAGTTTTTACAGAAGATAAAGAAGGAAAAGGACCTCCATTAGAGAGGAAAACTAAGGAATTGTTTGATGCATGTGTCTTTACAGAGGAAGAGGTTCTACGTTTGCTTTCTAAAGTGAAGACAAATAAATCACAGGGGCCTGATGGGATACACCCAAAATTATTAAAAGAGTTTAGTGATGAGCTAGCAAAACCGTTAACAGATTTATTTAACCAATCAATGGTAACAGGAGCCGTCCTGGAAGATTGGAAATTAGCAAATGTTGTGCCCATTCACAAGAAAGGTAGTAGGGAGGAATCAAGCAACTATAGGCCAGTAAGTCTGACATCAATAGTGGGGAAATTAATGGAAACCCTACTAAAGGATAGGATTGTGGAACATCTAAAATCACATGGATTGCAAGATGAAAAACAACATGGATTTACTTCAGGGAGATCATGTCAAACAAATCTTATTGTTTTTATTTTTGACTGGGTGACTAAAATAATAGATGGCGGAGGGGCAGTAGACATCGCATATCTAGATTTTAGTAAGGCTTTTGACACTGTCCCACATAGAAGACTTATCAATAAACTACAGTCATTGAGCTTGGACTCCAATATTGTTGAGTGGATTAGGCAGTGGCTGAGTAACAGACAACAGAGGGTTGTAGTCAATGGAAAATATTCAGAGCACGGTCTTGTCACCAATGGGATACCTCAGGGATTTGTACTGGGACCAGTATTGTTTAATATCTTCATTAGTGATATTACAAAAAGTCTCGATGGTAAGGTATGTCTTTTTGCTGATGACACAAAGATATGTAACAGGGTTGATGTTCCTGGAGGGATACACCAAATGGAAAAGGATTTAGGCAAACTAGAAGAATGGTCAGAACTCTGGCAACTGAAATTTAATGTGGATAAGTGCAAGATAATGCACCTGGGGTGTAAAAACCCTCAGGCAGAATATAGATTATTTGACACAATCCTGACCTCAGTATCTGATTTAGGATTTAGGGATTTAGGAGTAATTATTTCAGAAGACTTAAAGGTAGGAAGACAATGTAATAGAGCAGCAGGAAACACTAGCAGAATGCTTGGATGTATAGGGAGAGGTAAAATCAGTAGAAAGAGAGAAGTGCTCATGTCGCTGTACAGAACACTGGTGAGACCTCATTTGGAGTATTGTGCGCAGTACTGGAGGCCGTATCTCCAGAAGGATATAGATACTCTAGAGAGAGTTCAAAGAAGAGCTACTAAACTAGTGCATGGATTGCAGGATAAAACTTACCAGGAAAGGTTAAAGGACCTTAACATGTATAGCTTGGAAGAAAGAAGAGACAGAGGGGATATGATAGAGACTTTTAAATACATAAAGGGAATCCCCATGGTAAAGGAGGAGAGCAAATTTAAAAGAAGAAAAACTACCACAAGAGGACATAGTTTTAAATTAGAGGGGCAAAGGTTTAAAAGTAATATCAGGAAGTATTAGGCTGGGTTCACACCACATTTGTTAAATACGGTTCCCATATACGGCTGGGAGGAGGGGGGCGGGGCTTAATCGCGGCACCCGCACTCAGCCATATTCGGGAACCGTATTTAATTCATGTCTGTGAGCAGACCAGAGTGAACCGCAGCCTCCGGTCGGCTTAGTTTTCGGCCGTATGCGGTTTCCCGACCGTAGGCAAAAACGCGGTCGACCACGTTTTTGCCTGCGGTCGGGAAAACGCATACGGCCAAAAACAAAGCCGACCGGAGGCTGTGGTTCACTCCGGTCGGCTCATAGACATGCATTAAATACGGTTCCTGAATACAGCTGAGTGCGGGTGCCACGATGAAGCCCCGCCCCCCCTCCTCCCAGCCGTATACAGGAACCGTATTTAACAAAACGTGGTGTGAACCCTGCCTTACTATACTGAGAGAGTAGTGGATGCATGGAATAGCCTTCCTGCAGAAGTGGTCACTGCAAATACAGTGAAAGAGTTTAAACGTGCATGGGATAAGCATAAGGCTATCCTTCATATAAGATAGAGCCAGGGACTATTCATAATATTCAGATTATTGGGCAGACTAGATGGGCCAAATGGTTCTTATCTGCCGTCACATTCTATGTTTCTATGTGATCACAGCACTGCTGGGAATTTCATCCAAAAAATCATCTGCATCTTACATCAAGTTCCAGCTCCAAGAATAAACATCTATTAGTCAAAGGAGGAGAATAGCTGAGCAAGGACCCCTCTGCTTACACTAACCTCTTTGTGGACCTGCAGTCGGAGTTAACATTGTGTGGCTAAAAACATCACAGAACATCTCTTTAGCATAAGACCTATACATATAGCAGTGTTTTTCAAACAGTGTGTCTCCAGCTGTTGCAAAAATACAACTCCCTGCATGCCCGGACAGCCAAAGACTGGAGACACACTGTTTGAAAAACACTGGTATAGGGTACTGTGCTGTAAAACCATGAATAAAGTTTCAAGGTTTTGCACCACGGTGAGCTAACCTGTATTGGACCTTCACAGTAGAGCAATACCATTTACATGTGCAAAAAGCATACTAGAGACTTTCAGTCAGATGATCTCCTATTTCAGCATTTTTAAAGTGACAGTGACCAACTCTTCATTCCTCTGCCTAAAACCTGTAACTTTGCAACTGTGTGCCAAAGAGACTGTATTTGCACAAAACGTTAAAGCATACCTTTTAACGAGGCCCTGGTGGCAGGATATTTGCTTACAGGGGTTATCCAGTGTTAGAAAAATGTTGCTTTTTTTTTTTTTGGGGGGGGGGGGGGGGCAAAAACAGCATCATTCTTGTTCACTCTTGTGTGTAGTACTGCCACTTAGTCCAATTCACTTTATTGGAGCTGAGCTGCAATACCAGAAGCAACCTGATGACAAGTGGGGTGCAGTTTTTACATAAAAAGAAGCTGAGTTTTTCTAATACTGACGACCCCTTTAAATTTTGTGGCCACAAAAATCTGATCTCGTGACTTGGTCTTAGACTGTCATGATTTGCATGGGAATTCCTGCAAATGTTTCACCAGATCGCAATACTCTTAGAGCAAGTCCTCGATTATAGGTATGCTTTTTTGTAAAGTTGCATGTTATTTGCAAGTTACAAAAGTGTCCAGATTCCTTATTCCTGTACTACACCCAGTGTTGTCAAAGACTTTGTACCCAGTACAGCGGGAAGATTACAGTGCCATAACTCTGCAAATACTAAATACATTTAAGTTAGTGACTCCTCTTTGTACAGTTGTTCGCCCACACCATAACCCAGTACATGGGGTTTAGTGCTGGCGAACAGGATGTCAGATTCTTTGTAAGGCACTTCAAGCTTGGTGGTTACAGAAACAAGTATAGAATTCTTGGCGGTTCTTATTAATGACAGACACTTGAACAACAGTTGTGGTAAATATAAATGGGCTTTTGGTTCTCTGCAGCAATCTTTCTACACTTGATCTCAATCCCCTGAGCCAGGAGCACTGTGATACCAGCCCTGAAAATTACTGCATATAGGCGTATCACTTTACGTAGCTATATATATCATATCACAGAAGGAATACACCAGTACTTTGCCAAATGTTTCAATAAAATGGTGTCAGCGTCCAAGACCCGATCACAGTCCACCACAAATTCAAAAAGTAAAGTGGCACAACACTCCATTATAATGAAAAATGGCAGGAATGTTTTAAAAAGGTTATATGTGAAAATCCGGTATATTGAGAGCAATATTACCAATAATGCCAGTGTGCAAGGAGGAAAATTATCACCATACATATTACCATGATACTGTTACTGACCAAATCCTGTATATTAAGAGTAGAGATGAGCGAACTTACAGTAAATTTGATTCGTCACGAACTTCTCGGCTCGGCAGTTGATGACTTTTCCTGAATAAATTAGTTCAGCTTTCTGGTGCTCCGGTGGGCTGGAAAAGGTGGATACAGTCCTAGGAGACTCTTTCCTAGGAATGTATCCATCTTTTCCAGCCCACTGGAGCACCTGAAGGCTGAACTAATTTACGCAGGATAAGTCATCAACTGCCGAGCCGAGTAGTTTGTGACAAATCGAATTTACTGTAAGTTTGCTCATCTCTAATTGAGAGTAATATTACCAATAATATAAGGGGGAATATTATCAGCATAAATATTACCGTCATACTGTTACTGACCAAATCCTGTATACTGAGACCAATATTACCAGTATACAAGGAGGAATATTATCCCCATACATATTACCGTCATACTGTTACTGACTGAATCCTGTGAGCTGAGATCGAAATGATCAATACCAGTATACAAGGGACAAGTATTACCACCACATCATGACCAGTATCACCGAAGAATGACTAATATCCCCACACTGCTACTGAAAAAAATCCACTAGCCAAAGACCATACAGTGCTCATATACAGATATATACCAACACTACAAAGGTACCCCCCTTCCCTCTTCCCTTCTTAGCAAAGTAAATGTTCAGCCTTAATATATTAGGTAGGTAGGCAGGCTTCTTCCCACTTCCACCTCCATTCCACATTAGGCTGCATTCACACCACGATTGTTATATACGGGACCGGATCCGATTGGGAGATATGAAAACTAGGCACTCCCGTATCTCAGCCCCCATCTCAGCCCCCATCTCATTCATTTGAATGAGACAACCGGAGTCAGATAGTGACTCCGGTCGGTTTATTTTTGCCCCGTATCCGGTTTTGTGACCAAACTTAAAACCGTGGTATACTACAGTTTTAAGTCCAGTCACAAAACTGGATATGGGGCAAAACTGAACCGACTCAAGTCACTATCTGACTTTGGTCGCCTCATTCAAATGAGATTTGGGCCGGGTCTCTCTGGGATACGGGAGCACTTGGTTTTCACATCTCCCAGCCAGATCCGGTCCCGTATGCAGGGCCGGTTTTAGGCTTCGCGTGGCCCTAGGCAAAATCAAAAGAGGGGCCCAAAAGTCGTAGTAGTGCACTAACCAGATTTGCACATTTTTTGTCAGTTTAAATACCATACAAAATATCTAAAAAAGCTATTGAAAAGTCCCATCAAAACCAAAATGGTACAGATAAAAACTACAAATCACAGCGCAAAAAATGACCCTCATACATCCCCATATACAGAAAAATAAAAGAGTTATAGGGATCAGAATAATACAATTTTATATTTTTGTATAGTTCCCCCACATTAGGTTGGCAGCATAGTTCCCCCACATTAGGTTGGCAGTATAGTTCCCCCCCCCATTAGGTAGGCAGTATTGTTCCCCCACATTAGGTTGGCAGCATAGTTTCCCCACATTAGGTAGGCAGTATAGTTCCCCCCACATTAGGTTGGCAGTATAGTTCCCCCACATTAGGTTGTAGTTCCCCCACATTAGGTTGGCAGTATAGTTCCCCCACATTAAGTTGGCAGTATGTTCCCCCACATTAGGTAGACAGTATAGTTCCCCCACATTAGGCTGCCAATATAGTTCCCCAACATTAGGTTGGCAGTATAGTTCCCCCACATTAGGTTGCAGTTCCCCCAAATTAGGTTGACAGTATGTTTCCCCAACATTAGGTTGGCAGTATAGATCCCCACATTAGGTTGGCAGTATAGTTCCCCCACATTAGGTTGCAGTTCCCCCAAATTAGGTTGGCAGTATGTTCCCATATATTAGGTTGGCAGTATAATTCCCCCCACATTAGGTTGGCAGTATAGTTCCCCCACATTAAGTTGGCAGTATGTTCCCCCACATTAGGTAGACAGTATAGTTTCCCCACATTAGGTTGGTAGTATAGATCCCCACATTAGGTTGGCAGTATAGTTCCCCCCACATTAGGTTGGCAATGTGTTCCCCCACATTAGGTAGGCAGTATGTTCCCCCACATTAGGTAGGCAGTATGTTCCCCCACATTAGGTTGCAGTTCTCCCCCATTAGGTTGGCAGTATGTTCCCCCCATTAGCTTGGCAGTATGTTCCCCCACATTAGGTAGGCAGTATGTTCCCCCACATTAGGTTGCAGTCCCCCCCCATTAGGTTGCCAGTATGTTCCCCCACATTAGGTTGCAGTGCCCCCCATTAGGTTGGCAGTATGTTCCCCCACTTTAGGTAGGCAGTATAGTTCCTCCACATTAGGTTGGCAGTATGTTCCCCCACATTAGGTAGGCAGTATAGTTTCCCCACATTAGGTGCAGTATGTATCCCCACATTAGGTAGGCAGTATGTTCCCCCACATTAGGTTGCAGTTCCCCCCATTAGGTTGGCAGTATGTTCCCCCACATTAGGTAGGCAGTATAGTTTCCCCACATTAGGTGCAGTATGTTCCCCCACATTAGGCTGTCAGTATAAAGTTCCCCCACATTAGGTTGGCAGTATGTTCCCCCCACTTTAGGTAGGCAGTATAGTTCCCCCACATTAGGTTGGCAGTATGTTCCCCCACATTAGGTTGGCAGCATGTTCCCCCACATTAGGTTGCAGTTCCCCCCATTAGGTTGGCAGTATGTTCCCCCACATTAGGTTGCAGTTCCCCCCCATTAGGTTGGCAGTTTGTTCCCTCCCATTAGGTTGCAGTCCCCCTCCCCATTAGGTTGGCAGTATAGTTCCCCCACATTAGGTGCACTACGTTCCCCCACATTAGGCTGGCAGTAAATAGTTCCCCCACATTAGGTTGGCAGTATGTTCCCCCACTTTAGGTAGGCAGTATAGTTCCCCCACATTAGGTTGGCAGTATGTTCCCCCACATTAGGTTGCAGTTCCCCCCCCCCCCCCATTAGGTTGGCAGTATGTTCCCTCACATTAGATTGCAGTCCCCCCCCCCCATTAGGTTGGCAGTATAGTTCCCCCACATTAGGTTGGCAGAATGTTCCCCCACATTAGGTTGCAGTTTCCCCACATTAGGTTGGCAGTATAGTTCCCCCCCATTAGGTTGGCAGTATGTTCCCTCACATTAGGTTGCAGTCCCCCCCCATTAGGTTGGCAGTATAGTTCCCCCACATTAGGTTGGCAGTATGTTCCACATTAGGTTGGCAGTATAGTTCCCCTCTCCACCCCCCCCCCCCCCTACTTTTTCTATTTTTCATATCTCCTTACCTGGCCATGCTCGGCAGGCTCAGGTAATGCGGCAGGTCTTGTGGGCTGTGGGGATAATATGACGAATGACATCTCCTGCCGAGTCCTCTATGCGGCGTCAGGGACGTCACTCCTCATTTCTTGCAGCCACGGACACAAAACGCTTCAAGACACCATTTTTTTTCACTACACCGGCGCTGCAGGAAATGAGGAGTGACGTCCCTGACGCAGCATAGAGGACACGGCAGGACAAGTCACTCATCGTATTATCCACACAGCCCACAAAACCCGCCGCATTACCGGAGCCTGCCGAGCGTGGCCAGGTAAGGAAATGTGAAAAATAGTGAAAGCAGAAGTGTCCGGGTCTGCCGCTGGTCATGGTTTTAAAGTGGCCGCGGCCGGGTTGCTAAACGTTAACAAGCAGCCAGAGCTGCGGACACTTTAAAACAGTTGCCCCCCCCCCCCTACTGAGCAGCCGGCAGGGGTCCCCTGGGGGATGGGGGCCCTAGGCAATTGCCTGGGTTGCCTCCCCCTAACTCCGGCCCTGCCCGTATGTAAGAATCGTGGTGTGAATACAGCCTTGGCTAGCTATATCTCTCCCCCCACCCAGGGCGGAACTGGGGCTGAAAACCAGCCCTGGAAAAATGATCATACCAGCCCCACAGAATTGTGTCATTGTGGCAGCAGACGGCTGCAGGGAAGGGACAGGGAAGCCTGACATTTGATTTGCCAGGCCTCCATAAGAGAGCTATGTTGTGGCTGCGCTCTGAAGTTAACATAAAAGACAGAAATGTGGTAATAACGCTATGTAAAATCCACTTGAGGAAGACAGTATAAAAAAAAAAAAAAACTCTCTTCCTTGTTCTTGAGCTACCACCAGAATCATGAAACTCAGTTCCCGGTGTCCAGCGTTTCTGGGTTAGGTGACGTTACACAGCTGCTCATTCAATTATGGGCCGAAGCAATGTCCAGCCTCAGCCAATGATTGGATGGCTAGCCATATGATGTCACGTCACCTAACCCGGAAGTGCCAGATACCAAACTGTGGACTGCTAGCTGTTCTAACAATGGTCTGGGCATGCTGGGAGTTGTAGTTTTGCTGGGAGTTTTAGTTAAGCAACAGCTGGAGGTCCACAGTTTGGAGACCATTGGCATAGGGAGAGATGCATCACCCGCCCTGCTGGGACCAGCCCCGGGGACTAATTACCGGGGTTTCAGTGGGATTTTCAAACTAAGATTACTCTGAATGAACGAGTGTCTCAGTGTTTTTCCTAGCATCCTGGGATTGTGATGCCTGTACCAGTTTTATGCTGCCCGCTGTTTAGGCAGCATAAAACTGATAAAACATCCCCCTTAACTGTAGTTAAATATAAAAAATGATTTATTATTTTTAATTAACTAACAACTTAAATTGCAAAAAATTAAAACCAAAGTGCCCCTCTCTTACAAAGTAGTAACAGCAGGTCTTCTCTCCTTAGAGGCCACCCCCTACCCCACATAACAGCCCCCCCACATCACAGGTCCCCCTCTCCAGCCCCCCACATCACAGGTCCCCCTCTTCAGCCCCCCCCCACATCACAGGTCCCCCCTCTCCAGCCCCCCACATCACAGGTCCCCCACACACACTACATAACAGGACTCTCACCCCTTTCCCTTACATAGTAATAGCATTAGGTCCCCTTTCCTCTCACCAGCATAGTAGATCTTCCCCCGAGCAGCTCCAGTCACTGTGCCGACAGGAGGAGGGGCCAGGAGCAGTGAGAAGGCAGAGAGTAGAGGCCAAGTTGAGTGTCCTGTCTGTACAGCTCCCAGTACAGACTCTGTAGCCCCCAGACCTCCGCTCACTGTATCAGCTGTCAGGAGTCTCAGGACCTGTGTGTAATGCTGCAGCTGCCGTGTACACAGGTCCTGACAGACTGATACAGTGATTTGTCGGGACTCAGGCAGCCTGTGCTCTAGACACTGCTGGCCCACAGGGCAGCTGGCCTACCGGGAATTTTACCGGTATCCCAGTAGGCCAGTCCGGCCCTGCCCTTCCAGATGACCTTTCTTCAGGGCTAACAGTTTCCTCTCTCCTCACTGGCTGTTCTCTCAACACTTTAAATGCCATTAGGGATGCCACCTGGCCAGTATTTTACTGGCACAGCCAGTATGGCTGTATATATTCATGTTGTATATATTTGTTAATAATACACTGGTATAGCCAAGTGTTGGGAAAAGACCGGACTGATTTTTATTAAACGTAATAAAGACTAAGGGGTTAAATGGCAGGGTGTTGTATGTGACTTTCATTATGTTTAATAAAATCAGTCCGGTCTTTTCCCAAAACTTGGCTATACCAGTGTATTATTAACGAATATATACAACATGAAATTACATTTTTGACTTGTTTGTATCCATTCCAGAAAGATCAGGAGGGAACATATACCCATATAGTCGTTTTAAAATCAGTGATTTAAATTAATCCACTAACCAGGTTTTACTGTTAAGGCCATTCCACAGGTTATTTTTTGTCTGACTAATAAAGGACACATGTGCACCCATTATATAAAGGATGTACATGCATTATTCTCTATACTTACCTACTGAAGAAGGGGTCATTTTTAGCACCCTGAAACGCGTCTATGCCGTTAAACAGTCCGAACAGAGCACTATTTTATCTACATTATTTTGAAGCAAGCCGGCACAGAACAACGCAATCATTCATTTGCGCCTGCTGCACCTACCAACCATCTCTTCCCACCGTGTGTATTGCAAACCTGCTATCTCCATTGCTTGAGTCCAGCTGCAACCAACACAACGAGGGTCCAATACCAACACGGGTGTATGCCGACACCGCGGACCACTTCTACGGAAGTCTCCCGCCGGAGCCCTCCATCTGCTTAGGCTCATGCACCGGAATCACTGCAGATAGCACAGGACTCGCTTACATCGGCCCATCGCAGTACGGGACAAGCGACCACGGTGAGACTTAACCATTTATCTATCTAGAGACTGTGGGCAGCATATTCTAACAAGAATAAGTGACTTTTTTTACTTTTTTTTTTTGCCATTTTCATCATAAGTGCCGGACTATCAGTCCATTCTGGACCATCGATATTTGCTGTTCAAATTCTGCAGATAATTTTTTTCATATTTTTAAAATATATTTTCAATGCTGTCATTAGGGCCCAATGACAGCTGATGTTAGCATTTGTCATTTGCTTTGATAATTTTATTCATATTTTTACATCACTAGAAATTTGTTGTTTTAATAAAATCTTGCATTTTTTTTTCAAAACCTCTGTCTCCAATAATTATTCATAGTGTATCCAATAGGGTGGTATTCTTGAGGTGTGGTTAATCTCTATTTTAGTTTTTCACCCAATTTGATCGGTGGGGATCGATTATTTAACCACATAGACCTCAAATACCTGGTTGTGAGCTGCACACACGTTTCCTCTAATTTACAAATATATTTAACTTTCTGGCACCAGTTGATTTGAAAACATTTGTTTTCCACCTGTTTCCACTGGAGTTCCCCTTTAAGCACAACAAGAACTGAGTATACAATCCAAAGACACAGAAATGACACATGGTAGATTTTGAAATTTAACTGCAATTTTGTTTTACTTTTAGATTGTTCTGATTTTGGCGGCCATATTGCAAGTTGCTGTTGGGATTGGTCTTTTTTTCACCACATTTTCAGCTTCATTACCCAGTGGAATTCCATTTTGGGGTCCAATCTTTGTAAGTACAGAATTCTAAATACATTAAATTTATTTATTTCAATAGGTTATCCCAAGGTAAATATTTAAAGGGGTACTTCGCCCCTAGACATCTTATCCCCTATCCAAAGGATAGGGGATAAGATGTCAGATCACTGGGGTCCCACTGCTGGGGACCCCCGGGATCTACCATGCAGCACCCACCTGTAGCGGCTTCCGGAACCGCTGGAAGTCCTCAGGCTGAGTCCATCTCAGCCGCTACAGGTGGGTGCTGCATGGTAGTTCCCGGGGGTCCCCAGCAGAGGGACCCCGGCGATCTGACATCTTATCCCCTATTCTTTAGATAGGGGATAAGATGTCTAGGGGCGGAGTACCCCTTTAAGAGCTATGCGCTGCAGCTTTGGCATAGAGAATAAATGGAAAAATGGCTGAGCTGCCACTCCATTCACTCTGGGGACAATGGACCCCTATTCTTGTGATTGGCGGTGTCCCAGCAGTTGGACCCCAACTCTTCACATACTTATTACCTATTTTGTAGATATGTGATAAGTTTCTTGATCTTGGGATAACCATTTTAACCAAACTGTTTGTATATTTATTTCATTATTTAACCAACTTATATGTATATGTTTAGACAACTGGTCATTTTTTATCTGATTCATTTTGGTGCAGCTAAATACAGCTAAGGCCCCTTACACGTTTTTGTGACAGGCAGGGCCAGATTAAGGCTGCCTGGAAGACGGAGCACTTCATCATGATGCCCCCCCCCGACAATCCCCCTTCCCTTCCACTGAGACTTGTTGCGGGCCTGTCAAGTAAGGAACACACTGAGACCAAAAATAGGCCTGGGCATATTAGACTATGAGTCAGGAGTCAGGCCCCCATTAAAATGACATGGGCTGCATGGTCTAAAATCAATTCAGTTCAAGTCACTCTTTCCAGCTGTTGCAAAGCTACAACACCCATTATGTCTGGAGAGCTTCAGGCATTATAGGAGTTGTAGTTTTGTAACAGCTAGAGCCTCAAATTGGGGTACAGTTCATCCATTATTACTGCAAAACTTAGAAGTGATGAGAGATCTAATGGGACAGTCAGGAGAATACACAAACATAAAATGACTCACAGGAGACGTCTTCTCTGTTGTCTTTCCTTTTCTTCTTCATTTGGTCCAGACGTCATGTCTTCTTCCATCTCTATCTTCCTCTGTAAAGTTTGACGCCTGGACATCATTGATTCCTCAGCTTGCGCCACTGGGGGATGAACAGTTGGTGCCTGTTGGACCGGCAAAACTCTGCAACAGCTGGAGTACGCCGAGGCACTTTGGTTGGTGGCCGCTGGTTAGGCCAAACCTCCTAGACCCCAGGAGTAGGCCTGGGCACATCCTCAGATGACTGGCAGGTATCCTGGAGCCATAGCAGGTGCCTCAGGCATGAAGACCTCCTCTCGGGTGGTACCTTTGACTTTCGGTTGCAGCAACCCAAAGGGATCTGCGTCCCAGTTGTCCGAAGGGAAATAAGCAAACATAATCTGAGTTTAATTCTTTGGACGGGTCACCGCAGCTGCCCACTCTCCTCTCATGCTCTGCACAGGCGTGTACTCCACAATCTCTCCGCTCTCAAGAGAATCCATTGCTGGGGGGAGATAGTCCCTCTGTACTGCCCGTCGGTTAATTAGGATGGTTCCTCCATGACGGCAGTCCATAAGGGTGCCAAACCTCCTTACTATATCCAATTTTACCACAGTCATGCGACAGCGTTCCAGGGGTGGCTCGCCCTCTCGGGGATGCTTTATCTTTCTTATGTACAGGGCCTCTAGGGTTTTAGTGTCCTGTTGCTGCACACTGTCGCACCTCAAATGGCAGCAGCTTTGGCCCATACTTCTCCATTCTCTGACCCCTCAGTCCCTCCACAATTTCAGCATCTCTTTTGGCCCTTTCGGACAGGGCCAGAGGGATTGGGGGATGGGACTTCCCAGGCAGGGTAAGGGGTGGAAGGAGGGGTAGAAAACGTGGCCTCAGCTGGGGTACTCACTTCCGATTCTTCTTTCAGGATTTCGGCCCAGGACCCCCAGGTCCAGTGGTGAGGGGACAGCACACCAGCAATGATGCGCTTGATGACTTTGATGCATCCTCCTCTGGGGTTGCTGGCCAGTCCCCGTTGTCCTCCGGCAGTGAGACTAGGTGGCAGGCCTCCTCGGCCCTGAGGGAAAGATGTTGCAAGTGGTCAGTGGCAACTTGCCAGGCCTCCGGCACCATCTTGGGACTCTCCACATGTGCTCCTACTTGCTCCGCCATGTTGCTCCTCTCTGCGTCTTCCGGCATACTGTACAGCGGTGCAGTGCTGAGTTCCGCTCCTCCGGCAACAAGGAACTTCACAGTTCAACTTTGGCATCTTTTTTAACCCTTACAGGTACAGGAGCTGTTGGATAAGGTAACATGGCTCCTGTTCTAATTTTGCACATAACTTCTATATAACAGGCAGTAAACTTTTCTTCACCTCCCCCTCTATTTCACAAGCACCTCGGATAAAACACATTTACAGACAAAGTCCCGTACACTTTCTGACGCAAACTTCTGTCGCATTGGCATGCGATTTTTTGCAAACAGTATTGTACACAGTTCAGACTAGGGGGGAGGACTTGAGGCATATGGCGCGCACCCGTATCTTGTTCGTAGGACACCAAAAGTTGTGGTAGCGGGGTGCAATGCAGGGCAGATGGTTGTTACCCTAGGGGGGCAGATAGTATTAACCCCTTGTTTTCGTGATGCCAGAGCGTGGTTTAGCCTAACCACCCAAAAGTATACCACTGGTCCTGGGCAAGGCATGGGGGCAATGCCAAGTTACGGACAACGATAGCTTTACTGAGGGTAGACAGATGACACAGTCTATGCAGTACAGACAGGATCCCAAGGAGGTGGCCAGTGACACAGGGGGACCTCATAGGCTTTCTGAGACACTTTAGTGCAGGCCACGGTGACTATATAGCAGAAGTCACTTGACTGACTTGATAACTGACAAGAAGATGACTTTAGCATACTTGAGCTGGACTTGTGGCTGCAGACTTTAGGCTTGAGGCCTCCAATGCTCTGGACACACACACTGAGACGACTGCACTGAACCTCAGAAGAGATGGAAGAGAGAGATTGTAGCTCCACCCTTGATTTTATAGGGGTGGCTAGCAAGGAGCCCATAGGTCACTTGGGGGGTCACCTGGTCACTATTGCCTCCTGGGTAACAATCACATGGTATAACATTTAACCCCTTAAGGACCAAGGACGTACCGGTACGTCCTTGGTCCTGCTCTTCTGATATAACGCGGGGTTACACAGTAACCCCGCGTCATATCAGGGCGGGCCCGGCATCATAGTGAAGCCGGGACCCGCCTCTAATAGCGCGCAGTGCCGATCGCAGCGCCGCGCGCTATTAACCCTTTAGCCGCGCGCTCAGAGCTGAGCCGCGCGGCTAAAAGTGAAAGTGAAAGTTCCCGACTAGCTCAGTCGAGCTGTTCGGGATAGCCGCGGCTAATCGCGGCATCCCGAACAGCTGACAGGACAGCGGGAGGGCCCCTTCCTGCCTCCTCGCTGTCCGATCGCCGAATGACTGCTCAGTGCCTGATATCCAGGCATGAGCAGTCATGCGGCAGAATCGTTGATCACTGGTTTCTTATGAGAAACCAGTGATCAACATAGAAGATCAGTGTGTGCAGTGTTATAGGTCCCTATGGGACCTATAACACTGCAAAAAAAAAGTGAAAAAAAAAAGTGAATAAAGATCATTTAACTCCTCCCCTATTAAAAGTTTGAATCACCCCCCTTTTCCAATAAAAAAAAAAACACAGTGTAAATAAAAATAAAAATAAACATATGTGGTATCACCGCATGCGGAAATGTCCGAATTATAAAAATATATCATTAATTAAACCGCTCGGTCAATGGCGTGCGCGCAAAAAAATTCCAAAGTCCAAAATAGTGCATCAATAAGTCCTATCAATGCAAAAATGGTACCATTAAAAACTTCAGATCACGGCGCAAAAAATGAGCCCTCATACCGCCCCATACACGGAAAAATAAAAAAGTTATAGGGGTCAGAAGATGACAATTTTAAACGTATTAATTTTCCTGCATGTAGTTATGATTTTTTCCAGAAGTCCGACAAAATCAAACCTATATAAGTAGGGTATCATTTTAATCGTATGGACCTAAAGAATACATATCAGGTGTCATTTTTACCGAAAAATGTACTACGTAGAAACGGAAGCCCCCAAAATTACAAAACAGCGGTTTTTTTTTTCAATTTTGTCGTACAATGATTTTTTTTCCCGCTTCACCATAGATTTTTGGGCAAAATGACTGACGTCATTACAAAGTAGAATTGGTGGCGCAAAAAATAAGCCATCATATGGATTTTTAGGTGTAAATTTGAAAGAGTTATGATTTTTTAAAGGCAAGGAGCAAAAAACGAAAATGCAAAAACGGAAAAACCTCCGGTCCTTAAGGGGTTAAAGAAACAATGCACTTTTAATATTACAACTTATATATACAGGGGATAACACATAAAGAGGGCTCTGGGGACATGGTGGGACTCTTCCTGACAGGGCAGGAGAAGTACGGGAAAACACCATCCCGCACTGGGCCACCGCACCCTGATACAGCCTGTGGCTCCGTAGCTGCCTTAAATGAAAACTACAACTCCCAGCGTGTTGGACTATATAGCAGTATATAGTATAGGTCAGTGTTTCCCAACCAGGGGTGCCTCCAGCTGTTGCAAAACTACAACTACCAGCAGGCCTGGACCGCCGTTGGCTGTCCGGGCATGCTGGGAGTTGTAGTTTTCCAACAGCTGGAGGCACTCTGGTTGGGAAACACTGGTATAGTATATGGTGCAATATTCCAGGAGTTGGAGCATTGGTTGGATAAATACCGGCCATTGCATTGCCGATAGTTTTAATATAAAAATACCGTCAGGGTAGCCAAAATACCGGCCGTGCTGGTAAAATACCGGCCAGATGGCAACCCTACTCATATTGAATTTCAAGGAGCGTGGACGGAGCAGCGCTCATACAATCACCTGGGAAAGCTGGATACTTTGGTTAGCGTTGGGAAGGAAAAAACAACAAGTTGGGCACTCCAGAATATTACAACCGAATTTCTGATTTATTTAATGTATTGAATTGGTGGCAGACAATGCGTTTCATAGAGTATTATTCCTTTTCATTTGTTCAGCCACCTATCATTAACCACTGTGCTGAAGACCTGACCATGATCTTCAAAGTTAAAAATTGTACTTGTAGCATAAAATTGTTTTCCAGACCCCAAGTAGCATTGATCCTTGTTCCTCTTCCTGATGTTTATTGTCTTATTTTACCCAGTAACAGGAAAAGTCTCTTTATTTGTGTCTGTATTGTAAAGTACTGCAGAATATGTTGGCACTACATAAATGAAGTAATGATAATGAATATTTTTTATGCCCCTGCTGTTTATTTTGCCCTCAGTAGACCTCAATACTAACCAAATATATTGAATTGATCTGGATTGATGTGTTTGTCTGAAGCACAATGCTAACAACTAGCAGAAAAAATACACATCACTGCTCTTGCTCAACTCAAGTCCCATATGAAAACCCTAGATCTCCAGGGAACAGGCAGGAAGTGTTGTCATGGGGACATAGCGCATAAGATTTGCAGGCAGTGGACTTCTCACTTCAATTGACATTTAAATTAATCAGATTTTTTTTTCACTTTCATATACACTAAAACAGTGGCGGACATACTATATGTGCAAATAGTGCTGCTGCATACTGTAGAGGCCCTCATCTATGCAAGTGTGGGAAATACTACACTGGTGTGAGATTTACTAATAAGAAATGAGGGATGTGCACTATGAAAAGCACCTGACTCTCAGCAAATAAGCTTTTGGAAAGCAGGGAACACACGTGCTGTCTTTGAACAGGGACCTCTTCGGTCAGTGTCTGCACGTGCACCATAGACCAATACTTGACAGATATGTCACTTGTTGGCATTTTGGTCACCCACGGTGATGGCGGGACCACGGGGTGTAGCAGTTTAGGTGGATGGGGCAGATTGTATTAACCCCAGGGGCAAGATGTTATTAACTCCAAATGTTCGTGACGCCAGAGTGGTTTGGGTAGCGGAACCACACGGACAGTATCTCCACTATTCCAATGGCTAGGCAGTGAAAGGAGAGTCCACAACCAAGTTATGGTTTAACGGAGGCTTTACTGAGTTAAGACAGGTGTTATTATCTTCACAGCTCGGCCAGAATCCCAGAGAGGTGGCCAGGAATAGAGAAGGACCTCACAGCTTGCTGGGACCAATTATACTTGTAATAGAATTGACCATGTCCTGTACTGGGACATTCCAGCATCATGTGCCTGGCAGAACCACTGGTGCTTTGTGTTCTGCTGTATGGTGCTCTGTACAGCACATTTTCCATTTTGTTATAGTTCATTTAGTATATACCTTATGGGAATAAAAGGGTCAGGAATAAAAGAAAACCAATGTGGATGAATAAAAATGTTAAGGGTGCAAGAAATTACAAAAATAAAGCATTTAAACTACTAAAACAGGACGGCAGTGAAGAAGCAATAAAAAGCTATGGAGAAAAAATGTAAAATATGTCAAATATGTAAAATAAATAAAAATAAATAAAAAAAAAACAGATGAAAGCTGCAAAAATAGAGACTGAAAGACTCATTGCCAAAGAGAGTAAAACTAACCCCAAAATGTTCTTTAACTATATAAATATCAAAAAGGTCAAAAATGAAAGTGATGGCCCTTTAAAATTTGATGAGGAATGAATTATAAACGGGGATCAGGAAAAAGCTAATATATTAAACAAATTGTTCTCCACTGTATTCAACGAGGAAAAATGAAATGCCAAATGAAATACAGCGAGATAAGGAAACTCCCCTGTACAAGTACAGTACCACATACAAAAAATGTATTTGCCTTCCTCTGGATCAACTCAGTAGGGACTCATTAGGGATATAGGTTATGAACTATGTTACTATGTATTTTTAAATTGTACCCTCAGATTTTATAAAACCTGAATAGTTTTGATAAACCCGTCAGAATGATGACAAGGGGACTTTAGTGCTCTCACTGCTGTTATTGAGCCCCTAAGAGTCCTCTCCATGATGCACGGCTATTCTTATTGTGGTAACTGCCTTGGGGTGTAGTGTAGTTGGGATGTTGCTTCGGTATATGAGGGGTTAATTTAACCCCTGTCACTCGTGACGCCAGGGTGAGGGGTTAATACGCTGAGGTAAATCTTCGGCCTATCGCCACTCTTCCCAGAAATGATAGGTGCGTGCTTAAATGAATGAAGGTCCACAACAGAGGTGAACTTGAACTTGCATAAACTTTACTGAGGTACTTGCGGTACATCCAATTAACAGCAACAGTCTTAGCAATAGTCTCTATATAGTACGGCAGTGATTGTTGCGGACCATTGACTTATCCAAAGGATTATTAGAATTAGGATTGGTGCAGAGATCCGTCCAGATTTAGGGGGTCTGTTTAGGTCCGGTGATCTTGCAGAGTTAACAGGAATTGAGAACTCACAGTTTTGTAAGATGGCCGTGGCCGCAAGGCTTGGGCCTAGTCACTGCTGATGACAGCTGCGCAGATCCTCCTTCATCAGCAGCCCACGAGGAAAGAGACTGAGTAATGGCCGCTGCTCCCTTATATGGGCAGGGCCGTTTTGGATTGGTCCGTGTCAGCTGTCACTCATGGTTACAATGCATGGTGGGTGCATACGTCATGGGAACCTCCAAAGGTCCTAAAGCAAAAACCATAGAGTTTCTACCTGATCACATGACCCGCAGGTCCTGCTACGCTGCGAACAGGTACATAACTAAATATATACATTTCTATACCTATAGTTATATAAATATCAAATAGAAGTACTATATATGTACTGACAAGGGGAAAACTAGACAAGAGGGACCCCGATGTCCTAGGGACTCTGACTATGGGGATCTCTATACGGGTAACGTATAGGATACGGTACCGGGACACCACATTATTATTCTCTTTATTTCAAGGGGTGGTACTAGAACTGGGCTGTTTGCCAGTAGTACACATACACTCCTTTCTCTCTATGCTAGAATATAATGCTGGAATAAAGTGCACTGCACTGTAAAGGCTGAAACTGTGCTGGGTTGATGATTTACAGAGTATATTACTATAGCATATGGCTATAGATGGCATATGGAGAGAGAATGGGTTACTAATGCACTGGGTGTGCAAGGTATGTATGTTGGGTGTGTGTGTGTGTGTGTATATATATAATATATATAGTATGCATGCTTTATGTGAGTATAAAGGAAAGAAACAGGGGCAGCATCACAACATAGAAATGGTTACGCTAAGCACTGAGCTGCTGCTGCTAACAAATTAGGGTGCGTTGACACTAAGTAATTAAATTCCGCAGGAATTTTACGCAAATTCCGTGCAAAAAAAAAAAGGAATTCTGCAGTGGAACTTTTACGCGAGAATTCCTCTCCAATTCCTCAGTGTGAACATACCCTTAATGGTCTATTCACACGTACAGTATTCTGTGCAGATTTGAGGCGCAGATTTGCTGCGCAGGATTTTCTGCTGCAAATTTCAAAGTAAACTGAACAAATCTTGAAATCATGTGCATCAAATCTGCGCAGAATACTGTACATGTGAATAGACCCTAAAGGTAGAAAGGAGAGGGAATTTCACTTCAGCACTGTGGACACACAGCAGTAGGTACACCATTATTTACACAAGGAATATCTGTGCTAAGCTTTATAGGTGGTGAGGAATGAAAGGGAAGCCTTGATTTACCTTTGAACAACAGTGTGGATCATCTTCAGCAGGCAGACATACTCAGCGTGCAGGTACACCGCCCAGGCTTTCCCAGGTTTCTCTAGCTAAGTTTCCACTTTTTTTTTTTCTGGCAGTTTTTGAGCCAAAGTCAGAAGTGGGTCCATAAGGAAGGAGAAGTGTAAGTTCTTCCTTTATATGTCCTATTCCTTTTGAATACACTTCTGGCTTTGGCTCAAAAACTGCAGTGGCAGTTTTCCAAAAACTGCCAGAAAAAAACAAGTGGAAACTTAGCCTTTCCCTTCTTCTCCTGTGCACTTGCTAGGCCCTGCTAACATACCTGTAATTTTTCCTGATCTAGCTGTTACTAGAGACAGATTTCCCCTAACAGGCAGTGGACAACAGTTTGCAGGGAAGGTAGACACCTAGTGGCCAAGACATTAAAGTGCTGTTTTTCTGAGGTGAAGAGTCATTTTTGGCTAATACTGTAATTTATAAATAAGTTGGGAATCACACAGGTTTAAAGCCCGCAGGGCTGCATTTGTGAGAGGGGCGGAAGTAATTATCGCTCCCTGCACTTCCAGGTGGGGGCGTGTGTATATAACTACAGGGGCGGAGCACATGTCCTTTGTGGAATCTCTGCTTCCTGTGTTTGAATCTCCCACAAAAATCTTCAGAGCTGCTGCTCACGGTGCCGAGGCCTTGCTGATCATGAATCTGGCTTGGGGGGTGCAGGCGCGGCATCCCTGGCAGCTCCGCTGGCTGTCTTATCTGGGGATGCTGTGTCTCACTCTGATTATAAGGTAATATAGGGAAGGTATGGTTCTGGCTGGCTCTGCCCGCAGTGGTAGTGGGGGCCAGGAGCGGCAAGCTGGTGAGTTAAATCGGTGCTGGGGGGTGGCACGGCCTCAGCATTTCGCGAAGCCCGCTAGCTGCCTCATGACGGCATGTGGACCACCCGCACCGCTACAATTGTCTATGCCCTTGGGACAGGTTGCGGCAGCTGCCCAGTTCTCTGCATGGCCGCTCGTCAGGCGGTCCTGTCAGCTTGTCTGCTGTCGTTAATCTAAAGTATAGTGCAATGCTCTGCGGAGGGTTGTTTCCATATAACGTTTGCTGTATACAGTGTGGTTCAATGCTCTGCAAAGAGTAGTTTCAATATAACTTTTGCTGTGTGCTGCGGTGCTCTGCGGGGTATATGGTGCCCTTGCAGTATACGGTACAGTGTAATGCTCTGCACAGGGTCTCCTTACAATATAACACGTACTGTATGGTGCAGTGCTCTGCAGATGGTCTCGTTACAATATAGTATACATGATATACAGTTCTACAAAAAAGAGGATTGCAGCAGCACACATTGGTCAAAAAATTGAGGCTCTTAGCGCACTTTTTGATCAAAACGTGTCCCCCATTCACCATGGGGAGGTGGCCTTATTTAGGATGGGACCCTAGCATAAATTCTGAGCCTAACTCTCAGATACCAACTCACCTTTGCCGGGCATATAGCCCTTGACTGGGTGACATGCTGGATCCATATACAATTTAAAACACCACCTGTGAGAAAGGGGGAGGGGTGCACAGCTAAAGAGGGTGCCATTCCCCCTGAATTGTAAATACAAGCAAAAATAAAAATAGCCAGCACAACAACCTAATACAAGGGTGCACACTGCTGTGACAGATACAGAGTATACAAAAAAGAGGATTGCAGCAGCACACATTGGTCCAAAAAATTGAGGCTCTTAGCGCACTTTTTGATCAAAACGTGTCCCCCATCCACCACGGGGAGGTGGCCTCATTTAGGATGGGACCCTAGCACAAATTCTGAGCCTAACGCTCAGATACCAACTCGCCTCTGCTGGGCACGTTTTGATCAAAAAGTGCGCTAAGAGCCTCAATTTTTTGACCAATGTGTGCTGCTGCAATCCTCTTTTTTGTATACTCTGTATCTGCCACAGCAGTGTGCACCCGTATATTAGGTTGTTGTGCTGGCTATTTTTATTTTTGCTGATATACAGTTATGGTGCAATGCTCTGCAGATGGTATCGTTACGATATAGTATACATGATATATAGTTATGGTGCAATGCTCTGCAGATGGTCTTGTTACAATATAATATATACTATATACAGTGTAGTGCAATACTCTACAGATGGTCTCATTATAAACAAACTTTATACAGTTAGTGTAATCCTCTGCAGATGGGATGGTTTCAATATAACATACTATATAGGGTATAGTGCAATGCTCTGCAGAGGGTCGTTACAGTTAGCATGTGCAGTGTGGTGCAATGCTCTGCAAAGGGTCTCGTTGCAACACAGGGTGGCATGTACTGTGTTTGGTGTGGTGCAATACTCTACAGAGGATTTCGTTGCAGGGTAGCATATGCTGTGTGGGGTGATGCAGTGCTCTGCAGAGTATAGTATACAGTATAGTATACAGTAGGGTGCAATGCTCTGTAGAGATATAACATAGGCTACATCTAATTAAATGATAGTATACACAGTGTAATACTCGTTGTTTGCACGATCATGGTATCCATACGGTTGATACGCTTGGTTTATAATGGGCATACACGCATTACTGGTACAAGGTGCACGAGTAGAGCATCTTCACGGTTTGATAACTCCATGAGTTTCTTATCGTCCGTACACGCTTAGTATGTATACAGTTTCATGTGCTAATATCATTATACGGTACATATATTTTCAGCATTTATGCTGTACACTCGTTTATGCTGTTCACCTCCATGGTTATTCTCTCACTCGCTTGTGTTATACACGGTCCACAAACTTGGCATTTATGCTGTTCACATATTCTTGGCATGTTCATGGTCTTACGTTCTTTCTATACCATGTTACGTTCAAGGCAGTCAAACACCTCGTACTTATCACTGGTTCATACGCTCAAAGTGTCATTCGGTTCATATGTTAATGGTAATTCATACTGGTTATGGCAGTATACTGCCTATGGCAATTATATGGTTCATACACTCATGGCAGTTATAGTGGTCACACGCTCATGGTTCTTAAGTTGTTCACATGTTCACCGCATTCATACAAGCAGGTTCATACGGTTCTCACACGTAGTGTCATGCTGTTTCCTGCGGTTGTGGCCACGCGCTCATAGCATTTTTACAGCATTATACTGCTCATAGTACTCATACCTCATAGCGTCATACCACATATTAATTCATAGCACTCATGCCGCACATGTGCTCAACGGTTATACTGCACATGTACTTGTAGCGTTTATACTGCACATACACATGGCCTACATCAGGCACATACACTCTTAGCATTGATACCGCAAGTATACTCATAGCATTATACTGCTCATAGTATCATAACACTATACGCTCATAGCATTTATACCACATATACGCTCGTTGTAGTCATACCACAGACATGCTCACGTTATGTATATTGCACATATAATTCTAGCAATACACTACACGGACATTTGTAGCAATCAGTCTGTACATACGATGGTAGTATTTATTATGCTGACACGTTGTAATACTCATTCTGCATACATGTAGCATTAATTCTGTTATGTTCTCTGCACTAACATCTATAGCGTTTACTGCACATAGGTAACGGTATTTATTCTGCATGTTCATCCGTAGCGTCTACGGGTCAATGTCGGTTGCTACTGACTCGTTCAGAGCAATCACATTGTTGTGTATTGTCATGACCTGACACGTTCTCAGGTCAGATATAACCTCTTCGGTTGTATTTCATGACTACGTTATCAGTTAGTTATAGTACACATATTCAACTATCCGGCACAGGTACTCGTTGAAAGGGTGGTCATTCATTTTAGTGGCACTAATCGGCTGTTCAATACCCGGTCACCTGACTCGTTCCTTCAGGATTAGCGGTTGAATCGCGGTTGTTACTGACTCACATTCAGAGCAACCAATTTCAGGAATAATTACAATGTTACCCTGTTGCCTGACTCACCGCTGCCGGGCTCCGGTTGCCCATTGCAACCCACCCGGCACCCCCCCCCCTTTGTTTCTTCTTACCCTTCAGGCTCTCAGGGCATTCAGGTGGCCCACGGTCTCAGTAGAAGGTCGGTGTAGCCACTGTCATTCAGTGGCCAGGTGCAATCATTATGTTTTCGTGTTTGCAGTTTTCTTCCTGTCAACATCAAAGTTCCTATCAGGGAATTATGTTCCTATCAGGGCATATGTAAACTGACCGTTCCTGACATGTCTGCAGTACACTCATAGGGTTGTTTTTTTTGTTTTTGTTTTGGTGGCTTGGTACTGACACGTCCTCAGAGCAGGCTGCCTTAAGTCACACATTCCCTCACGTTTTACTCAAGTATTTCAAAGCCAGCACGCTACCCACTTTTCTGACTCTTCTTCAGATGAGTCACAGTCCCCATAAACACAGCAGCGCACTTTTTTTTGTTATTGACCCATCTTCAGAGCAATGCCACACAGTCGACTAGTTCTGACTCTTCTTCAGAGCAGTTTTAGGGTCTGGGTGGTGCACAGTACTACGGGTCACGTCCACGTCCACAGAGCAGACCACACAAACTAATTTGATTCCTTTCTCAAATAGTCTGAGTAGGGGTATCAGTGCATATGCTTGTTGCTGCCACATATTCAGAGCATGCCACATAGTCTACTGTTCCTGACTCCTTTTCAGAACAGTCTCAGTTCATTTAGTATTGCATCACATGTTTGTTACTGACACGTCTTCAGAGCAGGCCATGTAATTCAACTGTTCCTGACTCATCTTCAGAACAGTCTCGGTGGTTAAGTACGTCATCCACATGCTTGTTGTTGACACGCCTTCATAGCAGGCCACGTAGTCTACTGTTCCTGACTCTTCTTCAGAACAGTCTCAGTTCTTTTTAGTACTGTATCACATGCTTGTTACTGATAAGTCTTCAGAGCCGGCCACGTAGTCTACTGTTCCTGACTCCTCTTCAGAACAGTCAGTTAAGTACGTCATGCACATGCTTGTTGCTAACACTTCTTCAGAGCAGGCCAAGTAGTCTACTGTTCCTGACACGTCTTCAGAGCAGGCCACGTAATTCCACTGTTCCTGACTCCTCTTCAGAACAGTCGGTTAAGTACGTCATCCACATGCTTGTTGCTAACACGTCTTCAGAGCAGGCCAAGTAGTCTACTGTTCCTGACTCCTCTTCAGAACAGTCTCAGTTCATTTAGTATGGCATCCCATGTTTGTTACTGACACGCCTTCAGAGCAGGCCACGTAATTCCACTGTTCCTGACTCCTCTTTAGAACTGTCTCTGTTGTTAAGTACGTCATCCACATACTTGTTACTGACACGTATTCAGAGCATGCCACGTAGTCTACTGGTCCTGACTTGTCTTCAGAACAGTCTCGGTTCTTTAGTACTGTATTACATGCTTGTTACTGACACATCTTCAGAGCAGGCCACATAATGCCGCTGTTCCTGACTCTTCTTCAGAACAGTCTCAGTACTTATACTACAGCGTCACGTACTTGTTATTTCATATGTTCCCGGAGCAGCCCACGCAAACCACTGTTCCTGACCCATTTCTCAGAATAGTCTTTAGGTAGGGGTAGCAACATTACACGCCTGTTGCTGACGCTTCCTCAGAGCAGACCATATGGTTGATTGTCCCTCACTTGTTCACAGCAGTCTCAGGGGCCAGAAAAAAAAATCAAGTTAAAGGGGTAATGTCAGTTGTTACTGACTCGTTTTCAGAGCAATTTTGTTGTTTGTTATATTTGTTATGACCTGACACGTTTTCAGGTCAGATACAACCTCGTCTGTTGTATTTCTCGATTACGTTATCATTTCGTTGTAGTACACAGATTCAACTATCCGGCATAGTTGCACGTTCTCTTTTAAGGAGGGTCGGCATTTAGTTGTAGATATATTGTGTATTTAATACAGTTACATGACTCATTTCTTTAGGATCGGGGATTGAATCGTGGTTACTGCTGTCTCATTTCAGAGCAATTGATTTTGACATGATTGTGTAGGTAATCTGAGATGTTTCAGATCGCATACAGTCTCACTATGGCATTTCACACTTACGTATTATGAAAATAAAAAAGGGGTTTAAAAAGACTTGTTACGTTTACAGGCACGATGATTTCACACAGACCTGTCATGTCTACAGGCTCGAGTTAAGGCCTGACTGTGTCACAAAGACCTGTCAGGTCTACAACCATGATGGTTCACCTAAACACTGGTCACGTCTACAGGTACGTTGCTCACACAGGGAGCTGTCATCTGCAACGGGTCATCACTCCCAAGTCCAGTTGGGTCAGTACATTGGCTAATTAGGTATGTCTGTTGTTACAGTCTCAATCAGGTAAGGTGCCTTCCTGAACCTTGTCAGGCGACATGATCCACATGGTCTATCAGATAGATAGGTATTTCTTGTCATTTACCTGTCAGTTTAGTTTTGCCTCATAAATAGCAGGGGATTGGTGCTTGTCAGACCTGCCATGAAGTTAGCCTTTCCGTGTCCATTTGAAGTAATGTCACAAGTAGGGATGGTACTAGGTATAGTTCAGTTAGTATTTGGCAGGGAATGTTATCATTCTCAGGTGGTTTCTTTACAGATGGACGTTACTGCCACAGTTTCCAAGGTATGGTTACCACCTCTAGTAGTCACTAGTTGGTCAGGGCTACTCTCTCAGCACACTAGGTATAGTCTACTTCGGGTATGTGAAGATTGATGCTGGGTGTAGGATGTGTTATTTCAGGAATTGTATTTATCCTAGCATGGTTGCTTTTTGCCCTCTATAGGCGTGCCCTCATTGCGCGGTTATGGCACAACTCAGACCGCTATGCTAGGGTAAGATCTTGTATAGGTATGTAGGCAATCTTTCCTGTCACTAGTACATGTATGGAGCCCCGAACACAAACTATAAAATGGTTGAAAGGACAGCACATACTTAATGTAGTAATTTATTTATTTTTCAGTATATCATTGCAGGATCCCTGACAATAGCAGCTCAGGCTAAACCCAGCATCTGCCTGGTGAGTAATGTCTTAAAAAGGAATACTGTCTGTGTCATTATTATTAACATTATTTTCCCCCTTTTTGAAGAATTCTGCACACTCCTAATTCTAGCTCTTAGAAGAAAAGCGCAAGCAAGGATGATCACTGCATAAAGTGCACGGCAATAGGCTGAGCACTTCTGTCCCTTTTGTTCCAGTGATCATTGCGAGTGTTAATACCCAGAACCTAAGCTCCCTTTTTTATTTTTTATTTATTTTTTTTGCAGTGGTGTACTTGCTATATTTTCTGTTTTGTTTTATTGTTTTGTTTTCTCCTTGTGTGTTTCCCGAGTAGGGATGTTTTTGAGTTACAGCCGGATAGTGCTTTATTTATTTATTTTAAGCCAAGTTGTGCTATTATTATGTTCATTTTCAGTTTTCGGTATGTGTGTGTCAGTGTGCTGTTTAGATAGTTTGGTTAGGTAAGTGGGTTTATTTATTTATTTTTCTGTTAAGCTGGGCGGCCAGGCAGGGTTTTGTTTTTGATTTGTTATAGCTGGTTAAGCTTGTTTTCTTTTCCTTTTTTCTGTATTGGATACGTTTTGTATTTTTATAATAAAAAGAGTGTCAGCAGAGAGCACTGTGGTCAGAATGGGAAAACACCACACAACTTCCTCTGTAGTATACAGCAGCTAGTAGGTCCTGGAAGGATAAGGATTTTTAAATTGACAATTTTTATTGCCTTTGAAGTATGGCATGCAAATAAGCAACATAGTAGCATAGTTGGAAGTCATCCACTTTTGTATATTGCCTTGCATTGTTGATCCCATTAGGTAGAAGCCATTTTTTTTCTCATCTTATTGAAAATAAATTCTCCCTAACTCATATAATCACCATAACTTTTATATAACTTATTATAGACCCTAGAAATGCACCCAAGCCACTTTTAAACTATAGTAGTGATTTCACTATGACGGCTTCTTCTGATAGAGCGCTCCATAGTCTTCTTGCTCTTACAGTATAGAATTCCCTTCTATGTTGGGGTAGAAACTTCTACCCCAATTTTTCCTCTGTGAATCTGTACAAAATTGGATACACAGTATGGGCCCAGGGCATGCTCCTGGATATAGCCAAGTGCAGAAGGCCATAGACAAGCTCAATTCCCAATGTCAATGTAGCATATGTCAGTCGCCACAGAGCAGTGTTTCCAAGCCAGTGTACCTCCAGCTGTTGCAAAACTACAACTCCCAGAGAGTTGAAGTTTTGCAACTGTTGGAGGCATATTGGTTGGGAAACAATGCCACAGAGGCCTACAGGCCATATTCCAAGCCTCAACCTGAAACTTCTTAAAGCAGTATTCCAGAAAAAAAATTCTCATATCAACTGGCTCCAGAAAGTTAAACTTCCACAGGAAGTTCTTTTCTTTTTGAATTTCTTTTCAGTCTGAGCACAGTGCTCTCTGTCACCACTGTCTGTCTCAGGAACTGTCCAGAGCAGGAGAGGTTTGCTATGGGCATTTGCTCCTACTCTGGAAGAGACAGACAGAGGTGTCAGCAGAGAGCACTGTTGTCAGACATGAAAGAACAACTCAATTTTAGCTGATAGGAAATGGAAGGATTAAGATCTTTTAAATATAAGTAATTTACACATCTGTTTAACTTTCTGGAGCCAGTTGATATGAAACAAAGTTTTTTTTACTGGAATACCCTTTTAAGTTAGGCAAAATAAATATCAGAATGAGGATTGTATATAATATTACAAAGCAGCAGAACAAACTGGATAACCCTTAGAGTCAATCCGAATGTATATCACAGCCCTATAGCCTCTAGTAGCAGATATAATTAAAACGTATAAACTTTATTGATATACCTTAAAATATTGTATATAATCATATTTTTTTGTTTTTACTTACCTTTCTGCTTTTCTTTCTTGAACAGATCAAAGGCTCTCTGTCCCTGAACATATTGACTATAGTATTCAGTGCAATTGGACTGGTGCTGACCTGTGTAGACCTGGGGATTATTTGGTGTTTTCCCCGCAGGTTGTGTCGCAGTAGAATTGTAAGTTTACATCACACAGTATACAGATACAATAATACCAAATGGGTAACTGGAATGTTTAAAATGGGCAAGGCTACCAATTGCCCTGAGATTAATTTCCCCCATCACTTTAACCCCTTAAGGACACAGGGCGTATCCATACGCCCCCGTTTCCAAGTCCTTAAGTACACAGGGCGTATGGATACGCCCTGCGTATTTCAGGCCCCAGCCGCTAACTGGAGCCGAGCCGGTGCCGGATGCCTGCTGAAATCGTTCAGCAGGCATCCCGGCATATCGCCCATGGGGGGGTCATTATGTCCCCCCATGTCGGCGATTGCCGCAGATCGCTGGACAATTCAGTCCAGCAATCTGCGGCGGATTCCGGGTCAATCGGGTCTCCAGTGACCCGGTGACCCGGAATTACTGGCTGCTCGGTGCCGTCAGACGGCCCCGAACAGCCATAGCCAGCAGGGGTGAGGTGGCACTGGTGCCACCTCACGATCGCCCTGATTCGTCGGCCGGATTCCCGGCCGACCAATCAGGGCGCCTGCTGCGGGTGTCACTCCCCGGGTGCTGGGGACCCCGATCCCCGGCGTCCCTGCTGGGATCGGGGCCCCAGGAGCGGCGGCGGCGAGGGACTGACCTGCGCGGCGGCGACGGTGTGGAGCAGCAGCAGGAGGTGAGTGACAGCCTCCTGCTGTTGCTTAGCAACAGCAGGAGGCATGCAAAAAGGGCATGCTGGGAGCTGTAGTTATGCAACAGCAGGAGGCAGACCACCACAACTCCTAGCATTCCCTTATGGGCATGCTGGGACTTGTAGTTTTGCAACAGCTGGAGGCACATTTTTCTATGGAAAAGTGTACCATCAGCTGTTGTATAACTACAACTCCCAGCTTGCATAATCAGCTAAAGTGCATGCTGGGAGTTGTAGTGGTGCATCTGGTGGTTGCATAACTACAACTCCCAGCATGCCCGTTGGCTGTCGGTGACTGCTGAGAGTTGTAGTTTTGCAACAGCTGAAGGCACAGTGAGTTAAGTAGCAAACCAGTGTGTCTCCAGCTGTTGCATAACTACAATCCCCAGCATCCCCAGCCAAAGTAGT
This sequence comes from Hyla sarda, assembly GCF_029499605.1. NCBI lineage: Eukaryota > Metazoa > Chordata > Amphibia > Anura > Hylidae > Hyla > Hyla sarda. The sequence continues at coordinate 184,314,116 of NC_079195.1, forward strand.
ATGCCTCCGGCTGTTACATAACTACAAGACCCAGCATGCCCTTCCGCTGTCCGTACATGCTGGGGGTTGTAGCTTTTGCAACAGCTGAAGGCACACTGGTTGCAAAACACTGAGTTTGTTACCAAACTCAGTGTTTCACAACCAGTGTGCCTCCAGCTGTTGCAAAACTACAACTCCCAGCATGCACTGATCGTACATGCTGGGAGTTGTAGTTTTGCAACAGCTGAACGTTCCCCCCCCCCCCCCCCCAATGTGAACGTACAGGGTACACTCACATGGGCGGAGGATTACAGTAAGTATCCGGCTGCAAGTTTGAGCTGCGGCAAATTTTCTGCCGCAGTTCAAACTGCCAGCGAGAAACTACTGTGAACCCCGGCCTGTGTGACTGTACCCTAAAAACACTACACTAAAAAAAAAAAAAAAAAAAAGTAAAAAACACTACATATACACATACCCCTACACAGCCCCCCTCCCCTCCCCAATAAAAATGAAAAACGTCTGGTACGCCACTGTTTCCAATACGGAGCCTCCAGCTGTTGCAAAACAACTACTCCCAGTATTGCCAGATAGCCACTGACTGTCCAGGCATGCTGGGAGTTTTACAACAGCTGGAGACACCCTGTTTGGGAATCACTGGCGTAGAATACCCCTATGTCCACCCCTATGCAAGTCCCTAATTTAGGACTCAAATGCGCATGGCGCTAAATTTGGAGCCCTGTCGTATTTCAAGGCAACAGTTAAGGGTCACACATGGGGTATCGCCGTACTTGGGAGAAATTGTGTTACAAATTTTGGGGGGTATCTTCTGCTCTTACCCTTTATAAAAGTGTAAAATTTTTGGAAAAACAAGCATTTTAGGTAAAAGAGAATTTTTTTTTTTTTTTACATATGCAAAAGTCGTGAATCACCTGTGAGGTATTAAGGTTCACTTTACCCCTTGTTACGTTCCCTGAGGGGTCTAGTTTCCAAAATGATATACCATGTGTTTTTTTTTTTTTTTTTGCTGTCCTGGCACTATAGGGGCTTCCTAAAGGTGACATGCCCCCCAAAAACCATTTGTCGCTCCTTCCCTTCTGAGCCCTCTACTGCGCCCACTGAACAATTAACATAGACATATGAGGTATGTGCTTACTCGAGAGAAATTGGGTTACAAATACAAGTAAAAATTTTCTCCTTTTTACCCCTTGCAAAAATTCAAAAATTGGGTCTACAAGAACATGCGAGTGTAAAAAATGAAGATTTTGAATTTTCTCCTTCACTTTGCTGCTATTCCTGTGAAACACCTAAAGGGTTAATACACTTACTGAATGTCATTTTGAATACTTTGGGGGGTGTAGTTTTTATAATGGGGTCTTTTATGGGGTAATTCAAATATGAAGACCCTTCAAATCCACTTCAAAACTGAACTGGTCCCTGAAAAATAGTGAGTTTGAAAATTTTGTGAAAAATTTCAAAATTGCTGCTGAACTTTGAAGCCCTCTGGTGTCTTCCAAAAGTAAAAACTCATCAATTTTATGATGCAAACATAAAGTAGACATATTGTATATGTGACCCCAAAAAAATTGATTTTGAATATCCATTTTCCTTACAAGCAGAGAGCTTCAAAGTTAGAAAAATGCAACATTTTCATTTTTTTTCATCAAATTTGGGGATTTTTCACCAAGAAAGGATGCAAGTTACCATAAAATTTTACCACTAAGTTAAAGTAGAATATGTCACGAAAAAACTATCTCGGAATCAGAATGATAACTAAAAGCATTCCAGAGTTATTAATGTTTAATGTGACAGTGGTCAGATTTGCAAAAAACGCTCTGGTCCTTAAGGTGTAAAATGGCCTGGTCCTTAAGGGGTTAAAGGACATCCCTGTGTCCCGAAAAATCTTTTTGGGACACAATGATGCCCCCACTAACTCTCTGCGGCCCCGCATTAACTTTAAAAACGCAGGGGCCACCAGGAGGTAGCGCACACATGGACGTCACTGATGTCCCATGTGTGTGCCCATAGGAACGGAGGAGTGGAGCATTGGAACATCGAGCAGGAGGACACGCGCTGGCCAGCATGGTTACCAGCTGCTAGTCAGCTTCAGTGTCCCAACCTCCGGTCCCGTGTACCCGGACCAGAGGAGCGGTGGACGGAGCACTGAGGTGGGGCCGTACACAGACATACAGCCTCCAGCCAAACACTGTATATGGCTGGAACCTGTATGTCTGTGGGGGGCCACTGCCAACCTAATGTGGGGGGAACTATACTGCCAACCTAATGTGGGGGAACATGCTGCCAACCTAATGTGGGGGGAACTATGCTGTCAACCTAATGTGGGGGGAACTATGCAGTCAACCTAATGTGGGGGGAACTATGCAGTCAACCTAATGTGGGGGAACTATGCTGCCAACCTAATGTGGGGGGAACTGTGCTGCCAACCAAATCTGAGGGGAACTGTGCTGCCAACTTAATGTGTGTGTGTGGGGGGGGGGGGTCTATGCTGCTTACTTAAAGGGGTACTCCACTGCCTCAGCGTTCCGAACATTATTTTCCGAACGCTGGGTGTGATGTCAAGAGAGTCGGGGGTGTAACATCCTGCCACGCCCCCTCAATGCAAGTCTATGGGAGGGGGGCGGGTAGACCACTGCACGATACTCTTCTTATTGTGCCCCTCCTGAGACTAGACTCTGGATCTGCCCCTGGTCAGTCAGTCAAGTTAAATCTTTCAATTCACTGTGTGCTGCTAGAAATCTTAAAGCTGCATTCAATAGCAACTACAACTCCCAGCAAGGCGACAGGCTCTCCAGGTTCCACTCTGCCCATCCCTCTGCACAATAAACAAAGAAAAACAAACTGTGATAATGAATGAAAATAATTACAGAATTATAGCATGTTATCCAAAGAAATACTTCATGAGACTTTGGCTGGGTTCACACTACACTGTGCTGATGTATGTGGCCCAGCTTTATAGTATGTTAGTGTGGCGCCTGGCCAGGAACTGACTGTGTGCAGGGTGTAGAAATCAGTTTGTGACTCCATGATGCTAAGACACCGTTAACCTACACGGTCCACGGTTTGGATAGCTTCTCATGGGCCAGGTGTGGGGTAATGAATACACCGATGCCAAGTTACTGATCACTATCTTTACTTTGCTGGAGGTAGCAGATCTCAAACAATACAGTTTATCATTTTTTTTCAACAGATTGGAGGATATTTCATTGACTCAATTCTTCTTGTGACAAATCTTCTGCTTTTCTGCTTAGCGATGTCTTTGTCAGTCTTTGGATGTCGCTCTTTGAGTCAAGCATCTTCTATTGTTCCTCAGGTAAGAGACACTTTAAGATTTTACTTCTACCCTATAGGAAGATTGAAAAAATCTATTCAAAACATAACTGTAGCTGCTTGGATTTCAAGGGAATGTGGCCAATAATCAAATTCACATTCTTGGGATGTTCACACCTAACATATGCTGTTGATTTTATGATGCAGATTTTACGCTGGTTTTCTTTATTTATGTTATGCATAATTCTGCAGCATATGTAGAATACACTTGCATACTTTTAAAGGTGTTGTGTGAGATTAGGAAATAGGTTTAAGTTTCTTCCTAAAACAGCGCTACTTGTGCCCATGGGCTGTGTCTGGTACTGGAGTTCTGTCCAGTTCATCTTGTTGCTGCAGTATAATGGATGCAGCTTGTGGATAAGTGTTGTGCCATTTCTTGAATAAGCAGACTTTTTTCTAATCTCATAGAATGCTTTTAATAAATAGTTTGTCATACTTTTTTTTTTTCTTCTCAATCTATCCGACCGGTATAATTTCCTTCAAAGTGCTTTATTATTAATTACCAGATCCCCTAAATACCACAGTGAGCTTACACAACTGATACTATGCTGCCTAATTTAATATCATACCACCTAACTGGAGAACGTATGATCAAGTATTCAATTCAAAATTTGTGTTCCACAAGATAAATAAAACATTAATCAATATCTGCCCGGAAATGTTTCCAGAGAAAATCCATGCGTGGCAGGGTCCAACTCAGTTAGTAAGTACTAGGGCCACTCAGACATGCGCCTTCTCCTTTAATGGCAATGCATGTTTGAGCAGATTCCGTTGAAAGTTCAGAATGTTGTTCAGAATTAGAATTTTTCCGCTATTTAAATTCTGCTGTCAATGAGAAGCTGCTGCAGTGGAATTCCAGAGTGGAATTTTTCTGCTGGATTCTGCTCGGAAACTTTGCTGTGTGAATGGACTAGATGCTTCAGAGGGAGAGACTTTCTTTGTTGGCATCTTCCTCTTTTGATGATAAGGGTTCTGAAAGTACCAACCCCTTTATTTACTTTGAATTCTCCTATGGAGTTTTCCAAATATCGTAATATAATAGGAGACCATTTTTTCCCCCCCCATACATATTTTTTTTTTTATAATTTAGTAATAAATAAAGCGTGACTAAAATTGCTGCAGTTGGCTGTCCACAGCAAAAATTATGATCAGCAGATGTGGTAGCGGGGTGTGGGATGCAGGGTAAATGTTATAACCCTAGGGGCAGATGTTGCTCACCCTTTGTATTCATGACACCTTAACCACCTGAAGGAATAACGCTGGTTCTGGGGTAGGCACAGGGGCAAAGAAGACACAGATGCCATGTTACGGACAATGGTAGCTTTACTGAGGGTAGACAGTTTGTACAGTCTATGCAGTACAGCCAGGGCCAAAGGAGGTGACCTGTGACAGAGCCTTTGCAGGCTTACTGGGACTTGTAGTAGATTGGGACACTTTAGTGCAGGCCACGGTGACTAGATAGCAGACTTGGCTTGACTGACTTTGTCACTGACAAGACAATGACTTGGCTTACTTGCACTTGACTTTGTGGCTGCAGACTTTAGGCTTGAAGCCTCAAATGCTCTGGACACACACACTGAGACGACTGCACCTCAGCAGGAACAGAAGAGAAGAAATAATAGCTCCACCCCTGGTTTTATAGGGGTTCCTCTGGGGAGTCCAATTGGTCACCTGTGGGTAACAATCACATGATCTAAACAAATTAAAGGTACAGTACATTTTATAAGGCAGAACATATACACACTGGGGAAAACCCTGCAGGGGGCCCTGGGGACACGAAGGGACACTGCCTGACAGGGCAAGGAAGGTACAGGGGAACACCATCCCGTACTGGGCCACCACACAGATAAATGAGAATTTTCTCATATGTTGGCCGAGCACTGCACCTTTTACACAGAGTAATAATCCAATGGCGTTGCTAGGGTTGGTGTCACCGGTACAGTAGAAAATGGTGTCACCCCACCCCACAATTTTTAGCCTGCCTGATGGACGCCCACAGTGTAGTATGCCACAGAACATGATTTCCAGTATGACCTAAGCAGTGGTAAGGGTATGCTGGAGGTTGATATTTCACCCATCATCACTACAGAACTTACAAGTGACTACAGCTCTGATGGGACAATCTGGCAGAATACACAATGATATAATTCAACTGTTACATACCGTTGTGACTTTTTTACAACTAAATATTTTGTAGAAATTGATGCCTAGAAGGTATTGGCTCTTCACCTTGTCAACAGATTCTGATCCTCTTAATGAAAAAAATAATAATAATTAATATAACCCTGCCACACACACCGTGCCATCTGAATATAACCCTGTAACACACTGTGCCCCCTGATACTGCCACATATGCCACCCTCTGAATATAATATTGTCATTCACCGTACCCACTATGCCTCAGGCTTTCCCAGTCTCATTACTATCCCTTATGCCCCTCCAAGCCCCTACATTACTGTGTCTCATGCCGCTTAAGCCGCCACATTACTGTGCTTTATGCCCCTCAAAGCCCCAAAATTACTGGGCCTCCTGCCTGCCCCATTATTGTGCCCCATGTCTGCCCTCCCCACTCCCTATTACTGTGCCTTATGCCTCCCCCCCCCCCCTCCATTACTTTGCTTCATGCCTGTCCAAGGGGTGGGGTGTCACTCGGTGCAGTCTGCACCTCCCTAGCAACGCTACTGCAATAATCATGATGATGATATTATAAATAATCCTGTGAACATTTGCCCCCATGTAAAAGCTGCACAGGGAGATCTTGATATAGGGCTGACACGTAACAATATACTCCAGTGGTAAGCTTTTGTACACAAACATGCCCAGCCTGCAGAGCTTAAAGGGGTACTCCACCCCTAGACATCTTATGAGATGTCTGATTGTGGGGGTCCCACCGCTGGTGACCCCTGCGATCTCCCTGCTGCACTCAGCGTTTGTTAGGGGTGTGGGGTGCAGCGCAGGAGGCACGACACGTCACAGTCACGCCCCGCTTGTGACACCACAGCCGCGCCCCCTCAATGCACGTCTATGGGAGGGGGCATGATGGTCACCACGCCCCCTCCCATAGACTTGCATTGAGGGGGCATGGCTCTGATGTCATGAGCGGGGCGTGGCTGTAACGTCACGAGCCTTCGCCCCACATCACCAGTGCACCGCATGTCTGGGGTGCCACAGTTGAGATCGTGGGGGTCCTCAGCAACGGGACCCCCGCAATCAGACATCTTATCTCCTATCCTTTGGATAGGGGATAAGATATCTAGGGGTGGAGTACCCCTTTAAAAAAATAATAAACTTGTACATAACTCCAAATACTCCACCATTGCCTCTGTATTGCTGCTCCCAGTCACGATACGCTCCTCTTCCTGGTGCTGGGGGTCGATCCATCAAAATGCTGCTCAGCCGATCACTGGCCGCAGCGGTGTCCTACCTTAGCCAGTGATTGGTTGGGTGGCAGTGGGACAGATCGACCTCAGCACCAGGAAGAGAATCGTACAGTGACTGGGAGCAGCAATTCGGAGACCGTGAGGGAGTGTAGTGAGGTTTGTAACCCTTTAAAGCAGTGGTCTTCAACCTGCGGACCTCCAGATGTGGCAAAACTACAACTCCCAGCATGCCCGGACAGCCGTTGGCTGTCCGGGCATGCTGGGAGTTGTAGTTTTGCCACATCTGGAGGTCCACAGGTTGGAGACCACTGCTTTAAAGTATAGAGAGCTTATTCAATGAATGCCTTTTTTCTTAGCAGAATATAAAAGTTCCACATTTTTATATTTTACATTTCCCTTGCAGGTCTTTGTAATACAGAATGATGTCGTGATTTCAATGCCCCCATCTGTATACTTTGCAACAGTTCCTGCATTTCCTCAGACACAACCTCCTGCACCCCCACCTCCTCCTTACATGGGGGACACAGAAGATGACATGAAAAAAACAGCATAAAACATCGGGACGAATGTCGCTTGAATCTACAGATACATTAGAAGATCATTGTAATGTAAAATAGTATTTATATAAGGATCTCAAGTGCATTTGGTACTAAAGCACAGCTATATCCTGAATCTGTGCTCTGTCCACACTGGAGTCATGGGTCTTGTTGTCAAAGTTTTTATGAAAAATATCAAGGGTCCAATTTAATCCACTTTGTTAGGGTCCGAACAGATCCTATTGACTTACAATTCATTATTCAGGTTTGTCCAGTGTAAAATTTTTTTCAAATCAACTGGTGCCAGAAAGGTAAACAGATTTGTAAATGACTTCTATTTAAAAAACATTAATCCTTCCAGTACTTATCAGCTGCTGTATGCTCCAGAGGAAGTTGCGTAGTTCTTTTCAGTCTGACCACAGTGCTCTCTGCTGACATCTGTCTGTGATAGGAACTGTCCAGAGCAGGAGAGGTTTGCTATGGAGATTTTCTCCTGCTCCGGACAGTTCCTGACATGGACAGAGGTGTCAGCAGAGAGCACTGAGGTCAGACAGAAAAGCACTAAACAACTTCCTCTGTAGTATACAGCAGCTGATGAGTACTGGAAGGATTAAGGTTTTTTTTTTTTAAATAGAAGTAATTTACAAATCTGTTTAACTTTCTGGCACCATTTAAAAAACATTTGTTTTCCATCCAAGTTCCCCTTTAAATGTCCTTTTCATGTAATTGCATGGAGTCAGCTCCACCTGCTTCCTACTCACTTTATGGTGTTATTTTACATACTGGTTTAAAGTGAAAGATTCCTTAAATTCCCAAAGTTCCTTATTAGGCACAGGCTTTTAAAGGGGTTCTCCACTGCCCTGCCTTCCGGAGCTCCGCTTGCAGCATCTGGAAGTTTATTACTTCGAAAGCTGTGTGCGGGCTTCCGTGTTCGAGGCCGCCCCCTCGTGACGTCACGCCCGCCCCCTCAACAAAAGTCTATGGGAAAGGGGCATGACATTGAGGGGGCGGACGTGACGTCACGAGGGGGCGGCCTCGAACACGGAAGCCCGCACACAGCATTCGGAGTAAAAAACTTCCGGACGCTGCGAGCAGAGCTCCTTAAGACAGGGCAGTGGAGAACCCCTTTAAATAACTCTGGAGTATCTTTGACTGCCTATGCACCAGAAGCTACACCAGATTTGTTGCTATAATTCACTCCAATTTTCTAAAGGAATTATGGGAATGGTGCAGGACTGCAGAAAACCACACCCTTCCTGCTTAGCCACACCCTCTTTTCAGAAAAGTGCGCCAAACTAAGAGTCACATTTCTAGAGTGAAATAAGCCCTTGCACAACAATTATCTACTTTTATGCACCAGGAACCTAGCATATATGTTTTTTTTTCATACAGTCTCCCAATGTATTTAAATGAGCTAGGTCAGTGTCTTCCAACCACGGTGCCTCCAGCTGTTGCAAAACTACAACTCCCAGCATGCACGGACAGACGTTGGCTGTGCAGGCATGCTGGGAGTTGTAGTTTTGCAACAGCAGGAGACGTCCGGATTGGGAAACAATTAGCTAGGCAAATACATGTTTTCTATATATGAAAATGTCCTGCAGTGCTAGGAAGGTGACAGAATACACAGCCTGTAAAGGTTAATCTCAGACATTAATGTATTTAATTCTGCACAAAATATAGCTTTTCATCTATTTGTTGTTTCTGTTTAACCCATCTTATGGCCTCAAGAAAATTGAGCAATACTGTACAAAAGTGTATTGTTTAGACTTATGTGGCCCTGTGCAAAATAAAAATAAAGTCGGAATGTTAAAATACCATGAGAGTGGTATTGCCCAGTCCTTCTTACCCTAATAATGACAAAAACCGGGAGTGGATTGAATTGGCCACAGCAGCAGTTTTATTATAAATTAACATTATAATGTGGTAGCTTGGGGGGTGTAGGGTATGGGGAGTGTAGCTGTGTGGGTATCAAAGGGTGCTTGTTAACCCTTGCTATTCGTGACACCAGGGTGAGGGCTCCTCTATAAAGCTTTTCCTACCACCGCCCTTCCCAGGAACGATAGGGTGGTAGAGGATAATAGGTTTGAGGTAGATAATAATGGATTGTTCACAACCGGAAAGCTTCTGTAAACAGCGTTAACTTTTACTGAAGATTTTCTGTACACTTCAACACAACAGTCTCTTATAACAGCTTCCTTTGGAGATTGACAATGGTTGGGACTTTAGCTTTAAGAGTCTTTTAGTCTATTGCGCTGTTTCACTGGATTTAGGGGAATTAGTTGCGGTCCAGTAGTCACGCTAGCATTAGCAGGAATTAGAGTAAAACTCACGATTTTTTGGTTCTGCTGAGGCCGTAGGTTTTGAGGCCTAGCGTGTCTTTGAAAGTTGCGTTGCCTGTTAGTCCGGCATCCACGAGAGCAGCAACCCAAGAGAGCGATAGTTGGACGCAGCTCCCTTATATGGGCAGGGGCTGGACTAACGCTAATTGGTCCAAACGGATGTCAATCACCATTACAGAGATTTGTGGGTAACACGTGACCCAAGGACCTCCTAAGGTCCTGCAACATACCATAGAAGTTACTAGCATGGTCCTGCAACGCTGAACAAGGTAAGTACTATACATTTCTATAGAATATAGCTATAATTATCAAATATATACACTTATTAATATTAAAGTTAGACTTAAGGAGATGCGACTAGGGGCTTTCCCACCTGAGGAACCCTACCTGAACATAGTTACTCTGACTTTGGGGACCTCTACACTAGGTACTGAATGCAATAAGGTATCAGTCCTAAGACAGGGGGACGAAGTGAAGGTCGGGTACAACCTATAAACCTCCTTAACATTTACTTTTGATGTACATACATTGGTTTGGGTAAACTCACGAACAGGGTTGGTTAGTTCATGAATTTAGTAACAGGATGATATTAGTCACATGAGATACATCTGTGGTGTCCCAGTACGGCATTTCATACGGTACTTATTTATCTATGGGTCCCCGTAGCCAGAGCCCCTAGGACTTAGTAATATCTAGTCAGTCCGCCCCTAGTCGCCTCTATTATAATGTATAGATTCCTAATTTATCCATAGAATAATGTATATAGTATTATTTCTGCATATAAATGGTTAATTACTGGTTTCCATGGTGTCGCAGGGCCATCGGGTCATGTGATGCGTTCCAAGCCTCACTTTGGTATCTCTAGCCTTATTTTGGGTTTTGCAATGTATATAGATCCTGTGATGTAAGCAATCCCATGATACCATGTAAAGTGAGTGGCAGACGTTCGAACCAATCAAAATCGCCACGCCCCCTGCCCATATAAGGGAGCGGCGGCCATCTTATCGCGCTCTTTCTCCTGACTCTTGATGAGAGAAGACCTATATCTCAGTAATCGCAGTGAGTTAGGCCTGAGCCTTGCGGCAACGGCTGAATGATCTAAATTATAGAGTGTACATCCCCTAAGCACTCTGCAGTATCACAGGACTCAATATTTCCCCTATATCCGGACGGATCTGCACATCATTCCCTAAATTCAGAGACTATAAGTTTCATGCAGGGTCTGCAACTTCTGCCAGTCGCTAAGAAACCTAAGAACTGTTATATGAGACTGTTACTACGTATTGGATATTGCAAGCACTGCAATAAAGTTGTTCAAGTTCAAGTTAAATCTACTTGTGGACCTTCAGTCATTTCATTGCACCTATAGCTTCTGGGAAGGGCGGCGATAGGCCGGAACATAGATTCAGCATACCAGCCCTCACCCTGGCGTCACGAGTGACTGGGTTAATATTAACCCCTCATATACCAACATCATACCATCCCTACCATACACTATACATTTTTATTTAGGTTCACTAGACAATTGAAATCTCACTATACATTTTTACCATATTAGCTACCTGTTTAGTACACTGGAAGTATATTGGCTTGCCCGAGGCTTTCTACCAATAAAGCTAGCTACTAGGGTCTATTGGCTACACGCTCCTATCCCTAGAACACAACAGATAAACCATATCTAGATTTCCTTTAATTACGTGCATTATTTTTAAGCTCGCAAGAGTATCTACTGGCAAGGCAGAACATCTCGCACACGTATAAGAACAAAGAATTAGTGTACATGACAGTGGCAGGAATTGGAACAATGACATTAGCTACAATTCCCAAGGCATTTACTTTAGTGTGAGATAAATTTAGTACACCAAACAAACAAAAACTTAAGTGAGGTAAGTACACTTAAGTGATTGTTTTGTGAAGCACTATGTGTTTAGTATCAGTCTTGATACCTTAAGGGTAATTTCCCTTGAGTGGACCTTTGAGAAGGTGTTAGTGATGGGTGACAAAATTGATATTCCTTAGAGGAGCCGAGGAAGCCACCTACTGCAACTACTACAACACTTACTATTTACATTTTTATGTACAGGTGTACAATAACTATTTGTATTTAGTTATGTTTGCATGAATATTTATTAAACACTCCAACAGGGTTCAGGTGCATTCACCTGATAAGTGCAACTTTCACGAAGAATGTCACGTTATGATTGAGGTATATACATGTAAACGTGCGTGCAAGGATCAGCAGTCCACCTGCACTAAGAGTCTAAACTTTCACGGCTAGCACAGTTTAGCCGGGCACACACTTACGAATCTCCTACCTCTAGGAGTCTTTTGGTCTAAAGACCAGGCACAAAAGCTTAATGGTTACGCTACAATTTGAACAGTCTTAGCATAGTCCTGCTAGGCACATTTCTTGAACTTGTTGCAAACAGTCTGTGAAGACAAAAACAAAAGAATTTTCAAAGCAGAATAAGTGTCGGCTTCAAATAAAACTCTGGTGATGTCGTCCTGCTTTTCGCCTAGAGCCTCTACCCCTCTCAAGATCACTAGCAGGTAAAGAGTTAATGTGGCTCTCCCACACCACATTGGTCAAGGTAGAATGTGACACTGAAGGATTGAGGTTAACAGGTGGTGCTGGCTGGTTGGTTCGGCCCCACCTCCTCATCAGGAATGGGCCGCAGCACATTTGTTGGTACCGGGGGGGGCAGACCAAAGCTTCTTGTCAGGAGTAGGCCGAGGTACTTCTGTTGGCACCCGTGGTCGAGGCCAAACCTCCTGGACAGGAGAAGGCCAGGGTGCTTTGCTGTAGACAGTAAGAATTGGTTGCTGTTGCTGAGGCTCCTCCTCCTTGGGTACGTTGGTGGAGACATCAGGAGCAGGCAATTTCGGCCTCAGCTGGAAGGGGTCCGCTTCCCAATCATTTTGAAGGAAAATACTTGAAGGGCAACTGAGTTGGAGCTGCTGGCCTGGTGACTGCAGCCACACACTCTCCTCGCAGGCCCCGGACGGGGGTGTATTCCACGATGTCACCCACCTCCAGGGAATGGAACTTCTTGTGTAGATATGACCTCTGTACAACTCGCCGGTTTACGAGGATGATATAGCCGGCGTGGCAATCAATGAGGGTACCATAACCTCTGACCTTGTTGAAGTTGGCCACTGTTTCTCTGCGATGTTCCAAGGGCTCCTCCGCTTCTTGGGGATGATCCTATCTGCGAATAAAGAGTGCTTCCATCTTCTTGGTGTTCTCCTGATAGCGGATCCTCTCCTCAAGAGGCAGATGTACATGTTTAGGAGCATAAAGTTCTCTGTGTCGGGCCTTTAATTGTTCCATCAGGTCGGCTATTTTGGCCTCCTGGCGGGCCCTTTCTTGTTGTGCCTTAGGAACCAATGGTAGAGGTTTCCCAGGCAGGGGTTGAAGCACATCATGCATATATTGGATAAAGTCAGGTTCATCCCCAAAGACCCATTGGGGCAATTTTGGTGAGCACGGTCATGCATTTTGCAGGGCAGATAATGGTATCTCTGGCTCAGGGCTGGTGGAGGAAGAAAAGGCAGCCCCAGATGGTGTACTTACTGAGGATTCCTCTGTCGGGATCTCAAGCTATGAACCCCAGGTGCGGTGGTGAGGGGACAATCTCACCTGTGATGGAGTTCCAGGTGTCCCTGTGGTGTCCCCCGGAGGGGTATCCTGCCAGTCATCGTCATCGGGCAGTGGGGGAAGATTGCAGGCCCCCTCTTCATCCAATGACAACCGCTGCAAACGGTCGGCAAGATCGTGGAACAGTTGGGCTGCGACCACCGCAACTTTCCTTTGTTCCGGTGCCATCTTCATGCGCATGCCACGTGGAACACTGCTCTCTGCCATGTCTGTACCTTCCGGTTTTCCTTTGTGCAGACTGAAGAAGTCGATGTGCAGGGTTCCCTTTATACTGAGCTTCGCCAAAATGGCCGGAAGAACGTCATTGGTGCAGCCCCGACTTCCTGTACCCCCCGGAAACAACAACCGCGTCTCTAAGTTCCCTTTCGGCTGAGATACACTCACTTGATAGCCATGCCCAGGGGCGGGTCTTCGCGCGCTTTTCCGGCAGCGAGTTAACTGTTGCAATGCTGACCGGACCAGAGGATCGTAGAATACGTTCGCATCTCACTTTACACATTTCTGCAGCAATAACATTTTCATCCCCCCCCTTACTTTTCGCGTGTGCTCTCTGCACGTGGCACCATACGCAATCTTCTGTACAATTATATGGTGCTCCGTAACACATGGGGACAGTCTTTTATATAGGGGGAGTACACTTTACTTGGTGGCAACAGCTGCAGGCACACACCCGTATCCTGTTCGTAAGACACCAAAAAGCTATGTGATAGCCTGGGGGGGTGTAGGGTATGGGGAGTGTGGCTGTGCGGTAATCAAAGGGTGCTTGTTAACCCTTGCTATTTGTGATGCCAGGGGAGGGCTCCCTAATAAAGCTTTTCCTACCGCCGCCCTTCCCAGGAACGATAGGGAGGTAGATGATAATAGGTTTGAGGTAGGGAATAATAGATTTTCCACAACCGGAGAGCTTCTGTAAACAGTGTTAACTTTAACTGAAAATTTTCTGTACACTTCATTAACATAACAGTCTCTTAGCATAAAAACAGCTTCCTTTGGAGATTGACAATGGTTGGGACTTTAGCATTCAGAGTCTTTTAGTGTATTGCGCTGTTCCACTGGATTTAGGGGAATTAGTTGTGGTCCAGTAGTCACGCTAGCATTAGCAGGAATTTAGATTTGAACTCACGATTTTGGTTCTGCTGAGGCCGTAGGTTTTAAGGCCTAGCATGTCTTTGAAAGTTGCGTAGCACACCGCCCTGTTAGTCCCGCAGCTCCCTTATATGGGCAGGGGCTGGACTAACGCTAATTGGTCCAAACTGATGTCAATCAACTTTACAGAGCTTTGTGGGTAACACGTGACCCAAGGACCTCCTAAGGACCTGCAACATACCATAGAGGTTACTAGCATGGTCACATGATCGAAGGTCCTGTGACGCTGAACAAGGTAAGTACTATACAATTCTATACATTTCTATACAATATAGCTATAATTATTAATATATACATTTATGAACATTAAAGTTAGACTTAAGGAGAGGCGACTAGGGGCTGTCCCACCTGAGGAACCCTACCTGAACATAGTTACTCTGACTTTGTGGACCTCTACACTAGGTACTGGATGCAATACGGTACCGGGACACCACATAAGCAATAAAGATAACCTGCGGAGACACTAAGGTATAGAATTCATATTTAAGAGAATTAATGCCACAGTGACAAAAGGGTTGAATATTAGATAAAAGGTAACAGTCGATACAACATTAGGCATAAGATGGGACCAAACTTTATTATGGCTTGGTGCAGTTAGACAATTCTGGGAGCGACAAGTAGTTTATAACCACTATAGATACAATGTTGGACAAATAGAATACAAAATATATAAAGAAAATATGTAAAAAATCATTATATGTATGTGTGCATAACTAGACATGCAAAAAAGGGAGAAAACAGGATATCAGGGAAGATGGCTGTAGGAAAAAATGAAAAATTATTTAGAGGACATAAAATAAAATTGTTTTTCTACAATAGAAAAAAATAGAGGGAAGGAAGAATAAAATAAAAATAAATTTAAGAAAAATATATAATGATTCATAATTTGATGCAGACAGATCAATTACAGTGACCCCCCGACCTACGAGTGCCCCCACATATGATAATTTCAACATCCGATGGCATCTCAGAGGCGATCGCATGTTTAAGGCAGCATCAACATACGATGCTTTTGTATGTCGGGGCCTGCTTCAGCTGCCACCGGATAGCCGTTTACGGTGCTCCGGTGATGGTCTCTTACCTGTCCTCAGGGCTCCGGAGCGTCCTCTTTACGATCCCCTCCATCGCCGGCGCTCTCCTTTGTCGTCATCACGTCGCACGCATGCCGTCCCATCATCCAATAGGAGCCACGTGCGTAGTGACGTGGTGACGGAGAGCGGAGAGCGAGGATCCCGGGGAAGCAGAGATGTCCGGAGCGTCGCGGGGATGCGGCGACATCCAGGGCAGCGGTGACTGGTCCGGAGCGGCGGGGACAGGTCAGTACAGCTTACTATACTTTACATTGCACGGATCCCTCAACATACGATGGTTTTAACAAACAATAGTTAATTTGGAATGGATTACCATCGTATGTTGAGCGACCACTGTATAGCGGGTATTAAATCTATTACCGCAAATCTATTGCACTATATAGATATTGTTTTACAGATATATGTTATTACCCTAGAGTCCTACCTAAAAGATACTACAGATTTTATTTCTTCAATTTTAAAACTTAAAGGGGTACTCCAGGGAACTAAACCCATAGCCCATCCTTTCCCTTTCACCAACCTATGTATTTGTCGAAATATCATTCATTAGCTATATAGAGCAGTTTCCCTCTTTCAGCTGTCAGTTACATGCAGCAAGTAAAAGAAAAACTTAATTTTTAGATCCACTGTGCCTTCTTAGTGAGACCTAGCCCCTCCCTTCAAGACAACACCACCCTCCCCCTCCCTGTGTGAGGAACTTGTGAGTTGTGAGAGAAAAGCAGTGCAGATTCCCAGTCACAACTGAGCACATAGCTGCTGTTTTTCTGATGAAAATATAATCACTGACTGCTGCTATTTAGAGCATAGCATGATTTATTGCTGGGGGAAGGATAGTCTGAAAGAAAAGACATGTACAGTGTGTGAGTTGCAGTGTGAACATGCACACAGATAGTGAAAGCAGTTGGCTGGCAGCCATTACACAGAGCTGCACTGACTTCTGGGAGTTGTAGTCTGTGCTGCAAACAAGGAAAAAGTATTAAGGAGACATCAGGGGCCAAAGGAGCTGCAAAAACCGCATGGATAACTACAGAAGACACAGAACGGGTATTGTGGGGGCTTTGGGGCATTTTTTTTTGTTTCTTACCTTCCCTGGAGTACCCCTTTAAATGGGAGAAACAATTCCTTTTTGTGACAATGGACATTTCGTCACCTTATACAATAATAGACCATCAGTTGGGACTAGCCGCCATCTCCCACTATCTTAATAATGACAATACTATACCAGTATTAACCATCCCTCTTTTTTATTCACTGCAGATACTATAAGCGCCATATAGATGATATTTTTATTGTGTGGGATCGCACTCTCCCTGAACTCTTAACAGTAACAATTGGGGCCTAACTTTCTATGATCACCGTATAAACACAAGAACCTTCTTTAACCTCTTGGTCCTCAAGGACTCGTTTATCGGGCTTAAGCCGTTCTCACCAGCAGAGAACGGGTTAGACCAGGTGGGTCCCGGTTGCTACGGGAAGCCAGGACCCACGGCTAGTGCTGGGCATGGCCGATCGGGCCAATGCCTGGCATTAACCCTTTAGTCTAAAACTAAAGTAAAAGAATCCCAGCAGCTCAGCGGAGCTGATCGGGACTATCGCGACAAAATCGTGATGTCCCGATCAGCTTACCGGACGACGGGAGGGACCACACCTGCCTGCCTCACCTGCCTCTCTGTAAAAAATTTTTTTTTATAAAAGTTCATTAGCCCCTTCCCAATAAAAGTTTAAATCACCCCCCTTTTCCTATTTTTTAAATAAAATAAAGTAATAAAGAATAAAAATAATCATATGTGGAACCATCGCGTGCGTTAATGTCCAAACTATTAAAATATTGGGTTAGCTAAACCACACGGTCAATGGCGTATACACGTAAAAAAATAAGTCCAAATTGTGCATTTTTGGTCACTTCATATACCATAAAAATATTAATAAAAAGCCATCAAAAAGTCCCATCAAAACAAAAATGGTACCTATAAAGACTACAGATGACGGCGCAAAAAAATTAGTCCTCATACCACCCCTTTACACTGAGAAATAAAAAAGTTATAGGGGTCATAAGATGCCAATTTTAAACATACTAATTTTGGTGCATGTAGTTTATAATTTTTTTAAGTATTAAAATAAAATAAAACCTTCATAAATTGAGTATCCTTGTAACACCTGCAGACCTGGACCTACAGAATAAAGATACGGTGTCATTTTTACCAAATATTGCCCTGTGTAGAAATGGGAACCCCAAAAATTAACAAAATGGCGTTTTTTTTTATTTCACCCCATAAATATTTTTTTTTTTGTTTCTTCACAGGTTATTTTCTAAAAGAAGTGAATTAGTTGCAAAGTACAATTGGTGATGCAAAAAAAAAGCCCTTATATGGGACTGTAGGTGCAAAATTTAAAGTGTTATGATTTTTAGAAAGGAAGTAGGAAAAAGCGAAAATGCAAAAATGAAAATTTGCTGAGTCCTTAAGGTTAAAATAAGCTGAGTCCCTAAGGGGTTAAGAACGTGAACAGCAATAGTTATTTGGACTTCAGAAGCTCTCACTATAAAAAATAGCTTCTGAACATCCCTTCCGAACAATTCAAACGGATTCGCCACAATTGTACATCAGAATTAGATTATAAAAAAAAAACAGAGCAAATTGCTCAAAACCAGATTCCATGCGAAAAAATATCCAAGGAACCTCATTGAATCTTCAAGCAATAAAGCGAGTCACCTAACACAATCAGAATGTCTAATCAAATCCACTAAAAATAATTCTACTACAGAGGAGTCTCGAGACAAGAGGTGTTGTAATTTTATTACTAAATTCTCTAGTAACAGCAGACAAATAAAATCAATTTTAGCAAAACAAGTGACCCCTTTCTCCATACCAGTCTTCCACCCAAACCACAATTGACATATTTACAAGCACGCTCTCTCAAAAACATCCTCCATCCCAGTAATCTCAAAAGTTAAAATAAAAATCCTCTAACTTTTCTCCATCAAAACGGTTGCTTTAAGCGCAATCACATTCGCTGCAAATGCTGCTCCAGTCTGACACATGCTGCAAAAGAATTTCATTCAAGTCATTGAGTCACAGGAGAATATTTTATCATTAAAGGGGTACTTCGGCTCTAAGACATCTTATCCCCTTATCCCCCTGATCGCAGGGATCCCGCCGATGGGGACGCCCTCGATCTCTCATGCAGCACCACCTGTCTCAGCTGCAGAAAACAATGATCGCTCCTTGTCTGAAGACTCATGACCATGGGGCCGGAGTATCGTGGTGTCACAACTCTGCCCCCTTGTGACATCATGCCCCGCCCCCTAAATGCAAGCCTATGGGAGGAGTGTGACATTAGAGATTGCAGGGGTCTCCAGCGGCAGGACCCCCACGATCAGACATCTTATCCCCTATCCTTAGGAACCTCTCCCTATTTCCCCCTACAAACACTGCCATTTCCCAGGGTTTTTAGGTGGAAATAGGGATTGGTTCCTGTGTGGGACCGCCCTTTTTAAGATAGTAACACTTTCCTTGAAAAGGTGGAAGGGAACAACGTATTGTCCATTGTAGCAAGTGGGGGTAAAAACTTCCCCTGTAAGGCCCTACTAACCCCTTAAAGACTCAGCCCATTTGGGCCTTAAGGACGCAGACAATTTTATTTTTACGTTTTCGTTTTTTCCTCCTCGCCTTCAAAAAATCATAACTCTTTTATATTTGCATCCACAGACTAGTATGGGGCTTGTTTTTTGTGCGACCAGTTGTCCGTTGTAATGCCATCACTCACTTCACCATAAAATGTATGGCGCAACCAAAAAAATCCTATTTGTGTGATGAAATTAAAAAGAAAACCGCAATTTTGCTAATTTTGGAAGGTGTCGTTTCCACGCCGTACAATTTATGGTAAAAATTAAATGTGTTATTTATTCTTTGGGTCAATACAATTAAAATAATACCCATGATAACATACTTTTCTATTACTGTTGTGCTTAAACAAAATCGCAAACTTTTTAACCAAATTAGTACATTTAAAATCCACCTATTTTGAAGACCTATAACTTTTTCATTTTTCTGTATAAGCGGCAGTATGAGGGCTCATTTTTTGCACCGCGATCTGTAATTTTTATTGATACGATATTTGCTTATATAAAACTTTTAATCCCTTTTTTATTAATTTTATTTGGAATAAAATGTTATAAAAAAGCTGCTATTTTGTACTTTTCTTTTTACGTTCACGCCGTTCACCGTACGGTATCATTAACATTTTATTTTAATAGTTCAGATATTTATGCATGCGACGATACCAAATATGTATATAAAAAACATTTTTAACACTTTTTGGGGGTGAAATAGGGAAAATGGGACAATTTACGTTTTTATTGGGGGGGTGTTTTCACATTTTTCTTAATTTTTTTACTTTTTTTACTTTTATTTTTACACTTTAATAGTCTTGCTAATACTGTTCAGTGCTATGTATAGGACATAGCACTAATCAGGGCTATCGGTCATCTTCTGCTCTGGTCTGCAGGAAGGCAGATCAGAGCAGAAGATGCCAGGAAGGCAGTGGAGGCAGGTGAGGGGACCTCCATCTGCCATGCTGAATGATCGGATCGCTGCAGCAGCGCTGCGGATGATCCGATCATCCATTTTAATGACCGTGATACTGCAGATGCCGTGATCTGTATTGATCACGGCTAGAGATGAGCGAACTTTTCAAAAATTCGATTCGGCCGATTCGCCGAATTTTCCGAAAAAGTTTGCTTCGATCCGAATGTTTTCGTTGTCAATCTATATTTAAAAAAAGGCTACATACAGCCTCTATAGGGGTATAGAACACTTTGCTGTGTTCTAAAATGCATATGGAGCGTGCTGGGGTAGTGAAATACTACTGTTATTCAGGATAACATGCAGATTACTAGCATCGCTTATAGAATCACTGCCGCACAGCAGCACAATGACAGAGCCTGGTGGTGGCATCAGTGTCAGGAGAACATATAATGACTGAATGACATAGCTTGGAGGTGTTGGCAGCATGAGGAGACCATATAGCTGCTGAATCGCACAGCGTGGAGGTGTAGAAAGCTACTCATCAGCGACTGTAGACTCAGGCTGCTGCTGATTGAGCTGGTACTGCTCCTGCTACCCCTCCCCTCCCCAGCAGCCATGGCAGTGGAAGGTGAGCGCAGAGGGCCCCCCGAGTCAGACCTGCGAGTAGATGGACCATGTGGCCGATAGGCATCGGCCAACTGACTACGTAGAATCTCTCTGTAGTGGGTCAGTTTGTCCTCCCTCTCAGTGGGTGTAAAAAAGGCCCCCATTCTGGGACGGTAGCGAGGGTCTAATAAGGTGGAGATCCAGAAGTCATCCCGCTGACGAATTTTGACAATTAGGGGGTCACTACGCAAGCAACTGAGCATGCATCGTGCCATTTGCGCCAGTGACTCGGAGGGACTACCTGCCTCCATCTCCACTGCATACTGCCACGGTGTGTCTGGGTCCTCTGTCTCGCTCCACCCTCCAGCTCCTCTGGCTGCTCCTGCTCCTCCTCTCATGTCCAATGACTAGAAACACCGGCCATCTCATCCAAACTAAATTGTGCTCCGCTCTGCTCCTCATCATTCTCCTCCTCCAGTTCAGCCCCTACAGGGCTCATGTAGCCTTGAGATGTAGGCGCAACATCTCCATTGCCGTGACCAGCCGTGGTTTCAATCATTTGTTGTAGGAAATGTAGGAGTGGAATAAAGTTGTAAATGGCGTAATCAAAGCGATTTACAAATAATGTGGCTTCTCTTTGTTCGTATAGTCTGTCCAACATATGGAGGGTGGAATTCCAACGTGTGGCAACGTCACAAATAAGACTATGTTGTGGGATACCGTTCTGACGCTGCAGCTCAAGGAAGGTGTGCTT
This sequence comes from Hyla sarda, assembly GCF_029499605.1. Classification (NCBI taxonomy): domain Eukaryota; kingdom Metazoa; phylum Chordata; class Amphibia; order Anura; family Hylidae; genus Hyla; species Hyla sarda. The sequence continues at coordinate 184,335,476 of NC_079195.1, forward strand.
GGCGGCGTACGAGTGGCTGAAGTGCATGCACAGTTTCCTTGCCATTTTCAGGATGTTTTGCAACTGGGGTGAAGACTTGAGGAAGTGCTTCACAACCAGATTCAACACGTGTGCCATGCAGGGCGCATGTTTCACACTTCCTT